>NC_141539.1:37222500-37522500 GCF_021556685.1 Rattus norvegicus | reverse complement strand
GAACTCGATGCGTGTACACAATGTACTTTAATCATATACACCCCCACTTCCCCCAGGAGGAGCTATCTCTTTGATGAGAGCTTCATACTGGGCTCTTGACACGAATTGCTCTTTGGTATGGGACTGGAGGGGATGGGTGGATGGTGTGGTCCTTCTAGCTGGCCAATAAAGAAAGAGCTTTCGGAACTTGCCCGAAGCCTCAAGCTAGAGAGGATGGGTCCTGTTCTGTGTGGATCTCCAATCTCCTAGAGCTGGGTATGTTTGTTCCCAGGGCAGGGACCCTCTGAGCACTGTCACCAGCTCTGTCCCATCCTCTACTGTCTGCTGACCACACACAAGCCCTGTAATGGATCTCCCTCTGGTGCAGTGAGAGCTGCTTCATGACTACTAAGAGCAGCTCCTTCCCTTTTGAGCCCTCCCGCTCCTCCCTTATCTGAGCATGGCACAGCTCTGAGAGAGCCACAGATGGTGCCTGGGCTAACCTTCTTCTTAATAGTCCTCTAACCTATTCCAGGACCTAGTGGTACGTGAACCAGCGTTGGGGAACTTGCCCCTCAGTCCTCGGCACTTCTGTCCAGTTCCCCATGCTCCTGAGTGTCCACACCATTGTGAGTGACACTGGGCTTCATGTTCCCATCTTTCTGGTCCAGTAACACAGGCAGGACCCAAGTGTGACGTGCTCTAGTACGTCAGCACTCCAATTATGGGTTCCTCTCCTTGGCTGTGCACCGAGCTGTGAGATGCAGGGAACTTGTCCCAAGCATCCCCCATCCCCCCGCCCCCACTTCCTGGAGATCTCCTTTCTGCCTCTCCATTTTGTGTGCCCCACTCTGGAATCTCTGGACATAGCAAGATTCGTGAACACGGGTTGCCTGCTTGTGCTAGGTGTTGTGTTACAAAAAGATAAGGAGAGAGGGGATATGTTCTAGGGAAGTCTGGGGAAAGGGGGTGCCTCAGCCAGTCCATGCTGAGACATCCCTTCCCCTTAAGGGAGCGGCCACATGATGCTATAGTATACAATAGAGTTTATTCAGGGCATGGGGAGGGGAGTTAAGAGGGTAGTAGGTCAGAGAAAGAGGAGTAGAGGAGTAGAAGAGTAGAGGAGTAGAGTAGAGGTTGGCCATGAGCACATGGAGAGAAGGAACAAAGTGGCAAGAGTAAACAGGAGCAAGAGCAAGAGAGAGGTGGGGCAAGCAGCACCTTTTAATGTGTCAGGCATACCTGGCAGGTGCCCGGTAACTGTGGGGCGGGGCATACCTGGCTGTTGCCAGGTAACTGTGGGGGTGGAGCTTAGACAGAATGCTAACACTAGGCATATGCCTAGGCTGGTTGCCATCAAGCCTTGCAATAATGTGATCTGGTGAGCCATTTTCACACGACAAAATAAGATTTGGAGAACTGGTCTCATTAGGATCATCACCAGGGGCTTTAGGGTCTAAGTCTGAGCCTCCGGAGTCCTAACAAATTAGACTGGCCACTTGTCCCCAGGACACCAAGCTGCAGTGCACTACTGTAGTGAAACGCACTAGAGAAAGGCACTTGGTTCAAATCAGCCAGTCGGGAAGAGGAACTAACGAGGTTTGATGATGCCGTAAATCTATCTTACCAAAATCGGATTTAGGTTTAAATAGATAGCAAGAAGTACGTACGTGTAGCTTGGTCCAGGTAGGCAGGAAACTAGAGACTAGAGATTAGCATATTAATGAAGCTGGTCAACAGAGAAAGGCAAGAAATTATTCTCCACTCTGGCTCCAGACAACAAAGGCAACCTGTTGGAGTAAAGTCACAATACACAAACTTGTACCAGGAGTGGTGGTGCATGCCTTTAATCCCAGCACTCAAGAGGACAGAGGCAGGTGAATTTCTGTGACTTTGAGGTCAGCCTGGTGTACTCGTAGTAGGTTCCAGGGCAGCCAAGGCTATGTAGAGAGACTTCAGTTGTCTCAAAAAGAAAAAGAAAAAAAAAAAAAATCAAACTTTGAAGAGGTGAGTGCTATATGAATGTCCTAGAAAGGGTCAGGAACTAAAATGTTCCAGCGCTTATGGGCTTTTCCCTGGGCTCTCTAGCCCCCTCCCAAACTTGGGGTACTTTCCGTTTCTTAACGAACTCACTATTCCTATTTTTAACTTTGTGGTCCTGGTCCACTTCTTTGTCATGGTGGGCAGAAGAACCTAGATATTTCTTTTGGAACTTAAATCTGGTATACAACAAAAGTGTGGCCCTGCCCATCAATGACCTATATCATTGTCTGAACTTTTGGTCTGTCCTGAGGGGTGGTGTGACCGGTCAGAACTGTGTAAATTCTCTTCCTGGGAGACAAGTTTCCTTTCTGGCTGGTACCAAGGTTCAGTCTTACCCTTCCCTCCGGACCAGATTCCTGGAGGCCCGGACTTTCAACAGTCTGATAACCAAAAGGGATCCACAGGTGTGTCTATAATATCCTCGACGTTATTATCATTTTGGGTCTCCACCAACCAGCCTTTCAGAGGCAGCAGCTTGAACAGCTACTGTCCTGCCTCCAGGTGTGCGGGGTGCAGAGCATAAAAGGACTCGGGCCCTGCAGCTCGTGAGCTCTCTTCTTAAATTGGTCTCCCTGGCTCTGGCTCTGGCTCTCTGCCCCTCTGTTTCTCTCTCATGTCCCCAACCCCGTTCACTCTCCCTCTTCCCCAAGAAACCTCTTGGCCTAGGTCTGTTTCGTGGCCGATTTCTTAGCGGTTCACCTTGGCACCCGCCCGCCCAAAGTAACACCTTCCTCAACCCTCCTCTACACTTTATCCTAACACTTGCTCCTTCCAGGACCCTCGTAAGGGAAGCTTAACTGGCAGGGGTGGGATTCAAATCAACATGGTTGACCCAGGGTTCAAGTTCTTTCCAGGCCAGTGTGCTGCTTCTTGGGCTGAGAGACATACACTTGAGGATTATTGGCTTTGTGAACCTCTCAGGCAGAAGGCTCTATGCCTGCAGGGTAACTGGAGGACGTGGGCCCCAGGGACAACCCCCCCACCCCCCATTATAGCCCAGCTGGTCTGTCAGACTAGACAGGAAGAAGGCACTCGGTGCTGGCAGCCAAACAAAGGGGTCTGTGGGTCAGTCGGATACTTCCTCCTCAGCACAAAGCCCTAGCCCTCCCCTAGACTCAGACCTCAGCTTTCAGGACCCCAAAGAATGCCTGGAATGTAACGGAGCCAGACAGCCCCTGGGCTCCAGAGGACAGAGGAGAGGCTGCCTTTGTGCTAGCAAGCCTGACCCCAGCCTAGAGAGGTCACTCCCTGACCTACAGTCCCCCTGATACCCCATCCCCTGGCAGTGGCTGTCACCCCTTTCCACAGGATCCCCAGTGTCTCTTGCTTGCCCCCATTTTATAACAGCGTCAGGAAAAAGAACACATCCACCCTCGCTCCACCATAACTGTCTCTGAGCCCACAGACCACGTGGCTCCCTGGCAGTCACTTGAATGATCATCGCCCTACATCTTGTTCTTCTAGGCCTCGCTGGTCGGCCCCTGGACCCTTCCATCTCGCTGGGCATCCCAACTGCTCTCCAAAATAGGCCTCTAACAAAACACACGTGTCAGGGGGAGAAGGATATTATGCCAGAAGACATAAAGAGAGCCTAAGTCAGGAGCAAGGAACGAGAAGCAGCGGGTAGGTTTGGATCTAGTCAGGGCTGAGGTCTTTTGAGCGGCTACTTGATGAGGATGAGACTTTTTTTGCCAGTCCATGGAAGATGGGGTATGATAGATGATAACCACAGCTCATTCCAGGAGCCACACAGCTAACAGAGTCGGGAAAGGAGAGTCCTGGGAGCCAAGGCCAGTTGAATGGGGAGGGATAGTGAGTAGGGGAGAAGCCAGGGTAAATGGTAAAGTCTGAAGTTAATAACCTGGACTTTTTGCTACTGTGCAGGTTAGAGAAGGAGGTAGGAGTCTGGTTAGCAGTCTAATCGTCCTGGGAGAAATAAAGACATTCTAGGTCTGTGACTCTCAACCTTCCTAATGTTTCGACCCTTTAATAGGGTTCTTCGTGTTGTGGTGACCCCCCAACTACGAAATTATCTTCGTTGCTACTTCACAAGTGTAATTGTGCTGCTGTTAGGAATCCTAATGTAAATATCTGATATTTCTGATGGTCTTAGGTGACCCCTGTGAAAGGGTTGTTCATCCTCCGAAGGGGTCACAATCCATAGGTTGAGAACTGCCGTTCTAGAGACCTTCCTCTGGCTATCAGACTATTGGACTAATGGCCCTCAAGAAACTGGAAGCCTGGTACCTCTTCCCAGGGTGACCACGTTGAATTCATCTGCTTCCTGCTATTCCTTGTCTACTTAATTGAGGACAAGTGGGCAAAGCTACCTTGTTAGGGCTGACAGGAAACAGGCTCTCTGAGGACTTCAACAAGAGGCTCCTGGCTCAGCCGGGGACCTCCACCAGTCCTCACGAGTGACTCCTCTGAAGGAGCAGGACCTAGGCCGGGCAGATGTCTATCCACTTTGTACACTATGCCACTTTGTACACACTGGGCCAGGAGGGGCACTGGGATGGAGGACATAAGACACCTGATGGGGAAAGGCTAGCTTAGATGGTACTCCCCACTCAGAGCCTCCAGCTCAGGTCGGGTGCCTGCTCAGAGACCTTGTAGCATTTTCTCCACCTCTGCCTCAGAGCGAGCAGCTTTTGGTCTGCCTTAAACCTCAGCCTGCAAGGTTTGAGGCTGTGGGTTGAGGGTCTCGTAGTTGGAGACTCGGGGGGAGTGGGGGCGGGTGTCACTGGAGTCTGAGGTCCATGTCTGGTACCAATGGAGCTGGTGGAGTGGACAATGAATTATGTTCAGCTTGAGTGTGACTCATTGCTTCCTTAGAAGAAAACTTTGTTTTTTCCTTCAAAATCGCAGACTTCCACCTTCAGACAATAGCATGTTCTCAGGAAGTCGTGTGCTCTGTTTTCTGTGGAAGATGCTGGGGGCTGGTTTGTTTCAGAGTAATTTACTGGAATTGGACCTGCAGGCCACAATATCTCTCAGACCAGGCTGATGCCCAAATAAGGTTCACAAATCTGGCAAACAGAAATACAGGACACCCAACTAAATTATATATATTTGATCTAAGTTATGTCCCTTACAATATCTGGGACATACTTAGACAGGGGGTACAACGTTATTTATCTGAAATCAAATGTAATCTCTCATTTACTTGCTAATCCTGCCTTGTCCTGAAATCCACAAATAGCCAATGCCACTGGGTGTCCATTTCTGCCCTCTGCCTCCTGATGCCACCACCTGAAGCCACCACAGAACACAGCCGGCCTCCCACACGTTGGTTCAGCTCTGTCTATGCCTTTACATTTGGGTCTCAAGACAAAGTCCAGGTCTACGGCTGAACTTTAAAGCTCCTCAGAGCCCTAAAACCTTGCTTTGCCTTCTCTCATCCACCTTCAAGAAAGTAGATGGGTGGCAGCATCCCCTGTCCCCTCCTGCCACTCTCCTGGAATCAGTGACCTTTACCTGGTTACTGATAGGAGGTGCTGAGCCGTGCTCTCCAGCTCTGCCCAGGGCCTTCCGACCTCTTCAGAGAAGTGAGCTAAAAGCGGGCCATCCTGTTAGCTGTGAGGAGACTGCCAAGCTAGGATCTGACTTTGACAGTGAAATTCTCCTTTCTTTTTCCTTTCCTTTCCTTTCCTTTCCTTTCCTTTCCTTTCCTTTCCTTTCCTTTCCTTCTTTCCTTCTTTCTTTATTTCTTTCTTTCTTTCTTTCTTTTTTCTTTTTTCTTTTTTGTTTTGGTTGCTTTAAGTCAGGGTTTTTCTGTGTAGTCCTGGCTGTCCTGGATCTCTGGTCTCACAGAGATCTATCTCCCTGCCTCTGCCTCCTGAGTACTGGGATTAAGGGCAGGTCCCATCACTGCCCTGCTGACACTGAAATTCTTTTCAACACAGCACTCCTGGAATTCTGGCTGTGCCACTGGTGGGCAGCTGCAAGCAGATACTTGGATGAGAAGCTCTTTTCTTCTTTCCCGTCCTCAAGAGCGTCCCTGCCCTTCCAACCTGCCTTGCTTGAATATCACCTCCATCAGTTCCACAGCCCTGTGATGGCTGTGAGCTCGAAGAACCCACTCCATGTCTAGAAGGGGAGCTGGTTCTGTTTTCAGGCTGAGATACCAGAATCCAGACTCTTGCTTTCCCTGAAAAGCCCCATCATGGATGTGTCTTCTACTCTTTTCTATTCCACAGCCTCAGAAGATCTTTGTCTGACAGTTGCTCTCTGGGGACCTGCCTTGGGTGTAGCGCACATGGCCCTGAGTGTAAAAGGACTTATCCGAGGTTCTGTTGTGGCTCAGCAGGATAGGAAAGAGATAACGAAATCCAATAATCACCCAATGGAATTCTCATGCCTGCTGTGGAGGACATTGGGGCTACCCATGCCAGAACAGCAGGGACAGCTTCCTGAATAACAAGGTCTGAACTGAAATTCCAGAGGTGAGTAAGGTTTCTGCCAGGAAAACCCTTGGGGAGAAGAAAAGGGGTTTCACAAAGAGGGGCAAAGTGAGCATGGGGACGAGCGACTCTCTGCATGGAGGGGTGGCAGAGTCCCAGGGCCACTACGCTGTTAGACTTCTGGAGCCAGGGCGCCCTGTGGTCCAGGACCCCAGCTGCCCTCCCTTCCTGCTGAACACTCCCCATATTGTTTGCTTTTTGTCTGTTTTCCTGTGCTCAAACCATTCCAACTTTATTGGCCCCGTTTCCCTTAAGGGTCATAATGCCAACCTGGAGTTGGCACCATGAGTTAGAAAACAGGTTTGAGACCTGCTGGCCCCCTGCTGGGCCCTAGGGGGGAAGCCATCAGAGAAGACCATCTGTCTCTCTTTCCTTTGGAGCCTTTAGGCGTGGCAGAGCCTGGCCTGCCCATAACATGTCTGTGACCCTGCCCTGGACCTGTGGGTGGGAACTTCTGTAGGGGTGTTATGGCCTGAACCCTTTCCTGAAGGGCAAGACAGATCCTGGGGTAGATCTTGGACCTCCTGATGCAAATCTTATTTTGTTTTTTTCCAGTTTAGTTGCTTCCTTCCAGCTCAGATTTGTATAAAACAAACAAAAATCTCCTGTCTTAGGGTCCCTATTGCTACAATACACCACGATCAAAAATAGCAAGTGGGAGAGAAAAGGGTTTATTTGGCTTACACACCCACAGCGCTGTTCATCATTGAAGGAAGTCATAGCAGGAACTCAAAGCAGGAACCTGGAGCTAGGAGCTAATGCAGAGGCCATGGAGCTGGGCTGCTTATTAGCTGCCTCCCCATGGCTTGCTCAGCTTGCTTCTAATTCTTATAGAACCCAGCACCACCAGCCCAGGGATGGCACCACCCACAATGGGCTGGGCCCTTCCCCATCAATCACTAAGAAAATGCCCTACAGCTGGATCTTATGCAGACATTTTCTCAATTAAGGTTCCCTCTTTTCAGATGACTCTAGGTTGTATTGGTCTCTAAGTTGATTTTTTAACATCAGCCAGCACAACTCCCATAACTAACCTGATCTCATATTTTGGTTCCATCCAGCTATGACATCAGGTGACTTAAACTCAGCGAACTCATGTGTCTTCAGTTGTAAGTGGTTAGAATGATTGTGAGTGCTCAGTGAGCTAGTAAAGAAAAGAACCCAAAGTCTGTAACACAGGGTTGTAATGGTTTCAACCCTCCCGCACCTCCTACCCCCTCTTTGTAACAGAACCTTGAGCCTGGGTCGGCTCTCAGCCTGTCTCATGAAGTCTTTCGTGGTACATATGGATAGGCACAGGTAAGTAACCATCACTCTATGGCTACAGTCCCACACTTGGCACTTCAAATGTCTCCTTGCCTGACCTCAAAGGAGCAGAGAAGTGAGGGCAGCCCAATTGTGATTTTACAGTTCCCAGGGCAAGAGCCCACTGGAGGCCATCAAAGCATTGTGGGGAGGGAATAGAATAATGGGTTCTCAAGAAATCAGATCTGAATTCTTGGGACCTATGAGTGTCTGTCTCTGTAGTATGTTGAATGACGTCCACCCAAAATGGTATGCTCAAGTCCCCACTCCTAGTACCAGGATAGAGGACCTTAACTGGATCTAGTTGCTATGTCATTTACTTAAGGCTCTTGAGATGAGACCATCCTGGGGTTCATGTGCCCTGATTTGGATGATTGGCATCTGTATAAAAGAAAAGGGAGATTGGATTGAGGACAGTTGCCATAAGAAGGCAGAGAAAAGTTGGGGTGATGCTGCCAAGGCCAGGGACACCAGGAGCCTGCAGGCGATAAAAGATGTTGGGGAGGGGGCACCATTCCAGAGCCTCTAGAGTAAGTGTGGCCACCCAACACTGTGGTGCTCTGCTTCAGGGCTCCAGCAATGTGAGAGACTAGATTTTTTTTGTTTGTTTATTTTTATAATCTGTGGGAACTAAAAAAATGTTATATACACAAGGGTAAGTTGACCCCCCAAACAGCACGGTTCCTCCTGAATTGTCGTGGAATGATTTTCCTCATTGCTATTTTTATGGGAGGGTGGGATAGCTTGTTAGGACTCCTTGGTATTCAGAAGAAGGATACTAACCTGAGGAAACAACTTAAGCTGGTGTCGGAAGGGGAAGAGGAAGAAGAAGAGGAAGAAGAAGTTGTGATGTTGGCGATGGCCTTCAGCTCTTTGTGGGGGCACAGCTCCTGTCAACCCTCAGCAGTGCTGAGAACAGACAGAGAGTCACTGCCTTGCACACTGGCATCGCTCACCGCCGAGCAATCTTCAGGGAGGCTGATGTCAAGATATGAAAGCATTTCGCATACTTGACACGGTTTTGAAAGCTGCAAAAAATACACAGAATCACGTCCTTCCCTCAAGATGTCCTCAAAAACCCCGGGGAAGTGTCATGTTCACAGCAGGGGGAACAATTGTACTGATTAATTGTGCTTCTGTTGATGTCTGCACGCTCAGACTTCAGCGTGCATTGCAGTGGCGTGGCCATCTGCCAGACAGAAGCTGGCACACACGGCATCTTGGTGCAAAGTGCAAGGCCTGGAGACAACTTTGGTAAAAATTTCCCCTTACTAAATGACCATAATCACTAAGCAAGCTATCTGTCATCTAGCAGCGAGCTTTAGAAATAAGTGATATGCAAAACCACAATAGGTAAATGTGGTGTTTTTTCCCCCCCCCTTCTTTTTCTGCTGACGATAGCAGAAAATATTTCAGCTTCCAGGGGATCCCACTGGTTGACAATTTTCTGCAAACCTGTCGTCTGTGGCTGCCTCTCCTCACTTCTGCAGAAAATCCTAGGCTTGGTAAATTGGCCTCAGAGGGGAAATGAGGAGAGACCTCATTCCAGATCCCAGAGGGTGGGGAAACACCAGGAAGGAATGGGTGCTGTGAGGCCAGGGGAAAGATATGATTATATATCAAGTCTTACGGGCCAATAACCTGACTAGTCTGGTTCTGTTGATCTCTGGCCTTCACTGAGCAGATTCAACATGTTGCCGGGCAGGCTTAACCTGCTCAACTTAACAAGAGTCTGCCTCTTTATTTAGTTGAATCCACATTACAAGGCTCAAGGGAACCAGGCCTCTCTTCTGATGAACCAAAACTTTCTACCACACTAACCAGGAAAAGAAAATATAACTTTGGATTCAACTCTCCACTCAGGCCCTAGTTAAACTAAGGACCTAGGGGAATCATGGCAGTCTTTGGGCCCAGTTCCCTCATTTTGGTCTACAGCAGGTCACAATGCTGGCTTTGCTTGATTTTTGCCAAGGCTCCGTGAGAACACAGAAGGGGAAGTGGTTGTTATTACTGGCATAAAATGAGCCTTTTCCCAGCTCATTAATGTGACTAGTATAAACGTCTGGAAGTCAGAGACAAATCCTGAGCCCTTCCCGCATTCCTTGCACACTCCTGTATTGTGACTGGGAATTTGTTTTGGTTCCTCTGGAACTTTCTGAATGTGAGGAGGTGGGGGGAGATCTGCAGCTATTCACAGCCCCTCAGGAAGCGTTTACTGAGCTCAAGGTTACATGCCAGGGACCAGGCAGGATGTTTACCTGGGTGCTGAAGGCAGAGTGGCATTGCTGGAGACAGGATGCCCTGGGACCGCTGGCCCAAATTTCCCAGCCTTACTGATTGGTTAACCAGCTGCCTTAAGTCTGGAAATGTAATCTCCCATCTTCCCTAGCTGTTTGTCTCAATAGTGACTGTGGTTCTCTGCCTCTTCTCTGTACAGGCTCCCAAGGAATGTTAAGTGATTCGACTTGCTGCTGTTGTTTTTGTTGTCCTCCTGGTACTTGATCTATAGACCAGGCTGGTCTCAAACTTAGAGATCTGCCTGCCTCTGTCTCCCAAGTGCAGTGATTAAAGGTGTGTGCTATCACCACAGGGCTGTTACGTGAGTCATACATATAGCACCCCTAGAAGGGAGGCTGGACATAATGAAGTGGAAGGCAAGACTTAACACACTCCTCTGATCTCAAAGTCTGAGCCTCAGTTATATGCTCAAATGCTTGACCCTTGGGCTGGGCCCTTCCATTAGGGCCGCGAAAATGAACCTTTTTAACTCTTTAGGTTAAGCCCTCCCTTTGGCCTCCAGAAGGCCGGAGCTGCAAGTGACCGTGAGGCTCTAATATGAATTCGTAAATAAGGAGGAGATGCTTTCTCAAAGACAGCTGTTTTATTTATTGCTCTTGAAATCCTGCATAGGTAGTGTTGGGACTTGAACTTAGGGTTTCCAGAATGCAGGGTGTAGCAACTGAGTTGACTAAGAGGCAGCCTGTCGTAAACAAGAGGTTACTCGGGAAGTTTCTAGAAGTTGTAAGGGGCGGAGCTTTAAGAAAGGGAGCTGAAACCTGCTCCTCATTTCAATCCCATCCTTTTCTTTGATTTCCTCTGGTTACCACTACCGTCTGAATTCTTTCTCTTTCCTTTGGAACCTGTGTGTGTGTGTGTGTGTGTGTGTGTGTGTGTGTGTGTGTGTGTGTTTACAAGATAGAATGTATCTGATTTTTGTTGTTGCTGAGACAAGGTCTCACTTCATAGCAGCTCAGACTAGTCTGGTATTCACTATATAGCTGAGGCTGGCCTTGAATTTATGGACAAACTAGAACCTCACCTCCTCCGAGGAAGCTTTCCATGCTGGCCCAGTCTTGTCCTGCTTGAAGCTCCCTTGAGCCCTCTCCTGATTTTAGAGGCTGCTGGTATTGTAGCTGAGCTGGGCTCCTCTCCAAGCTCTAACACATCCCAGCTAGCAGGGTTACAAAGTGTCTGCCTCCCAGCCATGCCAATAAACAGCACTCAAAGTTCTTCAGGAAACAGGTGTCTCGGTAGTGCCTTCGGCTGGGGTTCACACCAGCATCCAGGGTCTTTTATTGCACAGCAGAAGCAGACGCTGACCCAGCTCTAGCTTCTTGGCTCTTGACTGTTTTCTGGGAAGCAGAGAGTGTGTCATGGGAGGGAGAGTCCAAGCTGAAGTTGCAGTTTGATCACTCAGAGATGCAGTTGTTTTCTAAGACTCCAAGGATACCTAGTTAGATCCTTTTGGTCATAAAAAACAAATGACCAAAGGACAGAATTCCTCAGGAATGGATCTCTTCCAATTGGAAGTTTAGCGTGAGTCTCTCTCTGGAATTCCCTGGGGGATTTCCCTGTGGCCATCAGTCTTTCAGCTGAAGTTTAACTATAGCTCTTACTGACCTGCAGGCACGGCCCTGCCTGGACTCACACACATATTAAGCAAATGTCGCCAGCCTTAAAGCAGCACCCATCTTAGAGGACCTTGCCACAAGCTCCCAGCCCGCATGCAAGCAGACGGCAGAACACCTGACTCTGGGGATGTACTGAGATTAGCACCCCACAGACAGTAAATGCCTGTAATTATATGGCATGCTCTAGGTTCTAGACAGTCTAATTCTGTGAAACAACCCACCTATAGGAGTGTGGAAGTGTTGATCATGGGTGCTGGTGGGTTAGGGAAGAAAACAAGGTGTCTGAGAACTGAGCTTGGCCTTGGAGACCGTTAGGTTGGGGGACCAGCAATGCAGGAGAAGAAATTCAGCAAGGGTCAGGTTGGAGACTCAGGTGTTGGAAGAACAGGAGCTGTCAAGAGATCCATGAGGGTGGGTGACAGGGAGGTCAGGCTTTGGGACAGGTCACAAGGGCCTTCCATGGTAGACAATGGGCAGGAGGATGTCTGCCTTGGTCAGGGAAACAGCCACGTCACAAGAAAAGCTAGGCTAGGGGAACCGTTCATCAGGCTGTTCCAGAACTGGCCGGGGAGGTAGGCTTGCAGGAATACCAGAGCATGGACTGGTTGGAAGGTGATCTTAAACCATGAAGCTAAAGAAGATGGAGGTTGGGCTGCTACCTGACTTTAGTGTCACAGAGGGACCGAGAGTGCCAAGGCAAGCACAGGTACAGTGAATCTAGCTGTTTGGGAGAAGGGAAGACTCTGTACCACACACATAGACTAGTCATATGTGTTTCTTTAATTTTTTTTAAAAAATTAGATTTATTCCTTTTTTAATTTTATTCGTTTTGTCTGCATGTCTGTATGTGTTCTATTTGAGTGCCTGGTGCTCAAGGAAGCTAGGAGGGTTGTAAATGTCGCTTTTATTTCCTCAGACGAAGGGAAGAGAGGAGAGCCATGCCCAAGCCCAAGCTTTATGAACACATGACTTGAGTGCAGCCCAGAGTATTCTAACTATCCCCAGGCCTAGGCCTGGAAGCTTCTAGCCTCTCTACAATCGAATCTTCTGCAAGCAGGCCTTGAAGGCTTCAGCTTCCAAGACTGACTGCTGAATAAACTTGCCCTCTCTAGCTCTTTCTGAATCTAGCTGGCTGGTTCACCTGCGCTGTTCTGGCCAAAACACCTCTACCAGCTGACTGATTCAAACTGGCTTCCCTCTCTCATTGTCTCTCTCCCTCCCTCAGCTTCTGACTAAATTGTTCTGCTTGGCCTCAACCTAAGTCTGGCAATCTGTCCTAGTCTGGCTCTTTTTAATTTCCTGACTCCTGTCTTCACCTACGATCTGTCTCTATAAACTTTTACTGGTAAAACTTTTTTCCTCTCCCTCTCCCTCAATCTCTCTCCTCTCTCTGCTGCTGCTGCTGCTGCTCTTAAGTAGCCTCTCTTTCCTGTACTATTCTCATGCAAGTTGGATGTATTCTGGTTCTGACTCATTCTGTCAAGTCTCTCTCTGATTTGTCACTTTGTCACTAACATGGCTGCTGTCTTCTCCACACTAACCTCACCTTCACTGTTAAGGATTAAACATGTTTACTGTGGGTGTGTCAGTGTGCCAGCCAGAT
Source organism: Rattus norvegicus (assembly GCF_021556685.1). NCBI lineage: Eukaryota > Metazoa > Chordata > Mammalia > Rodentia > Muridae > Rattus > Rattus norvegicus. Next base: position 37,509,196 of record NC_141539.1, on the reverse strand, counting down.
CATACTGTAGTCCAGAGCACGTCTGCATTCCAGCTGGATCACACAGACCTAGAATGTTTTTGAATGTGATCCCTTGCCAGAGCAGCCATGTTGCCGGATTAAAATTACAAAAAGTCTATCAGGTCCCCTGTGGAATTGGAGCTATTGATAGTTGTGAACCACCATGTGGATCCAGGGAATCAAACCCAAGCCTTCTGGAAAAAAAACACATGCTCTTAACCACGAAAGCATCTCTTCAGCCCTTATGTAACACATATTTCTTTCACATCCATTTTCAAGATGGGGAGAGAACCATGAGCTAAGTAATTTCTACAGCTGGCTGAGGGAATGACCCCAGAGCCTACATTCAGCAAGTATTACTATAGAGGCCCAACACTGTTCCGAGGGATGGAAGTGGTGTTTATTTAGTGTTTAGTGCTAAATTTCTTAGAGAAAGGGCTGCTAGAGTTGGGCATACAGGAGAAGCAGGGCTGTCCATTGGGCCTAGACTGAGGTATGATGCAGTTCAGGGCAGGCCCAACACGTGATTCCAAGGAGGTCGAGAACTGGGGATGTTGTAAATTGATGCTCATGTATTATTGATTCAGCATTAAAGTACGGGAAGGCCGGGGGTTGGGGATTTAGCTAGTGATAGAGCGCTTGCCTAGGAAGCGCAAGGCCCTGGGTTCGGTCCCCAGCTCCGGAAAAAAAAAAAAGAACCAAAAAAAAAAAAAAAAAAAAAAAAAAGTACGGGTAGGCCCTGACAGTTGAGTAAGAAAAGGATAGGAAGAGGCACCCATCGTTGCCTGAAGTGGTTCAGTTTCAGCCCCAAACTTGGCCCCAAAGAGACCAAAGTCTCTGGGTTCCACCCAAGCTATTGGTCAGGGCAGAACAAGATCCTCAGGGGTTTACCTAGGTTTCACATCAATTAGCCAAGATTTTCTTTAGGCATGGGCAGTGTTTTTTTTTGAGGAATCGAGGAGAGGGAGAAGGCATGTCTTCTAAGTTAGGAATGGAGGCAGCAGGACAGCCCAGAGAGTCAGGGAAAACATGTTTCGGGATGCCATGCTGAGAATCTAAGTGGAGAGGGTACCCGGTTCTAAGCTATTGTGACCCACAAAACACCAGGGACACATGGTTAGAAGCAGAAATTGAGACAGCTTATTAAGAAGGGGAAAGACAAACAAGGGATTGGGCTAATGAGCTGAGGCAAGAAGCCCTGTGGCCCAGAGCCCTTTATGTGATATTTATATAACACCCAGTTCACTTCTTTGTATTTTCCTGGCTTTTCCCACAGATGGTCTGTTCCTCAGATGAAGCCTATTGTGAAGACGGATTTCTAGTTTGCCTCTGCAAACTTTGCCCCTGTTAATCTTTTCTTTTTTAACTTTTTTCTTAAATGTATATAAGTACACTCTCTTCAGACCCACCAGAGAGGGCATCAGATCCCATTACAGATGGTTGTGAGGCACCATGCGGTTGCTGGGAATTGAACTCAGGACCTCTGGGAGGTCAGTCAGTGCTCTTAACTGCTGAGCCATCTCTCCAGCCTGTCGTCTGTTAATCTTGATGTTACAATCCGGAGTGTCTATTCTCCTGCTACCCTTGGACATAAACTTTAACTAGATCAAGATCCTAGAGGAACAACTCCTCCCAGTAGACCGAAGGATGTAGTGTGAGGGGTTTTATCCAAGACTCCACTCCCAACCTCGAGCCAGGTTGAGTGTGTTATGTAGTTGGGTAACAGAGATACTGGTTTATTAACAAAGACAAGCAAAGACCTGTCTAGGTTTGTCCCAGGATGGCCTCTTCTCTCAAATTTCTCCACTGTGTCTCTGTAACTTCCTTCACAGCTGTGCTGTTCTGTGGTCAGGAGCAGTCATGGCTTTGCAAAAGCCAAGAGAATAGAAATGTATCTGGTGTCTCACGATGATCCAGCAGGCCGGAAAGCTCAGTGTGGAACACTCAGAATGGTGTCATTTTCCTTCAGGGAACTTTCCGTGCCCTGGTTGTAGGCTAGAATGCAGGCAGGACAAAGTTCTTGTTACAGAACTGGGGCTCCGGAGGTGGCTTGGTGCAGAGGTGGGAATTCGGGGGGATCAAGCCCAGATGGAAATTGTGTGAAACAGGTTTTCATGCTGAGCCTTGCCCTGGGTGAATCCAGCTCACAAGGCATCGTTGGCTCCAACTTGAATACACAACAGAGGCAGAGTGATTCTGTGTCTTTGTGCACATGGACAACACTAGATCTACAAATTAAACCATGGAACAAAGACTGATAACTTAGCCGTGCAGGTAAGGGAAAACCACCTTGGAACTTACCGAAGTGGATGAGGAACATATGGGCATGGGCAGATTAAAATCATTAAAGAAAGCCCGGAACCAGGCCTGTGAACGTATTAAACACAGACGGTCATTGAAAGATGCAACAACCTGGAAATAAGAGGAATGGGATGGCAATGGTGCCACCAACCCGTCCCATTGCGTGCGTACGTCAGTTTATACAGGGCTTAGCTTACACAGTCTCTGGGTTTCTGTCCGTTCACCTATTTGTACCTTGCCTTGAGAGTTGCAGGTCATCTATGTGGACCTGTGGCTCAGGCTCAGCTCTGTGAGCCTCCACCTGGGTTCATTCATGTCCGACCTCTGTATTTACGTCAGTTTTCTACCTCAGCTTCTTTGAACCCTGTGCCTCTTAAACCCTTTGTAACCATGTTGTAATGCACACTACACACACACACACACACACACACACACACACACACCCTTCACGTGAAGTATAATGTGTGGTCTGAGAGTTCAAACTCATCAAGACTAGAATAAACACATTTTGGCTTGCCAACAACCGTACTATTTAGTAAAATCAAGACCACTCAGTAAATTGTAATCAGTGAAACAAACATAGTTGGTGCGTTCATTATCCTTCAGTAAACTCTGACATTGTGGAAAGACTCAATTCCATCTGTGTTTCTGACCTAGTACATTCATGACCTAATGGCTTCCCTTGACCATTATTACCTGATGCCCTACCTACTCTGAGAAGTAAGACATGATTCAACTATATAGAAGGACCTCTCTTCTGTGGGCCTCAAGGAAAAGCCCCACAACCTACTACTTGGAACCCAAGGTCTAGACTTTCCACACCTACAGCCAAAGCTCTCTGGGCTGAGATCTCACGGTAAGGATCGCTCACCATGGTTACTAACAAATACAGTACCTCCGCCGCCGAGGCAGCTATGGCACACTCCTTGACACTCAGGCAACTAGGGCAGTTCCCCAGAGGCTCTCCAGGTGTCTCCACTCACTCTGTGTCCTGAGGAAACGTGTCAAGGAGGTGAAGGAAGTCTGATGGAAGGAACACCGTGTAAGAGCCTCCACAAAGCTGCAGGGAATGAAATGGAGGTGACTGTGGTTTACTGAGGGCAGGCCATGAGCCACATTCCCCGCCTATATAAATCTTGTCCACACCTCTCACGGTTCTCTGAGCAATATGGTTCCACAGGAGTGGAAACTGAGGCTTGGCAAGGGAAAGTCAGTTCTCACCGCCACAGGTGGTAGACGGGCCCTGTTCTATGCCCACCAATGGGGTGAGCACTCAAAGATGAACAGAAGCAATAACCACTCGGAAGAATTCAAGTTTTAGTGCCCCAGTCCTATGGACAATTGGGTCCTATTCCATCACAAGCGGATCAGAGGAAGCCGTGCAGGAGCGCCCCACCCCACCCCGGTTTCCTGCCACTCACGGGGTGGGGGTGGGGTGGGGGGCATTCCTAATTGTACTCGGGTGGGGTGGGGGCTGGTGGTGATGGCAGCTTCACTTGAGTACAGGAAACTCCACAAGACACAGCCAAAGCTGGGTGGCCACCAGATACAGACTGTCAGAGAGAACAAAGGGGACTTTCCCCACCGTTTCCCTGTGGTACACACGGGGCCGAGGCTCTTGGAAGTGGTGAGGGGACACCGGACGCTAGGCAGCTCCAGGAACTCACTCAAGGCCAGGATCAGCGTCTGAGCTGAGGGTGGGAGGAGAATTTGTTTCCCTGAGGCTGAAGAGACAGGGCTTCCCCAGCCCCTGAGGATGAGGTCATCCGGTTTCAGGCTGGACTAAAAGATCCTTAGGCATAACAAAGCTGAGCCAGGAGAGAGCGTGTATGACTCATCCATAGGCCAAGCACTGGGGGCTTCCGGCCCTCAGAAGACACAGACATAGAGGCTATTGTTCCCTCCGGAAGCCCCCGTGGCACAGCAAGCTCAATGGGGTCATTTGTATTTTCTCCCTAGTTCTCCATCAGTCAGAGTCCTCTAAGCTGCTGAGCCCAGGGAAAGACTCAACATTCAGTCACCACCCCCACCTCACCCCGGGAATACACCCCTCCCTAAAGGGCAAATCAGGGCCTGGCCTGAGAGGCAGACGCTTAGCTCTTAGGCGAGTTAAGATTCCAAGTCTCAGGCTGGGGAGAAGGCTTAGGGGGTAAAGGGTTTGCTGAGCAAGCATAAGGGCCTGAGGTCAGATCCACAGCACCCATGTAAAAACGAGGTGTGGTGGCATGCTTCAGTAATCCAGCACTGGGACTGGGTAGGAAAACAGGAGGATCCTGGAGGCTCCCTGGCTAGCCAGTCCAGTCAAAAAGGCGAGCTCCGGGACTTTGTTTCAAATTACTAGGTAGAGAACAATAAAGGAAAGCATCCAGTGTCAACCTCCGGCCATCACAGGTTCATAATGCTCACCGCTCGCGAGTGCGTGTGCACGAGCTTGCGGACGCGCGCGCGCACAACAATCTCTAATCTAAAACCCATCCAGTTGTCTTCTTTCCAATGGGAATAAAATAATTTTAAAAGACAAAGCTATTATGAGGATGGTCGATCTGTGTCAGCAAGGATCAGACAGTGACCAGCTCGGACTTTGAAGCCTGATGACTCTATGCTTAGTCTTCTTATCTCACCTCCCAATCCTCAGGCAAAAAAAAAAAAAAAAAAAAAAAAAAAAAAGAAAGAAAGAAAGAAAGAAAGAAAGAAAGAAAGAAAGAAAGAAAAGGAATAAACTTTTGGTCAATAGAGGAAGCAGCTGATCCACTTCTAGCGTTAAGTGCAGAGTCCCTCCAGGAGGACAGTGTTGGTTCTGTCTAAGCTCCACCCCCACAGCTACCTGGGAACAGCCAGGTATGCTCCGCCCCATAGTTGCCTAACAACAGCCAGCTGGGCCTGACTATATAAGGGGCTGCTTGCTCCCTCCTCTCTATCTTCTCTCTTTGTTCTTCTCTGTTCTTGCCCCCTTCCCCCATCACCCTTTCCCCTTCCCACCACGTGCCCATGGCCTGCCTCCTTTCCTCTCCTCTCCTCTTCTCTCATTAAACCTTTCCACGTAGACCCATGTTGTCTTGCTGTCTGTCCCGGCATGGGCCGAGTTTAAACCCTCACATTGGTGCCCCTCTGAGGACACAGCTTAGCATGAAAAGCACAGAGGCCAATGATCACGGCCGAGCACAGATATGGGCATTAGGCAGGGTGACCGAGGGGCTACTCCAGCTTTCAGACATATTAGAGGCTTGTCATGGAGGAGGAGGGAGAAGAAACAACACATCTTAAAGAGTTGAAAGGAGGGGTGGGGAGAATGTTCGGTGGGCAAAGTAATTTGCTGAGTGTGAGAAACACAGGAGAATTGCAGCGGGTTGCTGGCCAGGAACCTAGCTCCAGCCTTAGTTGAGAAACTGTCTCAAAGGAATACAGTAGATAGTGGTAGAGCGGCACACAGTGTGTCTTCCTCTGCCTCCCCGCTCCCCCCCAAACATGTGTACACAAAGAATGACTAAGAGAAAAAGTCCAAGTGACTAACAAGCTCACTAACTGATTACTGGAGAAACACACTGAAACAAAGGAATGCTATTTTAAACAGACAAAAAACAAAACAAAACAAAAAGCAAAAAACCAACCAAACAAACAAACACAGCAACCACACCTTCTAAGATAATCATACATGTAAAGTTATGGGGGGAAAAAGGAATCATTGGAATAGATACCCAGGCAGGCAGGTAATAGGCAAACTGGCACTTTTCATTAAAAATCAATATGGATGCTGGGCAGTATGGTACATGCCTTTAATCCCAGCACTTGAGAAACAGGCAGGAAGACCTTAATGAGTTCTAGGTCAGCCTGGTCTACAGAGTGAGTTCTAGGACAAACCAAGAACACATAGAGAAACTCTGTCATAAACAAACAAACAAAACTGTTGGGGATGCTTTTGTGCACTACGTATCCATATGCTGAATCCTATACACAGAGGTCTGGTAGCAGTTCAGACTTTTGTAAGGCACAGTATTTTGTAAAGCATTGTTTGCCATCATTTGATTGGTTAAATAAAGAGCTGAATAGCCTATAGCTGGCCAGGAGAGGATAAGGCGGGGCTTCCGTGCCTGGACAGAAGGAAAGGGTTTCAGGTGGGATCCTGAGAGTCTCCATCAGTACACTAATAAAGGAGATGTCAGATGAAGTCTAAGGTGGTGGGACACATGACGGGGAGTAAGCCAGGCTCATTGTCAAGTTAGAATAGCTTAATACCTGCCCAGCTACAGTGCCAGACGTTTATAATGAATATAGGTCCCCATGCCATTATTTCAGAGCAAGGGCAGGCATAGAAAAGCCCATATGTTTTACAACAAACAAAAAAATTAGCATGAAATTCGGATGTACGGGTGTTGTGAAAGGGAATGCTGTCCCTACTAAGCCACTCCGAGGATGCCTCCCCTGAGGCCAGAGCCACAGCTAAGTGTCCTGTATAGATGCCACCAAAAGCCTGCTTGGTGTGCACTTCTGTGCACGCCCCTTCTAGCTTTCAGGTTCTCGGCACCAGGGAAGGCACCAGCACTTCAGAGCTGACTCTGTTTGTGCTGTTCAGTGACTGACTCTAGTTTGAGGAGAGCTTTGGGCCAAGGTGGAAGGCCTGGAGAAGATAAGCTATTTCGAGCTCTCAGGCTCCAGTGTGACCTTGGGAAGCTTCCTCCTCCCTGCCTGTTCTAGTGTCATACTATGGGACAAATCGCTGCAAATTTAGCAGCTCAGGACAACACATCTTTGCTTTCCCGCAGTCCCTCGAGGCCGAGAGTGTAGACAAAGCTTATCTGGACCCTTTTGCCCTGTGCCACGTGGAACTGAAGCCTTTGCTGAGCTGTGATCTGGTGTGGAGGCTCATGTGGGAAAGAACCTATGCCCACACTCATGATTTCTTCTGCAGTGATGGGAGGGGGGTAGTAGATGGAAGCTGCCGCGGGGCCCCAGATTTTGTCTGTAGCTCCTCTCCAAGATGGCCTCTACTCTATTATGCCTTTATGAAGTGGCTCCCTATTGGAGCCAGATCCATGCAGGAGGGTCTGCTTTTGATGAATTCAAAAGGCCTTAATTACATAGGCAAAAATCCCTCACTTGTCCAGAAACATGTCATAGGTCCTCCACTCAGGGGGATATTAACGGGGGCCTGGAGAGATGGCTCAGGAGCTGGGAGTACTGGTTGCTTTTCCAGAGGATCTGGGTTCAATTACCAGCACCTACATGGTAGCTTACAGTTCCAGGGTATCTGACACCCTCACACAGATATACATGCTAGAAAAACACCAACTCACATAAAATAAAAATAAGTTACTTTTTTTTTTTTTTTTTTTGGTTCTTCTTTTTTTCAGAGCTGGGGACCGAACCCAGGGCCTTGTGCTTCCTAGGCAAGTGCTCTACCACTGAGCTAAATCCCCAACCCCATAAGTTACTTTTTAAAAGAGGATATTATTGTTGTAGACATGAGGGTGAGAAGTCACGAGCCATCACGTTGTCTGAGGTTCTACTAAAGGCCCAAGGCCTCATCCTATCTACTGAGGAAATTATGTCCTCAAGAGATGGCTTCCTCCAGGATCTGTGAGGATGCCGTTAGATGCTGGGCCACCACGATGTACAGGGGCTAGAATAGAGAAATCCAGGGAAGGTAGGTCCTGGAGGGGTGGAGGTGGGGGGCTGGCTGCTTACAAAGGTTAGGTGAGATGTGGAGAGACCCTGTGTACGCTGGTAATCTAGCCCCGTGTATGCCGGTGAGGGCCTCTGAATTTCCTTTCTTCCAGCTGAGATGACTCCAGAGGAGTACCTTAGTCTTCACATCAGTCTGGAGTACTTCAGCTCTTTTGTTCTCCTCTGAACATCACCCTTTCTGTGAGATTGTCAAAGATTCTGTAAGGATCAACTAAGGGGTAACGGGACCTATTGTACATCCTAACTCAGGGTCAGTGGAAGATTGTCATGGGCAGATGTGATCTCAGCCTGTCAGGCTTCCTGCTCCAGGGATCTTCTGTGTTATGTGGGAACAAACAACCCTCCTCCACCCATGGAACTCAGGCCTGAGAATGGACCTTCATGCCAGGTCAAAATTTCCAGGGCCCACGAAGCTGTTCTGACTGGGGCTACTCCCAGGCTGTGGTTCCTGGACTTTCTCCATGACCTCACTTAGAGCTTCCACTGACACTTAGAGCTTCCAAGCCGGCTGTCGCAGGTATAAAAAGCAAGTGCATGCCAGCTGTGGGGTGGGGATAGAGGAAGTCCTGATTTGCCCATTGTCTCTCACAGAGGAGGAGGCGGGATTTCCTTCCCTAAAAGCCCTCAAGTACAGAAAGTGTTTTCAGAAACTGTAGCTGGACCCTCAGGCGGGCATCCTTCACAATAGGGACACCTCAGAACCTTTGGTGCTCAACCACCCATACTGAGCAACACAGTCTTCCTGGCAGATCCGAGGGCGCCTAGTGGGCAGGTCACTGTTGAGACCTGACCAGCCATGCCCACATTCTGCCCTGTACACGTGATAGTGAAAGAGACGGCTTGTCCAGTCCGGCCACTACTACAAGTTTGGTCCCTGTGTGGGTCTGACATTTCCAGTCCATTCCTTGGCGTTTCTGATTCTACTCAGAGTCAGTCCCTGTCTCACAGACTCAGGCCGCATTACCTTTGAATCCTGGTCATAGGGCCACTCTCTGCTTATCAGATGAGGGGATTTCTTTGGTGGCTATAAGAGATTTTGCTATTAAATTTCTTCGTGTCACCTGGGGAACCCTTGGCTTAGGATTATGGGAGTTACAGTGGCTGGACCTTTGTAACTGGAGGTGATTTGGAGGTATCCCATGATGCATTGTCGAGGTACTTTGTGTCTGAAACAAAGAAATGAGGGGACACAAGTTACACAAGAAATCAGGGCTCCCTTGTGCAGGTTTTTAAGCCTTGTTGATAGGATCACTTTATCTGAGTTTGAGAGAAAAACCACACTGTAGACAGGTTGTAAATAGCATCTCTGGGAGGAGAGAGATGGAGAAGAGGAAGAGAGAAGGCAGCAGCAGAGGCCTACTAGCAGCTGTGTAGACAAGAATAAGGGAAATCCCAGAGTGACAGGGCAGGAACGACTGGGATTCTGGTCCCTTTGCAAGGAAGAGGTAGAAAGAGAAAAGAGGGAAAGAAAAAGCTCCTCAGGGTCAGGAGAGTGGGCAGGCTCAACAGTGAAGTTCTGTCAGTAATTACCTAGAGGGAGGAGCTTCCTGGCGGGCGGGCTAAGTACATTATCTCATTAAGGAATAATTATTTCTCCCCTCTCAGCATGTCATCAGGAGTGGTCTCTCTGTCAGCTGACTGATTGACAGGCCTAGTTAGAGTAACTATTCAGAGAGCCTGTAGTAACGAGTAACACTGTAATAGCAAGGTAATGAGTAATAACTATAATCTCTGGAGCAAGAATTAAATGTCATGTCTCCAACCGGGGGTGGGGGGTGGGGGTGGAGTTGGGTGGGGGTCGGGGATAGAGGAGGGACTCAGATTTTGTTCAACAAAGCCCTGCTACTTCTACCTATTCATATGATTTGATTGATGATTGATTGATTGATTGATTGATTGAGACAGGGGTTCTGTGTGTAGCCGCTGTTTGTCCTGGAACTTGCTCAGTAGACCAGGCTGGCCTTGAAGTCAGAGTTCTACCTGCCTCTGCCTCCCAAGTGCTGAGATTAAAGGCATGTGCCACCACTGCCTGGTTTACATATTAATTTTTAATTAGTTAATTATCAAGTCAGGGCATCTCAAGATAACCCTATCTATTCTGGAACTCTCTATACAGATAGGGGCTGGGATTAAAGGCCTTTAATATCATGCGATATTTTTTAAATCTTAAGGAAGTTAAGCAGTTGCGATGCTTCCTTTTCTGCAAATTGGAGTATTGTTGTGGAGATGGAAGGTGGAGCCCAAACTCTTATCATAAAGGAAGGGTCTGACCTTCCTGGCCTTTGCGCTTGCTAATGCAGGTCTAGCTACCTAACACCTGGAAGGCAGCCATCACCCCAGAGAGTTTGTCTGGAGTCTCAGAAGGCTAGGATGGCCTGACCCAGGCAAGCTTGTAGGAGAGAAACTGCTCTCAGTTCTGGATCCAGGGGCACCCCCATCTCTGTGTTCATGGACTGGCCAGGGAAGATCTTGACTAACCAGCATCCCTACACCTATTTGCCCCCAGCTTTGGTCCCTGCTGACCAAGCTTGCCTGCTCCACTCTCTAGAGCCCTGAACTTGATCTTAGGATTCCCTCATTTCTACCTTCTTTCCCCTCCTCCACACACCATGTAGACTCTAGGTAGGGGTGTGTGGGGCAGAGCCAGGAAACAGCAGGAGCACACTCTGTATCTCCAGGAGCTCAGCCAAGGCCCGTCATTGTTGCTTATTGAAGCGCCTGGCTTAGTGGTTAGGCCCGCTGTGAGCTCACCTTTGCGTGAGGAATTCGCCCCTGGGAAGGGGAATCCGAAGATTACACATTCCTGAAGGCTGAGTCATGCTTGGCTGGGGATCAAGCTTCTGGAATGTGTTTGGGTCACTGGGCTTCAGGGAAAGCAAGGCCTTCTGCTTACTCTGCAGCAGGCTAGCCCCAAGGCCAACAAAGGCTGAGGGCTCCTTTCAAGGAGTAAAGGCCAGGCTGAAGCCACTAGGACAGTGGTATTCAATCTGTGGATTAATAGCCCTTTGGGGTCACATAACCCGTTTTGCCGGGGTCCCGTATCAGATATTCTGCAAATCAGATATTTACATTACGATTCCTAAGAGTAGCAAAATTACAGTTATTAAGTAGCAACAAACATAATTTGCAGGTCACAGCATTAGGAAGGTTGAGAACAACTGCAGTAGGACATTGCCACAAGACCTGCTAGAGGAAGATCAGACCCAAGCTACCACAGCTTCTGCCTTGTTTAAAGCTGGCTTTAATTGCTCCCATGGGACAAAAATCTAAGAGGGGGCAGGTCAAGCAAGGCCTTTCCTACAGAGGTTCTGGAAAAGGAGCTACTTCTTCACTCTTTCCTATCACAGGCTTCTGGCGGTCATGGTGTCGTGAGGCTCTGGCCTCTCTGGCTCTCCTCAGAATATAGCTGTACAGTCTGAGTCCTTTTGCCCTGGTCCCGTCCAGGAGTCTGATGCAGAGCCCTTGTTTTTTGATCTATGTCCAGCATGGGCCACTGCTTGCTGGGGACATACCATTCCATGAGTATCATCACTGAGGACTTGTCAAAGGGCTACGTACTGTGCTGGGCCTTTCACTGAGTGGCCATATGCTCTCTGGCTTGCTGGGACAGTTCTGGGTCACTAGGGTGTGTGGAGAAAATTACAGCTACCACTTTAAGGGAATGAGATTATTTATTCTCAGTCAAACATGAGTGACTATGGCCTAGGAATGTAGATTCAGGTGGCCCCAAATAGTGTGTCCCACAGTGGAAGAAGTTACACGAGCATTCATAGTCACAGAAGGACAGCAGGCTGTGTTGCCAAAGACAGTTATGAGGACTGCAGACAGGTATGTCACAGCGAAGCGGGGGAGTCTCCAGCACAGGGTTCCGATGTTCCGCGACGGCATTCCTAGCTTTTAGGCTGGTGGAGGACGGGGATCTGTTAAATGGACACGTTCCAAAGGTTTTATCTGGTAGTTGAAGGGATGTTGGATCAAACCAGAAGTAGACAATGAATGGCTACTAAATGCACTTACAGATAGTCCAATATTACTGCAGACCCCTGCAGGTCTCCACAAGCGGGAAGCGGGAGTCATTCAGTCCTGAAGTCTTTTACAGTAGGTGTGGCTTTTCTCTGGAAACTTCAGTTCAAAGATCTGCCATGCACAGCAGCTGCACTACACAAGACACGTCACTGTGTCTACCATGTGGTAGATGTTGTACAGGGTCCCATTGCTGGATCTGCACACCGACCCTGCCAGCTGGGTGTTAGGAGATGCCTAGAAGGGAGAGGCAGGGTGAATGCTGGTATCCAGGGATGGATGACAGCTTTTGCTGAGTGAACTCTCAATAATGAGGTATGCACTGGGGAACTTGGCAGTGGAGTCCTGTTTTGGCCCTAAGGGTTGGGGCTTTTCTGGTTCCAGAGTAGAGACACAAATAGCTTCACTTGTGTCATGTATGAACACGTATGAACCCCCAGGCTTCTCTTCCTACCAGGGAGCTGGGCCTTCTACCCCTTGAGCTGATCTTCACAACACACACTCTCCATGAGAAAGAAACTTGGAAAGTGTTTGTATTTCTTGGTTAGGAATGGTAGACAGCGTTTAGAACAGAGCGTAGTAGACATTTCCACAGCAGCTGTGGGAAGAGCAGTTTCTGAAACCCAACCCCCTGCATGGATTGACCCTCCTCCTCCCCTCCCCTTCCCCTCAATATTCTGGTCTCTGGGGAGGAGAGATAAAGCAAACACATTCCAGATGTTCCCAGGAAAACATATTTAGGAAAAGGATATTTTCTCAAAAGTTACCAAAATTAGAGAAATGAAGAAGAGGAAAAAGCCCTCTGGTCCACTTAAAAGGGCCATTGCTCAGTCACAGACGTGGCAGAAAAGGAAAAAGTTAACAGCTTTAGTAAAAAAAAAAAAAAAAATGCAAATCTCTGCCACACCAAAAACCATCGAAAGCTAACCCTCACATGTATGCTACACGAGTGCTGACACACACAGACACACAGCTGTATGCTTGTCATCTCAGCACTGGAGGGGGGGTTGAGCCAGGCACATCACTAGAGGCTCACTGGCCAGCCAGTCTAACCTGCCCAGTGAGATCCAGGCCACTGGGAGACACTGTCTTAAAAACCAAGGTGGGGGGTTGGGGATTTAGCTCAGTGGTAGAGCGCTTGCCTAGGAAGCGCAAGGCCCTGGGTTCGGTCCCCAGCTCCAAAAAAAAGAACCAAAAAAAAAAAAAAAAAAACAAAAAAAAAAAAACCCAAGGTGGACAGCTCCAGAGGAACAATAGTGAGATCAACCTCCGGCCTCCACCTTTACACGCATGGACCCATACTTACATACCAAAAACAACGAGCAGGGTGTGTCGTTCCCCATTTCCACTCCATCCCTCACCCCCCTGCAGGGCCAGTAACTAAATGTACAGCCTTAAGCATGTGAAGAGACTAGCACTCTACCACGAGACCTGAAAGAAACAATGAGGAAAGAAGATACTTAAAAAAAAAAAAATAGTGGTTTCATAATTATGATTTTATTGTTGTTGCCTGTCACATGAGTTATAATTCTGAATCACCATTATTGCCTTTCAGATGATAAGATTCTCTTTACTGGTATTACCGTAAGTTGGAACGGACAAGAGTTCCCTCAAAGGGAGGCACTCAAGCCACGGGCAGCCCTTCTGGAAACCATCTGACAAATGCATCAAGCAGATTTAACAAAAAATATCTTGGAATTCTCTCTGAGGTAATAACTTAAAAACTTTATGTGCAGATATGATCAATAAAGAGGATGTTGAATACCGAGAAAGTGGAAACCCAGATGTTCTAAAATACATAATTACATGTATTATAATACATCTGTAGGATTACATAGCCATTTCAAAGTGTTTTTGAGGCCTATTCATACAAAGGAAAAAAAACTATAAAATATTAATGCAAAAAGGAGGCTATGACTCCAACTTGGAAAAGTATGTATACACATTATATATATCTCATGTTCACCCATACATATATATGTATTTATAAACACACACACACACACACACACACACACACTTACATACTTACTCACATGTGCTCACACACAAACAATGTGATCATATAGAAATTTGGCCCCATAGCCAGGCATAGTGGGACCCTTATTCCCAGTACTTGGGAGGTAGAGGCAAGCAGATCTCTGTGAGTTTGAGGCCATCCTGGTCTACACACTGAGTTCTCAGACAACCAGGGCTGTATAGTGAGCCCCTGTCTCAGAACAAAACAAGCGCAAACAAACAGAAAAAAAAAAAGAAAAAAAAAGGAAACAAAATTTAGCTCCATTAGTCATGTTTAGCTATACCAGGAAAATGTCTCCTCTCTGGTGTCATATCCTATACAGTGGAAATAATGGGATGTCTGCAGATTCTTCAGTGTTCTGAGGTTAGGATAGAGACCAGAGAACAGTCTCAGGACAGCAGCCCAGAAAGTATGAGGACCGGTGTGCCGGGAATTGTTTTACCATGCTAGCCGCCATCCTGTGATCAAGGGCTGCAGAGACTTGGGCCATGAGCCCAGTGCCTTGGCAAGGGGCCAGGCCACTCTGCCTTGGGAGCAGACATTTATCCCTGCTGACATGTATAGACCCTCTCATGAGGTGCTCTCCTGTATCCAGTGGCCCAAGCCATGGGATACCTCAGAGTAGGTATGGGAACTGCTTTAATGTTAGTACTTGGTGGCTAGGCTACAAACATTAAGGTACTACTCCATGCTGGGTACCAAAGCAAGGAAACAGATCTCTTCAAGATGTTCTTTTTTAAAAAGAAGCCAAAATATAAGGCTGAAAGATTGATTTATTGTGTGTGTGGGGGAACGAGCTGAGATTAAAATGTAAGAGAATAAATAAATAAATAAATAAATAAGTAAGTAAGTAAATAGGAAAAAAGACTGATTTATTTTATCTTATTGTATGAGTATTTTGCCTGTAGGTATGTATGTCTGGGGCCCGAGGAGGCCAGAAGAGGGTGTTATATCTGTTAGAACTGGAGATCATTGTGAGCTGCCCTATGGATGCTGGGGATTGAAACTGGGCCCTCTGGAAGAACAGGAGCATTTCTTAGTCACTAAGTTATCTCTCCGGCCGCTAAAATCTAGTTACTAATATATGTTTGGGTTAAAAGTTATATCATAAAAACATTATATTGTTTTCTCTATGCTTTTCTATGCTTTCGAATTTTTTCTATATCAATCATACTACTATTAAAACATAAAGGTTGCTGGGCATGACAGTGTACTTCTTTAATCCCAGCACTTGGGAAGGAGACAAAGACAGAGAGATCTTTGTGAGTTTGAGGCCAGTCAGGTCCATAGTTTAATTTACAGGCCAGCTAGGGCTACATAGTAAGACCTTATCCAAAATAAACAATGAGAGCAACAAAATACACACACACACACACACACACACACACACACACACACACACACACACAAACAAACAAAGAAAACAGTAAAAAGTCATTTAAAAAAACAGCAGGCATGAGCCAGGTGGTGGTGGCACACACCTTTAGTCCCAGCACTTGAGGAGCAGAGGCAGAGAGATTTTAGAGTTCAAGCCAACCTGGTCTACAGAGTGAGTTCTAGGAGAGGCAAGGTTGCACAGAGAAACCCTGTCTCGAAAACTAAAATAATAATAATAGCAACAATAACAACAACAATAATGTGTTCTTATTACCCTTTTAGAATTCTCAGTAATTTCATACATGTATTCAGTGTATCTTGATCATATCCACCTCCATTCCCACAGGACCCCCTCCCCCACTTCTTCCTTTAAGCTTCATTTCCTCCCCCTTCTCCTTCTCTTCTGCTACTTCTTTATAAGCCAGAGTTCAAATAGTGCCACCTGCAGGTACACCTGGGTCAGTCCACCTCCCGTCTATCCATCACATAGGCAAGCCACCAGCAGATGCAGTCCAAAGGAAGACTCCCCCTCCCCAGCATCCATCAACTGACAACAGCGTCTCAGCCAGAAATGGAGCCTCATACGTCTCTCTGGTCCATGATGGGATGCTGGTCAATTTGATCTTGTGCAAGTCTTACACAGGTAATCACAGCTGCTGTGAGCTCATGAGTATATTACTGGCCATGCAATGTCCGGAAGACAGCATTCCATAGCACCCTGCCCATCCTCTTCTGCAATTTTTGTCCCCCAGATGCTTGCCTTTTGTTCTTTCTTAATGATGTGTGTGTGTGCATGCGTGCGTGCGTGTGTGTATGAGAGAGACAGAGAGAGACAGAGAGAGAGAGAGAGAGAGAGAGAGAGAGAGAGAGACAGAGACAGAGACAGAGAGAGAGCTGCCCTCCGACCAGAGAGAGGCATTGGATCCTCTGGAACTGGAGTTTAAAATGTCTATAAGTGGGCTGGAGAGATGGCTCAGTGGTTAAGAGCACTGGCTGCTCTTCCAGAGGTCCTGAGTTCAAATCCCAGCAAGCACATGGTGGCTCACAACCATCTATAATGAGATCTGGTGCCCTCTTCTGGTGTGTCTAAAAACAGCTATAGTATACTCATATATAATAAATAAATCTTTTTTTTTAAAAATGGCTATAAGTTTGTTGAGTGCTGGGAACCCAAATCAAGTCGTCTGCAAGAGCAATTACCACTCTTGCCCAAGGAGCCACACACACTTATTTCTTACAAATCAAAATGACTCCAAACCAGCTTTTCTCTTCTAGGAACTGACAGGACTGAGGGTCCCAGTTCTATCCTGGGACAGTACCACAGCCCAGCATGGGGGCTCACAGTCTGCTCCTCTCTCTGGCTGATCAGCACAAACCCAGGAAGCTGGCTGACCAACAGACTTAGGGTGAGGGCAAAGGTCGTTTAAGGGGGCTTGTTTGCCCAAGAGCCCTTTAACTTCAATGACCCTCTTTCTAAAGACACTGACTGCCAAGATTCAGGACTTAGGTTGTTGTCCTAGACAATGTTCTATTGCTGTGAAGATACCATAACCATAGCATCTCTTATCAAGGGACCCATTTAATTGGTGTTTGCTTACAGTTTCAGAGGTTTAGTCCATAGTCATCATGGTGGGCAGCATGACTCATGCAGGTAGACATGGTGTTGGAGAGGTAGCTTGAGCATTCTACATCCAGATCCAGAGGCAGCAGGAAGAGAGAGAGGCACTGGGTCTTGCTTGACCTTCTGAAACCCCAAAGCCCACCCGCAATGATGCATTTATTTTAACGAGGCCACACCTCTTAATCCCTCTTATGTAATGCCACTCCCCAATGACCAGCCATTCAAAGATAAGAGCCTATGGGGTCATTCCATTCAAACCACCACAGATATGCTACGTGGTTGAAGTACCTGATCTCTCCATGGAGAGAAGCCAAACTGTCCATGGTTGTCCTGTGACTTTCTTGGAGACCAGAAGCGTGTCAAGCAAGCACAAGGTCCTAAGCTCAGACCCCCAGCACCCACACAGAAGCTGGATGTGGTAGCCGGCATCTGTAATCCCTGATCTCTTATAAAAAGATGGGAGGTGGCGATGGGAGAATTCCTGGGAGCTCACAGACCAGCTAGTGAAGTGACATGACATGAAGAAGACTGATACCTGACAGTCCTCTGAACTTTAGACATGAGCCATGGGACGCACTCACCCCACTTACACCTGAACCAGCAGCTGGGATCCAATAGTTTGCAGCTGCCCATACAATACAGGTGTCAGAATTAAAGTCCATCTCAGTCACCAAAAGAGAGAGATATCTGCATCAGTATCCAGAGCCGATGGTGCCACCAGTGCCTTAGAGCTCTTTGTCATCTCCCTGGGGAAGAGCAACACTGGAGCCACACACTTTAGGCCCCTCCCTTCTAAGACAGGCACAAACCTCTCTTGGTACTACTCATCATCAAGCACCACAGGCTACACAAAGCCTCAGAGTGAGCTTGCCCTCTCCCATCCATCCCAGCAGTCGCCATCACCCAGAATCTGGAGTCTTAGGAGTTAGAAGCAGCCATGGTACACGGCTGACACGTCTATTGTCAAGGCTCTGCAGCCACACCACAGGCTGCCTGTCACCTCTGTCTCTTTGGATCCTTGCAAAATCATTTCTGAGCAGCAAATATAGTTGCAGGCAGCTGGGTGGGCGAATCTGTAGACCTATCTGAGCTAGCAGGTTGCAGGGAACACATTTCCATCATGCATATAATTAAAGGGCACGGAGATCAGAAATTGACCATGGAGGAAGCTGCCTTCCCTTTTCCTAGTCTGCTTACTGGAGGGTGAACAGGTTTGCAGGAGAACCAGTACTGTTCCATTGTAACGCTGCTCTTACAATAGTCCAGCAGATCTCCCCATTCCTTAGGGTTCTCAGGGAGTCATTCTGCTCCTACACTGAGGCCTACTCTGGCCTACAGTGAGTCTGTGGGGCAGGCACTGGAGGAGAGACTAGCACTGTGAGGAGACAACCCTCTTCTCCCCTGCTTTATAGCCCTAAAGGAAACTAATTTTAGAAGATAGGAGGTCACAGAGATCACAGCATCCTGGGCCTGGAGATAGATGAGACACTGATGATGACCATTTACTTACAAACCCTTTCCTAGTGCTGCTTTCCATGTTCCTTGTTTCTAAAACTGGGGCAACCAGGGCTAGCTAAAGTGAGTCACATCTTACATATGGACTCTGCTAGCTCTATTATTGCTGCCTAGAGTACCGAGTCAATAAGGATTCTGATCAAGGTTCAATCCAGTTGTAACAGGAAGGAAGTGTCCACTAGTGATGTCTGCTACGGGAACAGGCAGGAAGGTGAGGACTTGGTGCTAAAAGATGCTAAAAGGTGGGTGAGTGACATGTGAGGTCACTCTGGGATACAGACCGTGGCAGTCTGGGTAATGACTAATGACAGAAAAGGGAGATCATAGAGGAAGTGAGCAGGCCCCCAATGAGCATCTGTCAGCATCAAGAATCCTTATTAAGTTTAGGAGACTCTGAGGTCATGAGTGTGGCCTGCTGTCTAGGAGGACCTTCATGAGCTAATGGGAGCCTGCTTTTTCCTTAGACCTGTGCTGAGCTCACAGGACAGTCTTCGTCTTGAATTTCGTTTCCTTTGTGATTGTGGTGCTTAGTGACAGAGCCTGGGCTTGGATCAAGACGGGCATGCTAGCTGAGTCTGACCAAGCATCTGCTGAAGCTGGCTGTGACTGAGGTCTCCTGTCTTAATCCTTTCAGGTTTCCATAACCAAGTACTATACACCGAGGTCTCTCAGCCCACTCATTCCAGTCATGATCACGGGCCATACCATGAGGAGCTGTTCTCTTCTTATAGGCCCTGCCTTCTAATGTCCTTCCCTTGGGATACGAATTGTAACATGAGTGGGAGTGGGGTCCAAGCAGTGAAACATAAAAGACTGGAAACCATAATATAGAAGTAAAAGACCTGTAAGGTTAAAAGAGGGGGAAAAAGTCTAAACAAAGCAATACACGAGGGAAAAAAAAGTCTTCAAAAATACCATTGAGCTGGCTTTGTGTTGGTCACTTACTGCTGGAAATGGCGCCTACCCTTCAGCACGCTTTGTATACTCGGTGAGAGTCCCTTGGAGAAACTTGGTTGGGGACAGCAGCTTGTGTCTATGACCCCATCTCAGCACTGAAGATGTTTCTCTCCCTCTTGGACCTCTGAAGGCCCTATGCATACTGGAATGGCTCCTTTATGGGGTGAATTTGCTCTTGGTCCCTGGTCCTTGCTTAGTTTTTCTGTATGAAGATTAGAAGGGAAGCCCTCACTAGAGGCAGGAAAGGATTGTGGACTTCTAGAACAGTGGTTTTCAACCTTCCTAATGCTGTGACCTTTTACTACAGCCCCTCGTGTTACAGTGACCCCCAACCATGAAATGATTTTGTTACTGTTTCATAACTGTAATCTTCCTACCATTATTAATTGTAGTATAAATATTCAATATTCGATCCCTGTGGGGTCGCGACCCACAGGTTGAGAACCACTGTTCTGGGACATCGAGTCAAGTAACCCAGCCATCTCCTACTCTTGAGGGACGGTAGCAGGGGTCTGCAGAGAGACCATGATCCCAGGACAGTGTCCACCCAGAGGACAGTGTATGTCTGTCTACGCATTTGTTCTTTCCTAAACCCCTAAATGGAGATTCTGATACAGCACATAGCCAAGATCTGTCCACAGTAGCAGAGAAACACAGATCTGGTATCACCCACAGCACCCTGAGGGTGTTCCATCTTTTAGGGACTTCCAATTCAGGTAAAACAAGACTCTTGGTTTCAAATGGAGGAAAGAAATCCACTACTAGACAGTATGAAGTAGAACAGTGTGTGTGTGTGTGTGTGTGTGTGTGTGTGTGTGTGTGTGTGTGGTGTGTGTTAATAAAGGCATTGTAAGTAGAGAGCAACCACAGGGCCTAGGACAAAGAGAGGATGTCTAGAGACAGAAAGCAAGGCACACTTGAGAGCATGGGTGTGGGCTTCTCTAAGTGTCACACGATGTGCAGATACCGTCAATGTAAATTTCTAAACACACAGGTAAAAAGAATAAGACACACCCTAGTCACACTAAACTGTCCCAGTGGGAGGCATACATACCATTTTGGTTACATCTGAAAAGGTTGCTAAGAAACTCCTCCTGGCTCTCTGAAACACGAGATTATGGGGTGGTTCGAGAGCTGTGTTGGGTGGGATTGTAATCCGATCAGGTAAAACCAGGAGCCACCAGGGTTGGGCCAGGTGTTTGGGGAGTGTCTTTTGACTTGGTAAAGGTCTTCTGGGGAGATTCCTAGAAAATTGCAGGTATAGTTAAGAAAGGACAAAGGAGAAAGCAATGTTAATTGTGACTGGATTTTTGTTTAACAGCCTGCAAGAGACTTTAGCCACATTTGGTGTTAGGGACCCTTTTCCTTCTTTCTTCCTTTCTTTCTTTCTTTTTTTTTCCTTTTCTTTTTTCTGGAGCTGGGGACCGAACCCAGGGCCTCGCGCTTGCTAGGCAAGCGCTCTACCACTGAGCTAAATCCCCAACCCCGGTTTGGTGGTTTTTCAACACAGGATTTCTCTGTGTAGTCCTGGCTGTCCTGGAACTAGCTCTGTTAAACCAGGCTAGCCTCAAACTCTCTTTGCCTCACGGTGCCGGGATTAAAGTTGTGCGCCACCACTGCCTGGTGAGGAACCCCTTTTCTTCTTCCATGCACGGATAATAGTCTCTGGCCTTTTCTCCTGCCTCAGTGTGTCCATCTAATTCACACCAGCTAAAGCCAAAGCCTTCATTCCCCTTTCTCCCCCCACAGCCCTCCCCCTCTCTCCCCCATCCCTCTCCTTCCATGGTCACTGGAGAGTCCGTTAAGCACAGAAGGAACAAAGAGGGAGAAGGAAGGCTTGAGCTACGCCCATGGCAGCTATGACTCTATCCCAGGTCCTCGCCTGGCTACTGGGCTTCCGTCCCTAGAGGGATGTCCTTCCCAGCACGGTTATTCTTCTCACACCGGCTGAATCTCTGACGCTGCTTCTGCAACACGCTTGCAGATGAGACAGTGCACTGACTTCAAAGACAAAGAAGCTTCTAGCTGGGCTGCCCTAGAGGTCCCCTGCTGGGCAGAGGGGTGACTTCATCTAGAAGCCATGCTGATCCTTGCAGGCTCGACCAGGTGAGGAAACCTGTGGCCCAGATACTTCCAAGTGGCAAGGAGATGCCGTTGCTTGGCTACGGCTTAGACAATTACTGTGAACCCTGGTGTGCTTTACAAATGTTTTCTCCAGACGGATTTAGCACCATGGCTCTGGAGGCTTCCCGTGGGGAGCCTGGACTGTGAAGCCCAGCATTCCTTTTCTCTCCTGTGGGGTTTTGAAGCACGTCTACCAAACCTAGACTTCTTGAGCGCTCTTGCCCTGAGAGCTGATTAGTTGCTGAGTTAGCTCAGCTGGTAATGGCGCTGTAAGCCATAGCTTAAGTTCAGTTCAATCCTGGAGTTTATATGGAGGAAGGAGAGAACTGACTCCTGCATGTTGTCCTCTGACCTCCACCACTTCCATCACCACTACCACCACACACACACACACACACACACACACACACACACACACACCCCACTAGTACCACAACCAGCACCACACACACACACACACACACACACACACACACACACACCACCAGTACCACAACCAGCACCACACACACACACACACACACACACACACACACCACCAGTACCACAACCAGCACCACCACCACAAACACACACACACACACACACACACACACACCACCACCACCACCACCACCACCACCAGTAGCAGCACTACCACCATTATCACCATCTCACACACACACACACACACACACACACACCCCACTAGTACCACAACCAGCACCACACACACACACACACACACCACCAGTACCACAACCAGCACCACACACACACACACACACACACACACACACACCACCAGTACCACAACCAGCACCACCACCACAAACACACACACACACACACACACACACCACCACCACCACCACCACCACCACCAGTAGCAGCACTACCACCATTATCACCATCACACACACACACACACACACACACACACACACACACACACACCACCAGTACCACAACCAGCACCACCACCACAAACACACACACACACACACACACACCACCACCACCACCACCACCACCAGTAGCAGCACTACCACCATTATCACCATCTCACACACACACACACACACACACACACACACACACACACGAGCACCACCACGACCACCATCAGCATCATCAACACACATATACCCCCTATTCCCACTCCTTCCTGACTCTCATCTTTTGATACTAACTGCTTTGTCATGCTGGAATGGACCCATGTAATTTTTTTTTCTGGAAAACTCCTCGTCATCATCTTCTAAGATTCTACATAAATTCTTAATTCCTCTGGGAAGTTTCTACACTGGCCTAAATCTTTGTGTGCCCGAATGTATATATCAGAAGTTGGGGGGCCTCTGGGAGGGGACTCGTGTCTTTATAAAAAGGACCTGCAGGGTTGGGGATTTAGCTCAGTGGTAGAGCGCTTACCTAGGAAGCGCAAGGCCCTCGGTTTGGTCCCCAGCTCCGAAAAAAAGAAAAAAATAAAAAATAAAAAGGACCTGGAGACCTCCCTTCCCCTTCACAGTGAAAGGACCCAGTAAGAAGACTCCATCTATGAGCAAACGTCAGTTCCAGGCAACTAGTCAGTGCTGCCTTGATCTCGGACCAAGATCAGAGAACTCCCAGAACTGGGCAGAACAGATTTCTACTCCACACAAGCCATCTGGTCTATAGTATTCTTTTTTAATGCAATCTTTGAAGAACTCAGGTGTTTGTTCCCATGGGCTGGTGGCAACGGATTGGTCATTTCTTCCCCTCCCAGGACTCTCCTTAGCACTCCCGCCTTTCTTTTATACAACTTTGGTCTTATTTTGGGGGCCAGTGTCCTTTATTTCACAGTCCCTGGGCTGGGTCATCATAGCCTCTTCTCTTGGGACCTTTAGTAGAACTTGGATCACATGGGTGTGTTTAGGACCCAGCCCAGGGCTTCCTTGAAGGCCACATAGGGAGGCCTGAGCTGGAGTCACCTGTTAACTCTCTGGAGGCCGCCCATGTCAGACTGGGGCTGAGACTGAAGGTGTCCATCTCTAACCCAGACTGCTACTATAGGCTCCCTCATGTTTATGGCCAGTCCTCGAATATGGACTTTAGTCAGGGGCAGGGTGAGATTGTTGGCTACTGCCCAGCAAAACACAAGCATCTGTTCTATGACTCTGGAGCCAAAGGTTAGTTCCTGGGTCACTGTTGAGGCTTGGTCTGTTGCTATGTTATGCTCATATTATGTAATGTTACATTCTGTATCCCGAGGTTGCCTCAACACGAGAGGATCTTCACGTATACTAGCTTTTGTTATATAAACCCTGCCTCCCCTCCAGTTATCCGTGATTGGTTAATAAAGATGCTTACAGCCTGTAGCTGGGCAGACAAGAGGTAGGTGGGGCTTCTATTCCCAGGCTAGGGATCTGAGGCAGAGACCACGGGGAAGAGAGAGGGAGAAGAAGGAAGGAGGCACTGTAGTGTAGATAAATGCTGAGCCCACCACGAGAGCCCGCCAGTTGGAGTAGGAGTGGCCCAGGCGGAACTTGGCGAGCGGTATCTTGGGGTTTTTGACAGGGAAGTAGATAAGTGGTCCAAAGGGTAAATATCTGCCCAGCTCTATGCTTTAAGGCTTATTATAAATATAAAGGTTTTGCTGCTTTTATTTGGGAACTAAATGATCCAAGGTGGGGTAGAACCCCCCAAATAATGTTTACCACAACAGGTCACTGTGACCTGGTCCCAGCAGCACTACACAAGTGACATGTTCTCAGCGGCTCTAACTCTGCCCCAACTTTACAGTTGATGTTTTGGGGGCTAAGGAAGGTTTTGTGTAGGTTTAGTGTCCTGATAGACGTGTGTGGGCATCACTATGCCTCTAGCCTCTTCTCGAGGCTGCAAAAGATGAAAGTTAATTTTAAAGAGATAGGGTTGCAGCTGAGTGGCGGGGGATCTTAGGGATCTCGTGTTCCCTCAGCTGGAAACCTCTCTGAGTTTATAGGCCATGGGTGTTAGGAACGTAGGTAAGAACTGAAGCAGGGGAGACAAACATTGGTTAAACAAACTAACCAACCAACCCACCACCCCGGGCCTGCTGGATGTGATGTCTCTGGTTTGGGAATCTAGAAGTACTGATGTGGCAGTCTCTCGTGCGATTAGGCGTTGGGGGTTATTTGAGGGCTGCCCGGCTTTTCCTTTCCTAGAAGGCAAATCATTATCTGTCTTCAGAATTCCCCTGGACTTTCTATGACTGTACTCTGGCCAGAGGGATGGGTGGGGAGCAGGCTGTGTCTGCAGGTAGTTAATGCCAGGCCCTGCCTGGGAGCGGTGCAGTGACCTAGCCAGGAAGTTAATCGGCTTGGGGTCGTAGGTGGGGTGCCGGGGAAACCTCCCTCTATGACCTGTCTTTAAAGTCAGCATTAATGTCCTATGGATTCATTTCTCTGATTTTGGTGCTCTTTACATTCTTCTCAGAAATGTGGATCTGTTGTTCCTCTGAAGTTTTCTCTGGTGGAGGGGACAGAGGGACCAGGACGAAGAGTCAGATGCTATGAAACAGGTGGCGAGAACAGCATGGCGAGCTGATAAGGCACCAGATATCGAGTCTGGAACTAAAGGTCTCTACACTGTCCTGGGGAGTTTTAAGACTTACTAAGGAGACTGTTAAACGTAGTGAAGGCTTCTCTGTTCATCTGCCCAAACTCCTGGCATCCAGTCCAGGCAGATCTATTGGGATTCTGAAACCACAACTAGGGCAAGAAGTTAGAAGACCTGTCAGGGCTCTGGGCTGAGCAAGGACACAGCACAGGAGATCCACATGTCCCTCTCCTGCTGCCATCTCCCTAAGGCAGGGAAGGACATCCCTTGCTGGCAATGCTGTTGACCTCAGGCAGCCAAAGGGACGCCCACAGCCTAGTGAACTGCCTGGGCGCAGGTCCAGCTGAGGACATGGATTTGCGTCACCCCAATCATCCAGGCCACTTAGAGTCAAGCAAAAGAGATTTAGACAATTTAAAGTAAGATTTGCGCATGTTCCAAGCCAGGATTCCATCTGGAGAGGGAGGATGCTGGGATTGTTGACAGAGGCCAACAAGTTTAGCCTTGTCTGCGTGCTCCCTCTCTCTGTCTCTGCCTCTCTTTCCTTCCCCAAAGAAAAATGTACTTATGGAAAACTTGCACAACAAGAATACACACACACACACACACACACACACACACACACACACACACACTTTATTTTTTCCCCTTAAAGATCCCCTTAAAGATCAGGTTTAAAGAACTTCCAGTTTTAGGTTGGGGATTTAGCTCAGTGGTAGAGCGCTTGCCTAGCAAGTGCAAGGCCCTGGGTTCGGTCCCCAGCTCCGGAAAAAAAAAAAGAAAAGAAAAAAAAAAAAAAAAAGAACCTTCCAGTTTTAAAACAAACAAACAAAAAATAACCTAACTGCCTTTAAACAGATTCCAAAGGAGGTCCTTTCCAGAAGAGAGAGAGAGAGAGAGAGAGAGAGAGAGAGAGAGAGAGAGAGAGAGAGAGAGTCGGGGAGAGGGAGCTCTGGGTTCAGACTATGCCTTTTAACTGCTGGTTTGGAATCGGCTAGTTTCACGGGTCTCAGTTTCACCATTGATACATCTCATTCAGAGATGGCAGCAGAGACCTTTGCTGTACACAGTAATGAGTAGCCTCTCTGCCCAGGTTCTGTGAATATCCACTGTGGTCATGAATGAGCATTTTGGGTACAGTGTCTTCCCAGATGCTCGCAGGATATTGGCCCGCCAGCGTCTGGTATGAGTGTAGCTTCAGGGCCGTGAGCAATGGTGACTTCACACCCTTTTGCACTCCCCAGACAAGTCAGCTAAGCTTCTTTTTGTGGGACAAGTTAACCAGGCCCCGGAGAGCTTCCAGGTGTCCCAGCCTCAGTGCTGTCATGTCAGGCTCCATGATGCCCTGACTGCTTGGTTTGTCACCCAGCTGCTGGGCAGTCATGCCCTGAGCATGTCATTAAGACAGAATTGGACTGGTTAGGGATATTGGCCTAGTGACCCTGCCCCCATCCTGCACCAATCACTATGACAACAGCTCGAATGGGCCCCAAGGGCTTAGGAATCCCACTCGCACAGAGGGCAAGGTTGGCTGAGGTCAGACGAAGAGGGATTAATAGAGCCCTGTTCTCATTAAGGCCACAAAGTGCCATTATGACAAGCTACAAGGGCTCCACCAGGAGATGGATCGTGCTTTCAAGTCACAGAGAACCTGGCAAACTAAAGAGAACGTTCCCAGCATGGTCCCCAAAGTCGCCATGGCACCTCGAATCACAGAGGGACAAAAACAAATAGAAATAACCCAAATACCAAATGAGCGGCCATCTTCTAAGGCCTGGCGCAGCCGTCAAAGCGCAGGCCTCAAATGACAGTGCCCGTTGTTTTCGTGAAACTCTTCATGATGCGCGGAAACGAGCCCATGGATCATGGGATGGCATTTCTGTAGAAAAAAAGAAAAAATGACACGTGCAATAAATTCTAAAAACGTTTCAAATGTGTTAGCAGCAGCTGAGCCTGAAAACTGAGATGATGAATTAATATCGTTCTTTGTCTGAATTTTCTATAATGAATAGGTACTTCACTCTGCTTCCTTTTGTGTGTGTGTGTGTGTGTGTGTGTGTGTGTGTATGGAAGCCAGGTTGACAGTGGGGAGGTCCTTTAATTACTTCCTACCTCATTTGTCCGATTTATTTTACTTTTAATTATGTGCATTTGTGTGCGCGAGCCCGCATGTGAGCGCGGTGCCTGAGACCAGCGGCTTTGGATTACCCTGAAGTCGGAGTTACAGCCGTTACAGTGAGCTGCCCGACGGTGCTAGGAACTTAGTTTTGGTCTTCTGAAAGAAGAAACCCTCTCAACTGCTGAACCAGCGCTTCAGTCCTTCCTTAGTCTTTGAGTCCCTAGAGTTCAGCATTGGGCTAGACTGCCTGCTCAACAAGATCCTCTTGTTCCCATCTCCACAGAACCTGGGGTCACAGGAGTCTGGCCTTTTTCAAAGTGTTCTGGGGATCGAACTTGGGTCCTCATGCTTGCCCTATAAGCGTTTACTGGCCGAGCTATCTCTCTGTATTTATTCTTTGTTTATTGATTGTGCATGTGTGTGTGTATGTATATATGTATGAATGCATTTATTTGTTTGTTTGTTTGTTTGTTTATTTATTTATTTATTTTCTAGCACTGGCTGTTCTCTCAGAGGATCTGGGTTCAATTTCTGCACTTACACTGCAGCTCATACCCGTTTATAACTCTGGGGGGGTAGTAGGGGGCGGGGGTGGGGTCTAAAACCCTCTTCTGGCCTTGTCAGGCATCAGGCATGCATGTGGTACACATACAAGCAAAACACCCATATACAAAACAAACAAACAAAAAAAACCCAATAAATTAATTAAAAAAATAAAGTTTCAGTCTCCTGCAAATGGCTTGTGGGTCTCAATATTCCACCTGCTGCTATTCTTTTCTCTGTTTTCTAGGCTGCTGGGTCTCATTTACTGTCTTAGAAATCACACGTGTGCGGGGCAGTGGTGGCACAGCCCGCCCTTGACCATAGCTTTTGGGAGGCAGGAGCTGCTGCAGAGGCCGGTGCTTAGCTGCATGTTGAGGAACGTTTTTTCAACTAGGGATGCCTCCTCTCAGATAACTTTAGTTTTGGTGTTAAGACTGGCCACCCACACTCTCTTTTAGTTGGTAAAGTCAAATGTGTGTTCCCTTTAAGAGGGGGCAGGGAGAAGACGCCTCTGTTGCCTTTGTGTCAGAGAAAGTGGCAGCTCCTCTCAGTCATGGGTCTCGTTCTATGCTGCAGTCTTGTGGAATCCTGTGTTTATAATTTTGCTTCCGGCTCCAGAGTGTCTTAGTCGCACATCTTCAATTAGCCTAGAATTCTTGGTTGATGTCGAGGCACGGTCTGGTGTATAGCCAAGGCTGACCCTAAGCTCACAATCCTCCTGCTTCAGCATTGTGAGTGGCGGGGATTACAGGTGTGAACCACTATGCTTATCTCGTAATTCTATATTTGTGGCATTTTGTTTCGCCTGATGTTTTTAAAGTGGCATCAAATTATCTCTGGAATGAAGTAAACTATAATGGAAGGATGCTTTAAATGCCTGGGCTTGCAAAAGCAGTGGTTCTTGTCTAGGCTCTTAGATCCTTCCAACTTCTCATTCTGTAGGGCTCTTTTCTTTTCGATTCAATCATTGTCTCAGGCTGAACTTATTTCTTTACATCAAATATTACTTTAAAAAACAAAACAAAACAAAAAAAACCCGGAAACTCCATGATTCTAAAAGTGAAGGTTTTTAAAGAAAAATGAGATAAATGCATCAAATTTTGGAATGAGTGTGAATATTGAATACTCGGCCCTAAACAGGACACCAGCATCACCCCATCCAGGAACTCCAGTGCCATTGCAAAAGAGGGGACAAAAGAGCCAGAGGACAGGAAAGAGCGCCGTGGAACGCTGTCGTCCAGATGTGACACATGTATCACACCCATGAACCAAAGCAGCTGTGGTTCCTTGCAGGAGACTGAGCCATCAGCATTCCATATGGGTGGGAGAAGGCCCAGTCTCATTGCCAGGAGCATTGGCAGTTAATGGTTGCTTTGGGGTGGAGAGTAAGTTTTCTTGGTGCTGTAGTCATTGCTAAGTTGCCTTTGCTTAAGTTAGCCCATACCTGCCAGTGCAAGCAAACTTGGTTAAACTTAATGATACACAGACACACACACACAGACACACACACACAGGTGCACACACAGGCATAGACACACACACACAGACACAAACACAGGTGCACACACAGGCATACACACACACACAGACACACACACACAGACACACACACAGGTGCACACACAGGCATACACACACACAGGCATACACACACACAGACACACACACAGACACACACACAGACACACACACAGACACACACACACAGAAGCACACACACAGAGGCACACACAGGCATACACACACACACACACACACACACACACGCACACACACAGAACATGAAAACAGGAGGGGTCATTGGGAAGAAGGGTGACTGAGGCTAATTCAGGGTTAAAATGACTAAAATACACACATGTATGAAGTTGTCAGAGAATACTGAAAAATTGTTTGTGTACACACAAAAACAATACAAAGTTAAACTTCTTGGTTTTCAGCGGATACCATGAAGCAAGTGAAAGGTAGCGCACACAGTGGGAACATTTGCAAATCCTGATCAAGGATTTAGAGCTAACATGCATAAGGAACACCCCCTGTGCTAAAAACACACACAATCCAGTTCAGAAAAAGGGCAAAGGATCTGAACAGATGCTTCTCCAAAGGCCATGTGTAAGTATCTCAGAACAGTCGTGTGAGAAGACAGGCTATATCAGCAGCTCTTAGGGGGATGCCAACCAAAGCCACAGAGTGATACACTTCAACGCAGTGGCTAAGATCAAAACACAGGCAGTGCCAAGAGGAGATAGCTAGGGACCTTCAGGCTCCTCTGGTGGGGATGTAAAATGGTGTGTTTTAGAAAATATTGTGTCAGATCCCCCAAACATTCAGCACAGATTTCTCTCTTGCCTCAGCAACCCCTCTTCTGGGCACATGTAAAAACTGAAAGCATAATTTTGAATGCATACGAAAATGAAGGCTTATGCAGGACCATCAACAGCATCATTTATAACATCCGATTGTTGAACCACCCAACAGCTGGAGAAGAGATGGCCAAAAGCATATGACATCCCCAGGAAGGAAAGATATTTGGCGACAGAAAGGAATAAAGCAGTCACAGATCGTGCGGCGACATGAACAAACTTTGAGGTCTGTATGCTACCTGGAAGAAGTTGGGATTACCAATAGGTCATGTGTAAACACCATTCTGCTTGCAGAAAATGTCCAGAAGGGAATGAAAACAGAAAGTGCCCATCTAAGAGCTTTGAAGGTGTGTGTGTGTGTGTGTGTGTGTGTGTGTGTGTGTGTCTGTGTGTAGTGCTAAGTAGTGTGGAATCAATTTCTCTCCCTTTCTTTCTCCCTGGTCTCTCCAGTACTTCCCTTTCTCTTTCTTTTTGAGACAAGTTGACAGCACACACATAGCTGAGGTCGGCCTCAAGTTCATGTGCCTCTGTCTCTGCTCCTGAGTATTGATTAGTATCAGAGGTGCGCGTTATCACACACCTGACTTGGGTTTTTTTTTTTTTTTTCTTCTGAGGCAATAGATGTTTTAAAATTGGTTGTGGTGGTTGTATACTCTGTGAATGTAATAAAATCCACCAAATTTTACAGTTCATGTGGGTGTGCTGTATGGTATGCTAATTATATGCTAATAAGGTCACTGAAAAGTGCCCGGTAGCTGCATTTGGCAGCACATGCCTTTGGGAGGCAGAGGCAGGCAGATCTCTGAGTTCAAGGCCAACCTGGCCTATAGAATGAGTTCCAGGACAGCCAGGGCTACACAGAGAAATTCTGAATCAAATCAAATCAAAACAAAACAACAACAAACAAAAACAAACAAACAAAAAACAAAAGAAAAGAAGGGAGAAGAGAAAGGAAGAAAGAAGGAAGGAAGGAAGACAGACAGACAGGCGTGTGGCACTTACTTTACTTGGCCCACCTAGAAGGCTGGGGACACAGATGGGAACCCAAGTGTGATTTGAGCTGGTTTGAACTCTGGCTCAACCACTTGTCCAAGCCCACAGTGCAGCATTCTCAAGCGCTGCGTGTCCTTAGAAAGGCTGCATACTCTTGGACTTACAGCCCTGAGGGGCAGAGACTGGTGAATCCCTGGGGCTTGTTGGCCACTAAGTAAGTTCCAGGAAAGTGAGAAACACTGTCTCAAAACCAAACTAAAACCAAAACCAAAACAAAACAAGAGGGATGACTCTTGAACGACACCCAAGGTTGGCTTCTGGTACACATGCACGCACACATGCACGCACGCACGCACGCATGCAGGAAATCTAATTCCCCAAATGCATATGCTAATGATATTTGGAGGGCTGCAGTCCCCTTGTGAGCTAGTTAAGACTAGGGCGTGACCGCTGTGATAATCTTAGTGGCCTTATGGAGAGAGGAAGGAAACTGGAGCTGGCATGTTGGTTGGCTGTCTTACCTAATGTGATGATGCCCTCTGTCCTCCAGGCCAGATGCCTTGCAGATGACACACCACAGGCTCTTTTTCTTCCCAGCCTCCATAACCACTGGCCAAATAAACATCCATTCTTTATAATCTACTTGGTCTTAAGTACTTTGTTATAGCAACAGAAAACAGACTAAGGCAAGTCTCTCTAAGGCCCCCCGTCCTCGGAAGGTGTTATAAATACACACGGTTTGTAGATTCCCTTTATAGGAAGGAAGGGCTGTCGGTCCTGCTGATGTTTAAATAACAATGTTGGAGCCCTGAGAGATGGCTTAGAGCTTGCTGCCAATCCTGAACTCAATTCCCAGAACCCACACGCTAGAAGGGGAGAACAGGTTCTAGCAAGCTGTCCTCTGACCTTCACAGACTCCACTGGACACGTACTCCTCCAAAACACGATTAAAAAATCAAATAGCAATTCACAAAGTTTATGGGAATGAGAGCCTCGGAGAGGGAGACAGGAGCTGCTGGGTAGCTGTGGGAAGCCACCTCTGCCCTATTCTACGGGAAGCTGGGCGAGGGTCTGAGAGGTGGCTATCCACACGTCAGAGACCCTAAGTGCTTACGCTTTGCTGGAGTGGCAGTAGCCTTTAGTCTTTACTCGTATGTCCTACTCTTCCGGGCCCCTGAATCAGCAACTGTATTTAAAGCCTGACCAGGGATAGCCCTGAGTCTGGAGGCCTTGGTTATAAAATTAGTGAGTCAACGTCAGGCCCCTGGTGACTGGAGATTAGAGGGCAGAGGATACAAGGCCAGAGTGCCTGACGTGGTGGTCTTGAAGGGACTCTGGCCAGCCGGAGAGTGGCAGACATGGCTCTGGCAGGCCTTGTCCTTCTCCATTCCCTCTGCCTCACTAAAAACTGTTAGAATGCATTCCTACAGCCCCTGAGGTCTATTCCCTTATTTGGCCACTTCCTCTTCCTGAGGGTGACCACCAAGGTCTAGTTATCAAAGTTTAGAAGCCCGGCCATGTCTGTCTCCTCTCTATCCAGAGGCAGTCCTTTATCCCCCTCCGGGACAAATATCCCTCTCTCTTGTTCCCTTTCCCTTCTCCCTCATCCTCTATCTCCTGTCTTTGTCTTTTATCCACTGCCCTTTGTCCCTCTGGGACAAATAAATCTCTTTTATGCTAAGAGCTGAACTGGTCCTTTCAGGTCTCCATAGGCCACTTCTCTGGAGGCCCCCCTGGGAGCTTTTCTCAAACTCCCCAGAGCCCCCCGAATGTGTTCATGTTTTCAGGGTGTTCTCCCTCAGAATCCCACTGCTCAGCTCCTGAGGAAGATGTTTTCCTTTTCCACACAGTGACTTCACATATGTCATTAAGACAGTGGCATGCTCAGAATCAAACCGAATTTATCTAAGCCAGAAGTCTCCATGTCTCCCCATCCCTCATTTTTGTACCCCAGTGCTGGCTTCTCTGTAACTCAGGCTCCCTGCATATGATCCATCTATATCTGGGTCTGGGAGCTTCCGTTTAAAGTCCCACAGGAGAAAAGGAGAAAGAATCATTGCTGGTTGTTCCGACTTCCAAGCCCAGAGTCTGTCTCTCAGGATGCCTGTTGTTGCCAAGAGAGATGAAGCAGATGTCTTGGCAGTAGCTTCAAACGCTTCCTGCCAAACCAGGGGAGAGCTTGTCTTCAGTCTAGCTGCAGCCAAGAGAGACAAGCCCCAGCCCACATTAGTCACAGGAAATGCGCGCACACACAACGAGAGCATCACAAACCTGGGAGGCCTGCAGCTCCTGGCAGCCAGCCTCTCTTCAGCAGGATTTCAACACGGACTGCAGAAGTTGCTTGGCTAGGCTGTGACAGGCTTCACGTGTCCAGCCTCCTCCCCCACCCCCCCAAACTGAGAGACTTCCCAGGTCATTTCTTCTTTCCCATCATGCTTTGCTCCGTGGCGTCCTGGTTTGGCAGGGAAGTTCAACCGTAACACTCCAGGTTTATCTATTTAGATATTTTAGGGGGTTGATAAAAAGCACATAGCATAATGTTTACCATTCAAAACATTCCTAAATGTCCAATTCGGTGGTATTTAGTGCGTTCACCATATGGTGCAACCGTCACCACCATCCGTTTCCAGAACATTTTACCACTGCAGGAGGCCGCTTAGCCTCAACAAGAAATTTCCTCTCATTCCTCCCTCCCTGGCCTCTGGTAAGTGGCCTCTCATCTCTCAGACTCTGACTTTTCCATGTTTTATGAAATTCATATAAACGATGTTCTATACATGGCTTCCTTCACTCAGCTTAGAGTTCCCAAAGCTCCCCCATCCCTTAGCTACCAGACTTGATGCAGTTTATGACTGAACAATATTCTACTATATGGATGTACCACATTGTCTTCATTCACCCACCAGTAGGCATTCGGGCTGTTTCTACTTAGAGTTTATTATGAAGCCTTATGGGTTTTCTGTGTGTTTCACTTATTCAAACACTTGTCTTCAATGATCTTGCCTGTATAACTTAGTCGTGGGATTTCTGGGCCATATCATTTCTACTAAGAAGTCCTGATGGATGTTTTAAGAACCACCAAGCCAAGCTAGGTTTAATCCCTGCACTCAGAAGGCAGAGACAGGGGTTCAAGGCCAGTTTGGTTCTACAGAGCAAGTTCCAGGATTGCCACACTACACAGAGAAAACCTCTCTCAGGAGGGAAAAAAAATCATCAAACTGTTTCCTTTCCTTTTCTGGGCTGTTTTTCATGCTCTTAATGATGAACCCTGATGCAGAAAGGTTCTGGATTCGATCAAGTTTTATATTTTTTCTCCTTTGAGCTGATTTTGCCTAGCATGCACGAGGTCCTAAATTCAGTTCCCCAGCACTGTGTAAACCAGGCTTGGTGGTTTACACCCATAACCCAGAACTTAGAAGCAAGAGGATCTGATTTTCAAGGTCATGCTTGACCACATAGCAAGTTTGAGGCCAGCCTGGGCTATATGAGGGCCTGCCTCAAAAAAAAAAAAAAATCAAGTTTTGTAGATGTACAAGTTCATATCTGAATTCTCGGATCTGCATGTCCAGCCTTGTGCCAGTACCCTACTGACTTCATTAGTCTAATTTTGTGGTAAGTTTTGAAATCAGGACACCCAAGGCCTTTCAACTCTGTTCTTTCTCAAGACTGCGTTGACTGTCCAGAGTCCCTCGCAATTCTATATATTTCATTCCTTTGAGACCAGGTTTCACTCTGTATCCCAGACTGACCTGGAACTCATGGAGAATCTCACGCTCCAGCTTCCAAAATGGTGGGATTAGGCACGAGGCATGGTGCCTGGCTCCATGTGCGTCTTAAGATTAACTTTTCTGTTCCTTTCTTCCTCTTTTTCTTTCTTTTTTCTGAAGGTCACTGGAATTTAGGTATGGATAACATTGTCCTATATTTGCCTTCTAACAAAATTAAGCCTTAAACCATTTAGATTTATTTATTTAATTGTTTTATGTGTGTGTTTAGCCTGAGTGTATTGTATGTGTGTTTACCATGTGCATGCAGTGTCCTCAGAGGACAGAGAGGGCGCAGGAGTATTTGGGACTAGAGTCACAGATGGTGTGAGCTGCCATGTGGGTGCTGGGAATTGAACCTGGGTCCTCTGTAAGAACAACAGTGCTCTTAACATCCAAGCCATCTGAGCTAACTCTCTAGCCCCGGTGTTAATTGAGGCTTTTAACCCATGACTATAAGTGTCTTTTTCGTTCCCTGGGTCTTAATTTCTTTTAGCAGTGTTCTCTCATCTTCTTTATGTGTATGTGTATATGCTGCACATAAACATGTGTATTTGTGTGTGTGTGTGTGTGTGTGTGTGTGTGTGTGTTGGGAATCTTCTTCAATTGTTCTCTGTCTTAAATCCAGGCTATTGTCTCTCACCAGCTGACCTGGGGACCTCTTGTCTCTGCTTTGCAAGGCTAGAATTGCAGGTGGGGTCACCACGCCCACAGAGCACTTAGTGGGTGTTTGGGATCTTAACTCTGGCCTTAGCTGTTGACTCATCATGTTCCCATCCCATCACTAATGCTTTATGGTCTTCAGGGAATAAGTCTTTAACCTTCTTGGTTAAACTCACTTCTGAGTATTTTATTTTGTAGATAGTCCAGAAAGAAAGCATGGAATCGCTTTCTTAGCTTTCCACATTGTGTATAGATATATGACTGATTGGAATGTTTTTATTATATCCGCTGGCTCCATGGAATTCATTTATTAGCTATCATAATTTTCCCTGTCTGAATGAGAATTTTTTACGAGTGTCTGTCTACATGTAAAAATCACATCATCTGCAAAAAGAACACTTTTACTGCTCCTTTAGTCATGTGGGTGCCTTTGATCTCGGCTTTCTTCTTGCCTAATTGCTCTGGCCAGAACTTCTTCTGGTCTTGTTGCTGACCTGGGTGTGTGTGTGTGTGTGTGTGTGTGTGTGTGTGTGTGTACCTGGGTGTGTGTGTCAGTTAGGGTTTCTATTGCTGAAATGAAAATATGACCCAAAAGCAAGCTGGGGAGAAGGAGAAAAAGGCTTATTCTGCTTCCAGATCATCTGTCATCGGAGGAGGTCAGGACAGGGCCTCAAGGAGGGCTGTTACCTGGAGACAGAGCTGATGCAGAGGCCATGGAGGGGTGCTCTTTACTGGCTTGCTCCTCATGGTCTGCTCATCCTGTTTTCTTATAGAACCCAGGACCACCAGCCCAGAGATGACACCACCTACAATGGGCAGGGCCCTCCCCCATCAATCACTAATTATGAAAATGCCTACAGCTGGATCTCATGGAGGCATCAAGGTTTCCTCCTTTCAGATAATTCTAGTTTGTGTCAAGTTGACACACAAGACTAGCCTGTGCTCTGTGTGTGTGTGTGTATATGTATTTTATGAGAGAGAGAGAGAGAGAGAGAGAGAGAGAGAGAGAGAGAGAGAGAGATCTCAAGACTCCACCAAACACTCTTCTGCCTCTTGAAATCCCTCTGTGGTCATCATGGTAGCTCCCGCCCCTACTCACTCTCCTGCCTTTGGCCACACGAGTTCCATTTCTGCCCACCATTTCCTCAAAAACAAAACAAAACAAAACAAAACACAACAAAAAACAACAAAAAACAAAAACAAAAACAAATAAACAAACAAACAAACAAAAAACAAACCCATGTTTACAACTACGAATGTTCTGGGCCTCGTCTAGTCAGTTGGCATGAGTTCTCCTGGGCCTTTCCTCACTACCCAGAAGATGCAGACATAGTGCTGGGGAGCATGCCGGAAGCCTTTAGACATTCTTTAGAGGCCAGGTTTGCTGTGAAGAGGCATGTCTTAACCTGCCTGGAACAGGACAGATAAATCCCCAAACCCTCCAGCCAGATTTGGCAGTCACCGAATCACAGGTGCTCCAGAGGATCTGACCCATGGCAGGTGGCACCTGCTGACAATCTGTGGAAACAAACAAAAACAAAAACTGTAATCATGTCCCTTTCAGCTAGCTAGAGGAGGTCAGAAGTGCCCAACCCCTGAGCCAAGTACCTCTGTGAAGGCGATGGCTGGAGACCTATATGCTGGTTAGAATACAAAGTCAGAACGAGCCTAGGGCAGTGCTTAGTACCTTCCTGTTAGAGGCATGGGAGTCACAACATAGACAAATCTTCACAGAGGTTCCCAGCCCTGCTCTGGGACGAGGTCAGAGTCTACCTTGCTGATCCTTAGTTAGAACTGGCACCAAACGGCACCCACCCAGAAGCACTTGAGAAAATCACCACGGTGAGATGTATTAATATATCCTCTCTCAGAAACGATGGTCCAAGTAATCCAGAATAAATGAGAATACAGAGCCCTGGGAAATATAACCAATACATTTGAAACTATATATTCTCTCTAAACAAGGTATATAATTCAATGAAACTTAAAATGAATTACAAAGGGATAGCAAAACCAAGGAGAGGACCTGGGGAAACACATAGACGTTACTAGCATTTTAAATAGTGGATTATATTTTAAATAAGAGATAAAAACTTCAAATTTATACTTGTTGAAAAAGATCAACAAAAATGAGAATGATAAACGACAAAATGAATAGGAGATGACCAAACTCTGCTTTGATGGATGTTGACGATGTGGCTTCCTAGGGAAAGGCATACATACAAATAAACTAGAAAAAAATTGTATATACATTTATATAAAGGTATATAAAAATAGAATAATATATATATTTAAAACCCAAACTATCTGGTTTTTTAGTATCTATCTATCTATCTATCTATCTATCTATCTATCTATCTGGGACAGGGTCTCACTGTGCAGTTCTGTCTGTCCTGACACTCATTAGATAGACCAGGCTTATTATTGGTATGTTTATTTTTGTTTTTTTATTTATTTTTTTGAGACAGGGTTTCTCCGTGTGTCCTGGAAGTCTACCCTGTAGACCAGGCTGGCCTAGAACTCATAGATAATCCACCTGCCTCTGTCTCCTGAGTGCTGGGATTAAAGACAAGGTGAATGACAGGTAGAAGGGCTTGGGAGGTAGCACTGCTGGTGAATTTCCTGCCATGCAAGTACATAAGTCTGGGCACGAAACTGGAGCTCGTTGGCCAGCCAGCTTTGTCAAACTGATGAGTTTTAGACTTTGTGGGAGACCCTGACTCAAAAAAAATAAAGGTGGAGAATGATTGGGGACCGACATACAGTGTTGACCTCTGACCTCTAAAAGCTTGTACACATAGACACACACACACAAGCACACACGGACATTAACAAGTCCATATACCATAATCATATCACATACGCACACAAACACATCCATACACACACCCCTTTACATACATTTAAGACAGAAAGAACAGTGACCTTCATTTCTTGTAGATATAAGTGCTAAAAGATGGGCTGGAGAGATGGCTCAGTGGTTAAGAGCACTGACTGCTCTTCCAGAGGTCTTGAGTTCAAATCCCAGCAACAACATGGTGGCTCACAACCATCTGTAATGGGATCTGATACCCTCTTCTGGTGTGTACATAAGTACAAAATATAAAAGCTGGACAGTGGGACTGGAGAGATAGCTCAGCAGTTAAGAGTACAGACTGCTCTTCTGGAGGTCCTGAGTTCGATTCCCAGCAACCACACAGTGGCTCACAACTGTCTCTGATGAGATCTGATGCCCTTTCCTAAGACAGCTACAGTGTACTCATATATAATAAATAAATACATCTTTAAAAAACAAATAAGTGCTAAAAGAAAGATTTTTTTAAAAACCCTAGATTGAAAACTATTGATAGCACAAAATCAATTTTAAAGTTATAGGAGAAGAATTTATACTTTTGAAATCTAAAGAAGGGGATGCTTTTCTAGGAAAAACAAAAAGGACAAAAGCTAGACAAAGACATGAAGTTAACATCCATAGAAGAAAGAGGTAAGCATTGATGAAGCGGGGGGAGCCCAGACAGCTTGGGTAGGGCCCTTACCATAGCTTGGTATTTTCTGCAAAGCTCACTCAGCCATCCTGATCCCTACACGAGCCTGCAGGGAGGGGGC
The DNA here is from genome assembly GCF_021556685.1 of Rattus norvegicus. Classification (NCBI taxonomy): domain Eukaryota; kingdom Metazoa; phylum Chordata; class Mammalia; order Rodentia; family Muridae; genus Rattus; species Rattus norvegicus. The sequence goes on along the minus strand of NC_141539.1, from coordinate 37,469,976 downwards.
TATTCTTGAATTCAGACTCTTAAACTTGTCCTTAAATGTAGGACGCTTGAGCCTTAGGTCTAAGGGGTGTCCGTCCTCAAGAGCGGCTCAAATGCCATGGCTCGGGGTGGGGGTGGGGTGTGACTTCAGGCAGGAGCCAACAGCAGGAGCCTGCCTCTTATTTATTAGTAACAATAATGTCTCGGGCTGAAAGTAGGGACAGGAAATGACTTGCTTAGCTTGTTCCTGTAACCATGAGACGAAACAAAACAAAGCACAATGAAGCACCCACTTCTTCTTGGTCACTGTCAGCGGCCGGCCGAGTGAGTACTGCTTGGGAGGGAGAGGCCCCGGCCTCACCAGGCTTACTCTCTCTCTCTCTCTCTCTCTCTCTCTCTCTCTCTCTCTCTCTCTCTCCTTGTTGTTCTCACAGCAGTGAACAGTCTGAGATGATGCAGTTTTTGTTCTCTGCTTCGTCATACAGCCGTACTTCCTGGATGCTAACAAGCTGAGGCCCAACACTGAATCCAAAGGGCTCCCCGGAGACCATCAGCAGGACTGCAACTTCATAGCCTAATTCAGGGGCCCAGAGTGGTGGGTCGGGTGATGAGGGCTTCACTCCCTGGATGGTCTATCTTCTCAACAGCCATGTGGCCTAGGCTCCTGGGATTTACTGAAGGCTTCAGGGAGAACCTTGGACATCTCTCTCTGACCAGTGACTCTTGACTATTTAGGATAACATGGGACAGCTTGAGGAAGGGACAAAAGCTGGAAATCTCATATGGAGATAAAGCCAGATGGTGTCCAGGCCCACTGGGGATTTTTGTCCCTGAATTTCTCCAGGGCATTTTAGAGACTTCTATTCTTCCATAGATGTCCACAGCTCCTTCCTTCCGTGTGGTTATCTCTGGGACAAGAATCCTGACCACCACCAGGAAGATGTTTGCTGAGTCTTACCTAAATCCCAGATGAGTGACAGCACAAGGGGAGGCCAGGGTTCAGGGAGGCAGGGCTAACCTCTAGGAGTGGGAACTGTCCTCTGAATTAAGAGACTTCCTGGTGGGTCCTTCCTAAATTTATGTGTTCAGAGAGATTGTGTGTGCGCTTTACAGGTGTGTATACATGCAGGAGTGTGCACACCCACTTGTGTGTGTGCTTTATGGGTGTGTATACATGCAGCTGTGTGCACCCACTGTGAGCTCATATTTAGAGGTCAGAGGTAGACACTGGGTGTCTTCTGGGTTTTTTTTTTTTTTGTTGTTGTTTTTTTTTTTTTCTGGAGCTGGGGACCGAACCAGGGCCTTGAGCTTGCCAGGCAAGCGCTCTACCACTGAGCTAAATCCCCAACCCCGACACTGGGTGTCTTCTGCAATCACTCTGCACCTTATTTCTTGAGACAGTGTCACAAAACCTAGGGCTCACTGACTTGGCTAGGTTCCCTTGGCCTGTGAGCTCCAGAGACCTGCTCGTCTGTGGCTCTCCAATGCTTGAGACCGTAGGCCCGCACTGCCATATGTGGGTGCTGGGGATCTGAACTTAAGCCCTTTGCCAAACTGAATCACTTCTCAAGCCCCTGTTTTCAGATAGGTTTTTATATTTTAGAGCAGTTTTAGGTTTACAGAAAAACAACAGACAGTACAGAGTCCCCATATAGTCCATAATCTTCTGGCCTCTCCTCCTCCAAACGCATAACCTCCTCACCATGGATACTCTGCTGTAAAGAATGGCCGCTGATCCTATAGAGTCTAGTTTTTATTAGGCTGACTCTTGGTGTGTATTCTAAGTGTTTGGACAAATGTACGTACATGTCCACTGTGGGGTATCCACCCTGAGCAATTTCCCTGTCCTTGAGCCACTCATCCCTCCTTCCCCTTGACCCTTTGGCAACCAGTGATGTTCTCACTGACTATGTCATGCTCCTCTTGTGCTACCGAGTTGGCACGACTCAGTCCTGTCTCTCAGATGGTCTCTCACTTTGCAATAGGCACGTGAAGCTCTCCCCTACGTGAAGCTCTCCTCTAACCTATGGAGGTCCCCTGGTGCATCTCCTCGCAGTACTAATATACTCCACTGCCTGGGTACTAGTCTTCATGCATTCGCTCGGGGAAGGGCGGTTTGATTGCTTCTATGCTTGAGTCATTAGGAGTAAAGCCGGAGCTGTAAACACGAGGTTCGTGTGCAGACTCAAATCTTTCAACTCCTCTGGGTAAATACCAACGGGCACAATCCCTGGATCCGCTGAGGTAGGGCTGGCTTCAGACCGGGGTTCCTCTTTGCACAGCTTCACAGAGTCAGGGTTGAAAAGCAGTAAAAGCTCCCCTACTTAAACTGAGGGGCTTGGAGAATCTGAGTGAATGTTTACAGGCAAGCTCACATTTAGATCATTTTCCCTGCTCTGAAATGTAAATGTTTTCTCCTGGCTGCTGGCAGTTGATTCTCTCCCGCACGTCTCAGCCCCCCAACCACTCCCATCTGCTTCCTGCCCACACCACAATTTTACCCTTTCCAGATTTCCACACAAATGGGAATCTTGTAATGCATTTTGGGCCTGGCTTCTTTGACTTAACCTGTTTTTGAGGTCCGCCCCGCCGCAGCCACTGGAAGTTCTTCCTCTCCGTGCAGAATGGTGTTAAGCCATATATGGATATACCACAGTATCTTCATCCATTAACCCGCGGGTATTTGGGTTGTTTCCTGTGGACAGGAAACTGTTGAGAATAACACTGCTGAGAGCATCCGTGCCTAAATATTTGTGTGCAGACTCTGGAAAGAACGGGATCCTAGCTAGCTCTGCTACCCGGTGGGAGCAAGGCATGGAAGGGAAACGTGGGGTGGGGGGTGGGGATTCATGGAGGCAGCTGTCTCTGTCTACAGGCTCTCCCTTCACGGGCTTCTGCACCCAGCCTGCAGCTCTGAACAAAAGGTCAGGGGCTGGGAGAGAGAGGACGATGTGTTTATTTGTCTCCATGGTGCTGGGAAAACGCCCTTGTCTACTTTGTAGGGTGGGCTGGGAGGAGGTCGCCACTCCCACCGCCCTGATGATATTGGCAAGTCTCATCAGAATGGCTGGTTTCCAGCAAGTTCCATCTACCCTCCTTCCCACATGCTCCATGGCCCACACTTAAACAGCGTGATCCGGCCTCAGTGGGTCAGATGATTCCGTGCTGCCATTTTACAAGGTTCCTGAGCCACAGAAAGGCAAGGGACGCACCTACGTCACTGCCGGAGTCGGCAGACCAGTGGTGGGGTGGGGGTGGGGGGGGGAGCTCAGTGGCAGGTATGAAGTAAGACATCTAATGAGATGCCCGCCCCGCTCCGTCACATCTGCGCTCCACTGCACCCCCCAGCTTCCCTTACCATCCAATATCTGGTCCTCTCTTTTAGGGATTTCACAGTCCAGCAGGCCTGGGTTCGAATCCTTGGCCAACCAGACAACCAGAAAGAAGTTCACTGGAGTTAATTAAATACCAGCCTGGGGCAGAAGTAAGGTCACTGTTGGGTGTCTGCTCAACCTCTCTACAGTCTTGCATGCTGGGGAAACAGGTGGACAAGAAACCTGTTGTCCTTCTTTCTCATCTAAAAACATGGCCCTCTGGGACCTAAAGCACTTGTCAGGGGAAGTCAGTAAAGTGGCCATTAAATCAGAAACAAAAAGAGAGGCAAACACAAGGGAGGCTAAGAGCCTGCTCTCCAGAGGCAGGAAACCAGTGTGGGCCAGCCAGTTCTGAGACAGCAGCACCGAGGCCCTCACTCTCTGGAAGCCCTAGGCTGTAGCCTCCAGGCTTCCTTTTTAGAGTCCTTTTCTGCCTTTCTCAGAGGTTGAGTGAGTAGATGATGGGGAGCCGGCTGGAGGGATGCTCAGGAAGGAGCCACTCCCCCGGAAGGCTAGCCATGCCGAGCCACACAAGGATAATGTTCTGGATGGCAGGTAATGATACGGAAAAGGTGTTCCCCGGCCTGCGATGCCCTGCAGGAAGGAAGGCAAGCATGTCACTGTCTCTACCATTAGCAGAGACTTCTTTGTGAGTCACTGAAGCTCATTGGAGCAGGAGGCACAAAGAAATAGGCACCAAACTAGGGCTCAAGCACAGAACCTGACACTAAGTACCAGGACACAGCTTCATGGGACAAAAGGGAAGTGGGTACTCTCTGCCTGAGGCCACTTGTGAATGCCAAATGCTCAGGACAGGCATTGAACGTAATTCGTTGAAGAGAGTCTCCCCAAATTTTTAGTCTACCTAGAAGCTGTGAAGAAGGCTGTTTGGGAATAGAGGCTGTAAGTGTGATTAAGAGAGAATGAAGTGGGCTGGAGAGATGGCTCAGTGGTTAAGAGCCCCGACTGCTCTTCCAGAGGTCCTGAGTTCAATTCCCAGCAACCACATGGTGGCTCACAACCATCTGTAAAGAGATCTGATGCCCTCTTCTGGTGTATCTGAAGACAGTTACAGTGTACTTATATATAATAAATGAATAAATCTTTTTTTAAAAAAAGAGAGAATGAAGTGAATTATATATTAGATTAGGCAACACTAATCTCAGCTAGAGTTCTTATTCTGAGGATGACCCGAGGAGTATGATCTTCAGCCCCTCACCACTGGCCAGAGCTGTGGAAACTAGGGGTTAGCAAGCAGAGCGGGCCCTGAGGTCTGCACATCGTGGTTACTCACTGCACAATGCCCAGCGTGTATACAACAGCCAGTGCTGCTAAGAGGCTCACTGAGGTCAATCCATGGGCCTCTGACGACTCTGCCTGGCCACTGCCACTTAGTAGGCAGCACTGCCACTTAGTAGGAACTCCCCTTGGATAAGAGTCCTCTGTGACCAGCTCCTGAAGCTTCTTTAAGCACAGATATAACTTAGCCAAAGCACATCCTATTTCAGGAATGGAGATATTTGGTCTTTTAAAATTTATTTATTTATTTTATTCATATGAATACACTCTCTTCAGACACACCGGAAGAAGGCATCAGGTCTCATTAAAAATAGTTGTGAGCCACTTTGTGGTTTGCTGGGAATCAAACTCAGGACCTCTGGAAGACCTGTCAGTGCTCCTAACTTCTGAGCTATCATTTCTCCAGACCCTGAGATAGTCTTTTCAAAAAATACTCTATTGTGAGTATGTAGGACACGTGTGCACAGGTGTGCACAGGTTCACACAGCGGCAGGAAGAGGCATTAGATCTGGAGTTCCAGGTGATTTCGAGGAACCCAACCTGTCATGGGTCACAGGTACTAGACTTTGATCCCTTAGAAGAGCAGCAAGCTTCCACAGCCCCAACCTGACCACCTCTCACCAAGGTCACGTGAGAACTGCTAGCTGCTTGTGTCACTTCTCTACCAGTCCCTGGCCACCTTTCTCCTGACTTCTGAGGGTACAGAGTTGGGTAGTGCTGGCTCAAAACAAGTCTGCAGTCCCTGGGGGCATCTCAGGCTGGACCTGAGAGTTCAGCTACTCTAAGGTGCTTTGTGCATCGTGGCTGCTCTGGGCTGTCCTCAGCCTGTGGGGAGATGGCTGCACTGGGAAGTGCTAGCCATCCAGGCAGGAGATACACTGGGGGCAGCTTGTGGTCCTCTTTTGGGGATGCATATAGCAGGGTGGTGAGTGAGCTAGTAAGCCAAGGGCAGCCTTCCACATCGGCCTGGCACTGGGCATTAAATCCACAGTGTAGACACAAAGCCCAGGTGAGAACGAGGAGCTCAGGTCCCAAAGAACAGTAGGACTTGGCTGTGATCAGCGTCTGCTGCAAGGGCTCTAGTTTTAGCGCAGATCCTTGAGCACATGAGAATGAACAGAGATGCAGAAACAGTCCCTCTATGCCCCTCTATGCGCAGAGCCCAGGATGCCGGCCTGGCCAGGATTAGTCCTAGATCTGGGACTTTCCAGAACGGTCCCGAGTTCACGATGTTCTAAGAAGAACAATGATGGGAGGAAGGGAGCAGCGGATGCAGCCACTGGCAATGCTTCCTGCCCACGGGCCCCATAATAGCCCCAAAGAAACACACGCTGCTGTCCAGCCTTCGCTTTCTCTCGCATGGAGAGATATTTGAGCTGCAGGCTCCTGAGGTGTCAGTTCTCAGAACAGAACAGCAGTCGGTTTATCCTCAAGAACACAGACTCCAACTCAGTCTTAAGAATTCAAACCAAAGTGTTGGGAAGAGAGGCTCTATGGGGTGGCTCAGACTGCACCGATCTGAGGGTTCCTGAGAAGCTGTTTGCTCCGCAGTGGGTGGCAGCCTGCAGAGCTGTACTGTAGAACCCAAGATGAAGCAGTGTGTGAGGACTGCAAGGCTAGGTCTGTGTATTTCCATCAGGTGGGGCATGTCTGAAATCATGGTAGTTTAAGCCCCACATGGTCCCCAAGGTGGGGATCTGGAGGGAAGCAGTCCTCCTCCTACACAGGGCTTGGCTGAATGATTACTGGCCAGAGACTCCCATTGAGTCTGGATTTCTTGGCCCTCTGCCTCAGTTTACACAGTGGGAAGGACTGGACTCCCTAGACTCCTTCCTTTCTCCTAGGTCCAGCTAAGAGACAGCCTAGAGGGCCCCGACAGAATTAGCAGACATAGAGTACCTACCCTGGTCACAAAGGACTATCCCAGTTTTCCCCACCAGAGAGAGAGAGAGAGAGAGAGAGAGAGAGAGAGAGAGAGAGAGAGAGAGAGAGACAGAGAGAGAGACAGAGAGAGAGACAGAGAGACAGAGAGAGAGGGAGAGAGAGACAGAGAGAGAGAGGGAGTCAGAGAGAGACAGAGAGAGAGACAGGGACAGAGAGAGGCAGAGACAGAGAGAGAGGGAGTCAGAGAGAGACAGAGACAGAGAGAGAGGGAGAGAGAGACAGAGAGACACACAGAAAGACAGAGAGATACACAGAAAGACAGAGGCAGAGACAGACAGAGAAGAGAGACATACAAAGAGAAGCAGAGAGACAGAGAGGCAGGGCAAGAGATGGGAGAAACAAATTGAGAGACAGAGACACACACAGAGAGATTTAAAGACACAGAGAGACAGAGATAGACAAAGAGAAACACAAGAGACAGAGACATAGAGTACCTTCCCTGGTTATAAGGGACTATCCCAGCCTCCATCACAAAGAGAGAGAGAGGGAGAGACAAGAGAGAGACAAAGAGGGAGAGACAGAAAGACAGAGATAGAAGTGGAGAGAGAGACGGAGAATAGACAGAGACATGGAGACAGAGATATACACAAAACCAGAGACAGACACACAAAGAAACATACAGAGAGTCAGAGACATAGAGTACTTTCCCTGGTTACAAAGGACAATCCCTCTATACACACCACCACCACCACCACCACCAGCCCAGACATGGAAAAGAACTGAAATTCTGGCTTTGTCACACACAGACTTTACTGGGTAGCTGGGAGACATAGATTGGCTGTAGGTCACAGACCTGTGATCAAAACAAATCATGATTGGGAAAATGCTATCTGTGGGGCAAACACCCACGCCAAGGTATCCCAAAATCTCCACAGTAGACATCCCCACTAGTGGGCAAAACCACCTTAGAGAGTGGTAGGTCAGGTCAGGTACGGTTAGGAACACCAGGTGGGGATCAGTCTGTGGTCATCCAAGCCCCTACACACCCATGGCTCCTATGTCATCTAACACCCAAAGCAGGTGCAAGGTGTGTATGAAAGAGAGGTAGAGAGCTGGTAGCCAAGGCACAGAGGAGTGGATATAGAGGGAGAAGGGTCCAAAGATGCCCAGGGAACACAGTAGGGTAGCTCTACACAAGACTAGGCCACGTGAACCTGCCTTTGCAGTCAGTGAGGAAGGGCTTCTGGACACTGGGCTGAGTGTTGGGCACCAAGAGATGGAGGGGTGAAGGCCTGCTGGTGAAGGGGAAGTAGAGTTGGGGTCGAGGCTATCTAGAGTCAGTTCAAGGCTCTGGGGAGACCCTCAACCTAGTAAAGCAGGGTACTCTGGTCCTCCGCCTAGAACCGTTTTCAGCCTGGGCAGGTGGCCTGCTCAGATCGAGGCAGGTGACAAGGGACATGGTGAGATGAAAGATAGGTCCGACTTGATACTCTTAGACTGATCCTATAGGTCTTACTACAGGGTAGGAGCTGGGGACCCCGACACTGACGGCAACAAAAAATTGAACCGTGCTACTTGGAGATTCCTGAAAGTGGCTCTTGGACCCAACTGGGCCCTTCTAATGCCTCAGTGAAGCCCAGTTGACCCAAGGAACAAAATGGCTGCATTCTGAAAAAACAAAAAAGCAAAAGACAAAAACAAAACAAAACAAAAACCCTATGTGTTTCATTACAAATAAAATGTTTCTGACACAAAATACTCTAAGGTCCTTCGTTCCATAAAACAGCATCTACTAGAAGGCACGGGATTGCCCTGGGGCACAGTTCCTTCTCCCTTGGCTGGTGGCTCCACAGGAGAAAGGCTAAGGAACAAGTTCAGATCCTGAGGGCAGACAAGGCCTCAGAGCCTCATACCCCATGGGCCAAACCCTGGGAGATGCTAGGACCTACTCTGTTGACAGCTGCATCCAAAAGGCCATGGGCTAGCCAGGCCCTTTTCTGGGGAAGGAAGTGGAAGGCATGGGGTCCTGGGAGCCTCTGTGCCCTAGAAAGGCAAGGCTGGGCCTATGGTTTCTTCTTAGCACTGGAAGCCAGAAGAGACTAAGAAGGGACTTGGGTCAGGGCAGTCAGGGGAGCTGGCCTTTCTCCTCAGAACACACCTCGGGGCCCTAGCAGCTATGCCAAATAGAGAGTCTGGAGCAGCCTGTCCCAGGGACCCCTTTGGCCTAGCCAAAGCTCACACTCCTTCCCATGCTGAGCTGGCCAGTGGGAACAAGTATGCAGAAGATGTCCTTTCCCTGGGGGACACTGTCCTCCGATCTCATTCCCCACTTGAGGTCAGGTCCCCGTTGAGCAAGACGAGCCCACAAATAACCTTCTTCTTACAGCCAGCTGGGTGGAGATGATGCGGCTTGATTTCTATGGTGTTCTCAGCTCTACATTCTGCAGAGTCCTTGTCTATCCCATAGCCCAGGAGAAAAGGGAAAGATGTGGGGGGACTGGGAGGGTCCAGGGTTCCACTTCCATTGGTGGTCCTTGCCTTGCAAGCAGAACCCACATATTGACACACAGGCTTCCTCCCCAGGCCCAGCATAGTTTGAAGGGCAGGGTTGTGGAGAAGTCAGAAGAGGCTGGGGGAGTCTTGGGCAAGTGTGTCCTGGTCCCGGATATACTGCAAGATGTCCATTTCATCCATAGCCTGGATCTGTTGCTGCTTCTGTGGCCCAGCCCCAGTTCCTGATGGGCCCACTGCGGGGGGCACAGTTGGCTTCCTGGGTAATGCTGGCTTAGACGGGACTAGAGGCTTGGGCTTCAGCTGGGGCTTGGGTTTTGGTTCAGATCCCAGGTTCAGAATCTGGTCCAGGTCCTCTTCAACTCTAGAGAAGCAAGCAGAACAGTCTTAGCATAACTATATCCACAAAGGAGCAAGAGCCTGGGACCTCACCCTTCCCTACATGGGCGGTGAATAGCTACCAGTGTGCCTCATCCAAGCAGCCCTGAGGAGAAACCCACGGGTGGGTCTTTCTGACCCTCCACCTCCACAGCAGCCAGGGTAGAGCCAGTCCCTTGGTGGTGACACCACTTCAAAGTCTTCAGGGGACTCGCCTCCCAGCCCCTTAGAAATGGCCACCTGCTGCCTGGTACTGGACAGAGCACCTCAGAATCATTATCTTATCTGTCTCTCAAATCCCTCTATCAGGGAAGGGCATCTATGTGCCTTATTTTGCAGGCAGGAAGCTACAGTCCAAAGGCTGGGTGGTTCAACGAGAGGGCACTAGATCATAGTCGTGCCTGAGTCACAACAAGGATGTCTGACCCAGGAGACACAACATGAAGCCAAATCAACTCCATCCAGAGACACTGTAAACACTGGATTCTGAGCTGCCGTGGGACGAGGTCTGCTGGCCTCTGCATATCTGAGTCACTTGGGTTCTAGATAGAGCCCCATTAGGGTTGCAGTGGACTTAGCCAGTGCACACCAAGATTGGGTCATGTGAGCCTGGAGCAATGAATGACTCAGCAGTTAAAGAGCATCAGCTGTTCCAGGGGACACAGGTTCGGTCCTCGAAACGACCTGTAACTCCAGTACAAGGGAATCCAGTCCCTGAGCTATGGCAAAATGAAAACCGTCTTGGGCACCATGGCTAGGGTGGGGATAAAGCACGTACCCTATAGGTGGCTGCTCTCCTCACCTTCCTGGATACCACTACATGGAGGCCCCTTCTCCAGCCTCAGGGTGGGGCCGTCCCTTGTGGTGATGGTAATCTCCACAGATATCTTTCAGCCGTGCCGAGTAGGCACAGGACAGCAATAGAAAGCAGACAACTTGGGGGGCACCTAGCTTCCCCACGCTCTGACTCCTCATCTTAAGGAAGCAGGGTGGGGTGGGTGGGGAAGGGAGCCTTAAGTGCTGTCCAGCAGCTGTGTGCACAATTGGCTTCTACTGTGTATATCCCGCAGCCCCTCAGCGGATGGCGTCAGGTCACGCCACCTCTCTGGCTCTCTCAGTCTCTGCCTATCTGTAAAGGAGGGGTGTTCTTGTTCCCCTAACCTAACAGGGATCCCTGTAAGGACCAAAGAAAACAGCACAGAGGAGGGGCCTCGCAAGTCTAAGGGAATATTGCACATATTGACTTGGACAGACAGCTTCAGAATGTTAAACAGAGCAGGCGCTGGCTACAGTAGAGTCAATGCCTCACTTCTTCCTCAGGGGACCCCGACCCAGCTGGACAGAGAGGATCTGAGAGTGTTACGGGCCATGAAGCAGTCACTTGATGGCTGGGGAAGGGTGTGGCCAGAGAAGATTGGAACGGGTTCTTAGGGAAAAGGAGAGGAAAGATGGCCCTGCTGTGAAATGGCAGGGACCCAGAGGGAAATGACAGAGCGCAAAGGGCAGTGGGAATGAAAAGCAAAAGGATTCAGGACTGTGCAGGCACTCGGCCCTGGACAGTGTGTCCTTACAGTACTACCCCAGATAGCGTGTCCTTACAGTAAGTACTACCCCAGCAGGAGGGGGAGGGTACAGGCACGGACAGAGGCATACTTGCTCTGGTCCTGCAAAGCCTGAAGAAGCCTGAGTGAGCTCAGAGCTTCCTGGTGCGGCGTCCCAGAGAACTGCCCACCAGGAACCAGCACTTGGGAGTTCTAGATGGTCTTGCCTGACTTCTGGTGTGATTGGGGCCTTCAGAGCCTGTTTGGGTGGTAAGGAAGTGAGCAGAAAGTCTGGACACAGAGGGAATGGATGGGCTAGTTTCTAGAAAGCCCGGCCCCTGTAGAAAGATGCTGGAGGTGTCATTCATGGGCTGACTGCTCTGCCACTCTCAGCTCCAATGTGTATCTGCTTTCTCCAGGCAGGCATTGCTTCCTGACTCCCTGGATCAGGGGACTGCTTCCTTTCAATCCCCTACAAGATATCAGGAGAGTTCAAAGAGTCAGAACTATCTTCAGAGTTCTTTAGGGAGGCTAAGCAGCAGCTAAAGGCCCAGAACCAATTTCAGGCATAGCCATGACTCCTTGGAACAAGTCACAGCTGGATCTGCTGAGGCGGGGAGGGGTCTCTGGGGTGGGCAGCCACAGTGTGATCCTATGGGCTCCTCAGAACAGGTCAAACGAGCACCAGGTCCAGCCCTTCTCTCTTCTACATCCAGGTGGGATGAGGCCAACACGTGAGGGGCAGAGGTGGTTCTCGTGAAGTGTTCTGTGCCCTGAAGCCGTAACACCTCCTCCTCCCTGAGCCCCCACTGATGACAGAACCCAACTACAGATCGACTTCAAGGCTTGAGATAAAGGCTTCCAGAAGTCTGCTCGGCTCACTCAACAACTCAGAGAGAACCAATGACCAGGCAGGTGGATAACAGGGATGGTGGAGAGAAAGCCTGCTACCAAGAAGCAGGGCACTCACTCCCTTAACAGGAACAAGGTAGGCACAAAGAAAAATTCTGGCTCCGGCTCTCAAGAAGCCAGTGCTTCACCGCCAGATGTCTGTTAATGGAGACAGGGTTGCGAAGCCCACATTCTTTAAGCCGTGATTCCCAGGGGCTGTGCAAGATAGGGAGGCACAATGAAAAGGAAGGTTCCCAGGGACCAATAAGGCCGTGTTTGCTCGTGCATGACCAGCCTGCTAAAAGCTGGTGTCAGCTGGCCACGGGGTCCCGTGAAGCCGACACACCCACAGGACAGTGTTCTCTGGAGGGTGGGATTGGAAGGAGAGGGTTTATAATATGCGATGTGGGAGAGGCCCCATGACGTCCGTCCCATGGGCATATACCGTGCTGTCGGACTTGCCTGTGCCTCAGTTTCTTCCCTAATGGAATAACAGCCATCCTGGCCCCTCCCAGACAGCAGGACGTCAGGAGCGAGGACACAGGAGGAGAGAGTGAACAGATGCCAGGGGCCTCTGGGAGATGTAAATACAAGACGCCAGCGAGGTGACTCAGGCTTGGCGGGCGCTTAGAGGGCTGTGTAATAGCCTGGGGCTGCTAACGAGGGGTGCGGATGACAGCCTCTGAGGCCCCAGTGCCACTTAAACTATTCCTGGAAAGGGGCAGCTCTGCTTCATGCACCTCACCAGACACTCATTGCACCCTGGAGGGCAGGGAAAAGGAGGATGAGACGCCATAGTGGGAGCAACCGGAAATCAGGTTGTGGTGCAAGGAGAAGTCAGGGAGAGCCACAGCCTGAGACAGGAAGGCAGGTCTCTCTCCCTCTTCTCCGAGGGCTCAGGGCTTCCGCTGGAGCAGAGAGGTGGTGACAGAGCCTGCCAGGAGTGGTGGCCTGGGGCAGGTGATCTTTCCTATACTATTTTCTGTAGTTGCAGAGAACAGCGCCTATCTTAGGGGTCGAGCAAGGGGTAAGTAAGAATATCTGTGGTAAAGCAAATTTCTCACAGTGCCAAACACACAGTAAGCTCTAAGGAAATAGTGGGCTTTGTTTTGTTTTTCTGCATCTGACACCAACGTTCTTGTAACAGATTAACTGTGGCTTTCCCCTCCCTCTGATGGGACCCTCCTGGTGGACTGGGCCATGGTTCTGAAGTACATTTGTGCTTTGTTCTCTCTGAGTATGCTGTAGTGTATTGAGGGTCAGTTTTATTTGTTCCCGAACCCACTTATACCAATTATACTCGCTCATGAATTGTGTAATTTATTCCTTTACTGAAGCTACTAAGGGCTGGAGAGATAGCTCAGCGTTTAAGAGCACTGGCTGCTACATATACAGCCACCCAACTAGACAAGATGGATGAAGCAAAGAAGTGCAGACCGACAGGAGCCGGATGTAGATCACTCCTGAGAGACACAGCCAGAATACAGCAAATACAGAGGCGAATGCCAGCAACAAACCACTGAACTGAGAATAGGACCCCCGTTGAAGGAATCAGAGAAAGAACTAGAAGAGCTTGAAGGGGCTCGAGACCCCATATGTACAACAATGCCAAGCAACCAGAGCTTCCAGGGACTAAGCCACTACCTAAAGACTATACATGGACTGACACTGGACTCTGACGTCACAGGTAGCAATGAATATCCTAGTAAGAGCACCAGTGGAAGGGGAAGCCCTGGGTCCTGCTAAGACTGAACCCCCAGTGAACTAGACTGTTGGGGGGAGGGCGGCAATGGGGGGAGGGTTGGGAGGGGAACACCCATAAGGAAGGGGAGGGGGGAGGGGGATGTTTGCCCGGAAACCGGGAAAGGGAATAACACTCGAAATGTATATAAAAAATACTCAAGTTAATAAAAAAAAAAAAAAAAAAAAAGAGCACTGGCTGCTCTTCCAAAGATCTTGAGTTCAATTCCCAGCAACCACATGGTGGCTCACAACCATCTGTGATCTGATGCCCTCTTCTGGTGTGTCTGAAAACAGCTACAGTGTACTCTCAGATATAATAAAAATAAATAAATCTTTAAAAAAAAAGCTATTAAAATAGAAGTGTGAGAAGAAAATGAGTGTAGTTCGTGGAACCAGTGGGGCTGCCCTCGTTGCCCACAGCTTTCTCCCAGCAAATCCTCACCCCCTTTTAGCCACTCATGGCTGCTAGACTTGGCCAGGCCTGGATCCCTCCTCCCTTGTGAGCTGAAGCTGGTAAAACGCACTACCACTTGGGTTACAAGCTAGAGAAGTCTTCCTGGGGTACGACGGTACCTGAACAGCTCTTTGGAGGCATCCCTGTGTTCTGGGCTGGATGTGGGCCCTCTACTCTCATGGGCAGCCGGCAGCAGTAAAGGGTCACCCAGGGAGACAGCCCCACCTAGGTCAGGGTCGTCAAACAGCTTCAGGGCTGTGGGAAGAGAGGACACAGCAGACGATAAAGAAAGTGCTTGTCTATCCTCAGATGCCAGACAGCAGGCCTGCTAAGCCCCCTATTGCACCCGAGTGAGTGGGCAGGAAAGCAGAAGGCAGGCAAGGACACAGCGTCTCTATAAGGCCTGTCCGCTTTGGCCTGGCTCTGTTCCAGTCCTCGAGGGCTTCTCACTGCTGGCAGAAGTGGCTTCTCAGGACACTGCACCAGGCTCCTCGAAGTTCTGGCAGGCCAGTGCTAACGAGCGGGCACTGAGGGGCACCCACCAGCCACAGGTCTTGTCAAGGTCGTGGGTGATGAGCAGAGGCGACAGACAAAAATTACCCACAAGGCCCATCCATCTTCAGGAAGCCAACCTGTCCCACAGGAGCTGCACTTTGGGAGTGTCGATCATGTCTTTACTTGAAGCGTCTTTTCCCAGTGGACCTGGTTAAGCCTCCTGGCTTTTGGGATTCACCGCTGTACTCTCTCCCAGGATGCCTACGGTCCTATGGGAACCCGTGTTTCTGCTCATCCCCGAAAGAGACTTGGGCTGTGCTGAATTTTTGGGTGATATTATCTATCTTTATCTCCCCATGGATCTTCCCTTGGTGGACGCTCGCTAAGCATTGGATGAATCATCAATTCTTCCCCTGGGGAGAAGGACCTGGGCAGGCGTGAGCAAAGGTCAGAGATACACGGAAAAGTCCCAAAGCCGCTAAGCACCTCCTCTGAACCCTGCACCACGCCTTGCAGTAGAATCTACGTGGGTGGCACACACTCATGAGAATTAAAAATTATACAGAGTCACATGCATGCCCAAGGTAGGTCAGTATCCACTTTCCATTAAACAGTTTCAGGGAGCTCCAGTGCCCTTGAGGTTGCAGATGTAATTAAGGAACTAGGTCTCTAAGCAACTAAGAAACCTGTCATTCTCTGCTCTGTAGAACATTCCGAGTGAGTATGTAATCCCCAAATGCTGCAGCCTGTGGGGATGCCAGGCGTGAGGGACACCAGCGGGAAATCTCTACACTCTAATCTGTATTCCATCGAAACAGGACAAGGTTTAGACCCACTTGCTCAGGGACGCAGATGTTCACCAAGCGCTAAGCCGATAGCAGGGACAACACAGTACTCACGGTCCTCTGTGGTCCCCAGAGGTCTCCGAGGGGACACCTTCTTGTCTGAGCTAAAGAGCCCCTCGTCAGGGTCTACCTCCTCGTCAAAGATGGTGAGCCGAGGTGAAGGCTTGGTCCTCATGGCCACTTCTTGGTGTTTCTTAGGCTTCTTGGAGCTGGAGATAAAACACAAGGTAAGGATTCTCACGAGTGCACGAGTGGCCTATTGGTCATTCCCAGATCTCCAGCTCAGCTGGGCCTTCTGGATGCCGAGGAACATATGAGCAGGTGTGGCCTTGATGGGGTAGGTGTGGCCTTGTTGGAGGAAGTGTGTCACTGTGGGGGTGGGCTTTGAGACCCTCCTCCTAGCTGCCTGGAAGACAGCAGTTTTCTCCTGCTTGCCTTTGGAACAAGCTGTAGAACTCTCAGCTTCTCCTGCACCGCGCCTGCCTGGATGCTGCCATGTTTCCTGCTTTGATAATGCACTGAACCTCTGAACCTGTAAGCCAGCCCCAGTTAAATATTGTCCTTTATAAGAGTTGCCTTGGTCATGGTATCAATGGAACCCCTAACTAACTAAGGCAGTGGGGGTCCCTAACCCCCTGGGGCTCGGGTTCAGAAGGCTGCTCTCCACAGCTACTTAGACATGGGGTAAATGTGATTTGGGGCTCAAAGTTCAAGGGGTAGGGTCTAGGAGAGCAGGAAGAAGCCTGTGTTAGTGAAAGATTTATATATTCTATATAAGTACACTGTCGCTGTCTTCAGACACACCAGAAGAGGGCATCAGATCCCATTACAGATGGTTGTGAGCCACCATGTGGTTGCTGGGAATTGAACTCAGGACTTCTGAACAAGCTGTCAGTGCTCTTAACCTCTGAGCCATCTCTCCAGCCCCCACTTTTCTCTGTGACGAAACAGTGAACAACAACAATGACAGAACAACTTGAAGAAGGCAGGGATTGTACGGGTTCATGGTTTGAGGGTACAGTCTACCATGGGGGTGGGGCGGTCAGCGTGACAGGTGCAGCTGGCCACACGGCAGCCATTGTCAGTGCTTGGTTTGCTTTATCCCTTTTATGAAGTCCCAGACACCAGACCATACCACGGTGCTGCCAATACTTAGAGTGAGTTTTCCGACCTCAATTAATCCAATCCAAAAACCCTTCTCCGATCCTCCTAGAGGCTGGTTAATCCTCTGTCCTGTTAGACTGACAGTATTAACCACCCCACCGCCTAAGCCCTTGTTTCACCACCCATCTCTCAGTAGTGTACCTGCCGTCCTTCTTGGCTACTCAATGGTTCCCCTGGGTAACCTACTCCTTTCTGAAGTTCCTCTGCAGTCAGCTGGGCCTGGCTGTGCCACACCAGTTCACTGACTGATGAGCTCCTGCCCTGGGATGCTTGTGGTGGGAAACCGAGGGTCACCAGGGAGGCTCCTGAGGTTTGCAGTTTTACTTCTTGATCCAGGTGGCTAGGCTAGCTCTACGTTGCTGGGTCACATGATCTGGACTGCCTTAGTGACAACGTCTCCAATGCCGGATCACAAACTTAGTTTTGTTTTAACAAGCTGACCTCATGCACGGGGGCTGCCACCCACATTAGGCATTTTAAGATTCCTACAAACCGTAAAAGTTTCTTTTCTTTTCTTTTTTTTACTGGAAACCGGGATCATTTTCTCCTGAATGCCTGGCAGCTAGTTCCACTGGACTGAGGTCATCTCTGAGCTCATTTTGGCAGCACAGTGGCAAACTGCGCAGGGGCTGGCCACTGTCAAAAACTGTACCACAGGCTCTCCAGTGGCAGATAAAAATACCAGGTCCCTGGGTGCTGCAAAGCCAGGGACTCTGAGGAGACTATTTTCCCAGAAGCCTTCCTGGTTCAGAGGCATCGAGTGTCCAGTGGAGGTTGCCCAGCAGGCAGGATATTTGGGGGCTGGGAGTAGGGTGGTTACTACTTAGGATCTTGCTCCTTACTCTCAGTGTCCTATGAACAGAACTGTCCTTGCTGTCCTCTGGGGAGAGAGTGGCACATTCCAACAGTGATGGCATCTGTGTCCCTACTGCAGTATTTGCAAAAAATTTCTTCTGTCAACGGGGTCACCACGGTGAAGTGCTGACAGGGCTCTGCTCTGCTTGTGGTGCTGGGGCGGGTGAGGGAGTGAGGATCTCTAACCTGATAGTGAGCACCCTTCAGAAAGCCTCCGCTCTAGCTCCTCTCAGACGCACAGTGTGGACTCGGCTGCTCCTCGTGGGAGGGCTCCCTACATTTTTATCTATCAGGCAGAATCAACAGTCCTGGTGACTGACAGAGGCCATGGCCCTAGCAAGGATGTCCAGAGTCCAGACTCCCTGTGTCAGTATTCCTAGAGGGCCCTGGAACTGTGGGCATGGCTCTGGAATGTAACCCTCAGGTGCTCGCCCACTCGGAAACCTCCTCCTTTGAGGGCCCAACACACATGGTACCCACTCAAAAGGCCCAGAGGGCAGGGGAGCAAAGTTTCCTATGGATCAAGAACGGCAGGAAGCACCGAGTAGGGAACTCGGGAAGAAGAAGGGAAGTATGAGAGAACAGGCGGGAAGCCAGGTGAGGGAGGTTTCAACCACTTTTCCATTTCGGCTCAGTCTGACCTGGACAGCACAGATGAGGCTAGACCTCCCTTCTGGGCAAGTTTCCCTCTCACATCTTTGTCCTCCTTGGTGATATCTGCGATTTTTGTTGAACTGAAACAAAGCAGATGTTCGGCACAAGAGCGTTCCGTCAGCACTGTCTGCCCACTGAGCTGTCCTGTCCTCCAATTTCTCAGCTCTCCAAAGGGGACACAAGGGACGCGAGGGGACCTGGAAGCCCCCAGGGTCTTGTCTGATTGATCCCAACACTGCAGAAAGGTGTTCAGCAAATACTAGAAGGAAGAAGGCAGGCAGCAAGACAGACAGACTGACAGTCAGATAGATAGGCATCTGTCCTGTGTAGCTGGATAGTCATCAAAGAGAAGGAAGACAGATTAGCTGACTGGAAGGAGAGGAGAAACAGGCAGGCAGGAAAGCAGGCAGGCAGGCAGGCAGGCAGGCAGGCAGGCAGGCAGGCAGGCAGGCAGGCAGGCAGGCAGGCAGACAGTTATAAGACAGGAAATAAGGGGTCAGAGCTGCAGTGTCAGCACTCATGTTTACAAAGGCAGTTCTTCTAACAACACCCCTCTGCCAGCTTTTCAGCTGCAAGCAGCCTGTCCATTCCTCCCCCTCTTCCACCACTACCACCACCACCTCTTCCTCCTCCTGTTCTTCCCCACTCCTCCTCCCCCCTCCTCCTCCTCCCTTCCCCACCCCACCCGCTCCTCCCATGTAGAGGTGCCTGCTCTAGGTGATACAGACAGACCCCACCACTTAAGATGCACTCGCAACCTTCCCAGAGGCCGTGAGCTGAGCAGTCAGTCCCAGACACAGGTCATTCCACCTAAGAAAAACCAGGCTGGAGCACACCGTGAAGTCGGTGAGGATGCAGGGAGGAACGGACGGAGGTAATGGAAGCAAGCAGCTGACCCAGTGGCTGAGGGTAGAGGGGCATCTCTGGCAGACCGGCTGTCAGTCACCCTGCACCGTGAAGGAGCCCGACTGTGGCCTAATCAGGAGCATACACCTCGCTAGGCACGGGTGAGAAGAGGGACGGGGGAGCCATCCCTCGTGGAACTTTGCTCACAGACTATGGTCTGTCTTGAGGAACCCTGGAAGGCAGGGGAGGTCAGAGTAAATGCTGGAAAGAACATTGTGGCGGCGCCATTACAAGAACCGTATGCTAAGTGTTGGATGGATGGGGTCAATCACTTCATCTGGATTTGAGTCACTGGGGCTCTGAGCATTCGTCCTCCTACACTACCCAAGGCCAATGCCTCCACCCAGCTGTCCGCAGACATACGGCTCACCCTCAGCACTGTCAGGGGCTCAACCTCAGCACTGTCAGGGGCTCACCCTCGGCACTGTCAGGGGCTCAACCTCAGCACTGTCAGGGGCTCACCCTCAGCACTGTCAGGGGCTCACCCTCAGCACTGTCAGGGGCTCACCCTCAGCACTGTCAGGGGCTCACTCTCAGCACTGTCAGGAGCTCACCCTCAGCACTGTCAGGAGCTCACCCTCAGCACTGTCAGGAGAGAAAGCCATGCACGGACAGCAGGGACAGAGCAGGGTCTGCAGCCCCTGACTTCCTGCAGACCTGTGCAGATCCTGAGGTGAGGGCTACCCTAAGAGGCACCTTGCCCACTACAGGCTGTGTGAGGTAGGTAGCGGTCCCTGCACGGCCGCAGGCATGTGTAAGCATGTTCATGCTGCTGTACAGACTCTGGTTCTCCTGCTGTGTATCTGACAGGAGCCAGATGTACAGCCGGGCCCTGTTCAGAGCTGGGCGTAGCAAACGCAGGGAGATGTGGCAGCTGCTGCCGACAGTTCCAAAGCTCTGCCTGGCCAAGAAGTGTCTCGCTCCCCGTGGCTCAGGCACTTCTGGTGACAGTGATTGACACCCGAGAGCAGCCTCCTCCTCTGGCCACCCAGGGGCCTTGTGGAGCCATTCCAGATTTATCCACCTCCCGTGGCAACCAGTGACGGCCACCAGCTGCCCTGAGAGCAAGGGAGTAACAGAGAGGGTCTCCAGACACAGCCAGCCCCCACACAGACCACCTTCAAAGCCAGGGCCATGCTTCCCTCACCAAATATGGCAACGGACCTCTTTCCCAATGATGCGACTTTCCTGCTTTGAAAAACGAAGCACTGTCCACATCTTAACCTTAAATTCGGCCGTTTATCTCAATCGTAGGAAATTCTTCGGGTGTTACTGAACAATCTCTCCTGTGTGAGCAGGTGTGAGCATGCCTGTGCAAGCCAAAAGACAACCTCAGCTGTCATTCCCCTGGTACTGGCCACCCTGGGCTTTGACACCAGGCTCTCTAGCTAGCCTGGAACTTAGCAGTAGGCTACGATAGCTGGCCAGTGCACTCCTGGGATCCATCTGTCTCTACAGAGCGCTCCAGTGTCATGGAATAGACTAGAACTTCAGGGAGAGACTGGGTAAACGACGAGCATTAGTATAGTACCTGTGCCTCAAGGAAGTGCAGGCCTGAGCATGGCTTGGCACACCTGGGTTGCCACAGCGCCTCGGAGTCCATTTTCCTCATTTGGTAAGTGGGACTCAGGAGGAAGCCCTACGAAAGCACTCTGCAGCCTGTACACAGATGGCAGTGGGCAAGGCCACTGTCTCATGATGTCCAGCTTATGATTATGGGCCCAACAGGAACACAGGCCTGGTGTGAGGAACCACTCTGGACAGGCCTCACTGCTGTGGATCCCGACAGCAGCGGCCTAAGGCCTAAGCCTCTCCTAGTTTTCTAGAGCCAAGCCGTATGCCGGGGACCAGTACCTCAGTAGCGATTTCCTCTTCTTAGAGTATGGGTGACCCCATTTCATTTTCTCTGTCGTCTACCTACCACATACCACCAGGAGAGCAAGTGGTCTTGCCTGCAGTGGGACAACCCTTTGCCCTGAAGTGAAAATCCAGCTTTGCTCACGATGCAATTATTCCAAGACATATAGTACGTACACGGGGACAAGGGCCATGGGACACGGAGCGGAGCCTGCAGCAAACTACCCCTCTGCAGCCATTGGTCCCCAATGGCCAAGCGTGATCAATACCTGCCGGGTTGCTTAACTGTCACCTTCACTTCCAATTTAGTGGGATCAATCAGAGAAGGCAGGCCAAACACCTCCTTAACAATTCCCTGAGACCCAGAAGTCCTTCTTCTAGGTGGCCATGCTGACAGTCCAACCTTGCCTTCTCTTTTGTCTGCCATCGGGCTTCTCACCCCTCGCCTGTCTGCTTTTGAGCCTCTGGCAAATGCAGGTGCTGGTGGTCGGTTCCACCCCAGCCACTGCAGAATGAGCAAGAAGCCTTCGGGCGCTCTTATTTGAGTAGCTGTTTCCCCCCCTAATCCCCACCAATATCCCACAGAATTCTAGTTGCTGGCTCAGCTGAGGAAGTTGACTGCCTCTGTTGAAGAGCTGTCCATCACCACCCACGGCATCCAAGCTGAGAGCAAGCGGATAAAAATGGAAAAGTCAGGGGGTGGCGGCTGCGCGCACGTGCTGTCAGTCCCAGCATTCGCTCGGGAGGCAGAGGCAGGAGGATCTCCAAGTTCGAGGCCAGCCCAGTCTATAGAGTGAGTTCTAGGACAGCCAGGGTTACACAGCCTTGAGAAACAAGTCAACAAACAAAAAAGCTGAGGAAGTCCAGACTCGACACGGGTAGTGGTCTCAGGTGGGCATGTGGAGAATCTGAAGCACCCATCTGGTCACTGACGCGCTGCTCTCTGGATGCTCTTGCCCTCTTACTAATGTTCCTGAACTCTGTTACCCAGAACTGAGTCCAACCTCTTCCTGAACACAGACTGTCAGGCTACGAGCACTTGACGTTGGGGGCAGCCTCAATCAGGCTGGTAGACATGACCTCTAAGACTCTGCGTCTGAGGAATCAGGTTAAGTAAGTGTTAGTTCCACCAAAGGGCTCAGCCGAGCAAACCCCCTTCTCCTAGAGGAAGAGCTGTGGGAAGCAGGCCAGCCACCTCCACTGTACAGGTGCACTTGGCAGGAGGTGGCCGTCCCCATACACCCATAAGCTATTATCTAGTGCTGGGGTTTGCTTGACAATAGGGGGTGTTGCCTTCTACAGTTCGTTCATCTGATGTGAAAGATACATTACATGAAGGCCTCAGGAGGAACACGAACTAGTTACAACATTTCACGAAGCATTCTCCTTTCTTCCTTTTGGACTCTTGGGTCTAGACCCTTGGGGGCTTTGGTGGGAAATGTAAAAGTTCCTGAAAGGCTAGACGGCCCCCACTGCACCCCATCGAGGGTCCCTTTGCTTCTGAGACCCTAACTGTTTCACGACTGAAGAAACCACAGTTTGGAGTTCAGCAAACTGTCATGGCCTGCTTCGAAGCTGAGATCAGAATGCTGAATCCCTTTGGGGTGATCATACATACTGGACTTCTAGCCCTCCCACTGGCTTTCAATCGATGCCACAAGAGGCCCCAGTCTCTTCCAAAGTCATCGAGGGCCGCTTTACATGGCAACGATCGAGTTTCCACGCCTGTCCAAATGAAGACAATTCTACTTGGGTCTGGTTTTTACATTATGGGTCTGTGTGGGGCTTTCCTTTTGAACCTCTTGAAGACTTTGCTACTTAAATAAAAAGGACAAAAACCACTGTGCTAACCATAGTCCCTGGAGTCCCTTCACTGAGGCTGGGCCAGGAGCAATAAGTACCTGGATGGGAAACACAGCAAACAGTAGAAGATGACTGTGCCCCTTGGTAAGTGTGGCTGAATGCTTTGACTGTGTCTCCCTCACTACTTTGGGGCCAACCATGACATGGGACCTTGGGGGCACTCCTGGAGATCTCCATTATGGTATCTGGTTCTCAGAGAACCTCTTCAGTAAAGACAGGCAGCAGAGAGAGCCAAGGAGAGCAGGGGTGGGAGACTAGCAGGAGACTACAGTCTCCCTTTGCACTGTGGTGGGGCATCTCTCAGACTTCTGCATACTGCAGTGCCTGGACTGCCTTGGTGTTGAGTGTAACCACTGTTCACACA
The DNA here is from genome assembly GCF_021556685.1 of Rattus norvegicus. Lineage (NCBI taxonomy): Eukaryota > Metazoa > Chordata > Mammalia > Rodentia > Muridae > Rattus > Rattus norvegicus. The sequence continues at coordinate 37,446,920 of NC_141539.1, read as the reverse complement.
CACAGGCTCACTGAGACTCTGGGGTTCCATGCAGGGCTGAGGGGGCCTATGAATCTGCATCCCCACCTGGAACACAGCCCCTAACTGCTCTCCGCTGCAAAGGAGTATCCAGCAGAGGCTTGGTCTCCTGGCTCAAAATCCCTAAGACAGAAGTGACGGAACTGTAATTTACTTAGGCATCCCAGGGTCTCTTGAAGGCAGGAAGGGGCAAGGCTGAAACCACCCCATCCCCACAGCCCCTCCCTGCTTTGGATTCTAGATGCTGGGTTTGCAAATCCAGGAGGACTTAGCAGGGGGTCTATGGGCATTCAAAAACTGAAGGATCATCCCAGAGCAGAAGCTTCATCCAAATACAAAAATCCAAGTATTTTTTTTTTTATGTTCAACACAAGCAGTTGTTTCATGGGAAAAAAACGAAGCAAAATCTACATAAAAATAAAACAGTATCTAAGGAGAGGTCTTCTCCACTTGGGTCCTGGGCTTTCCCTTTCCTTGAGACTCACAGATAGGCAGGGGCAAGAGCCAGCTGTGTCCTGTCACCTGCAAGCGGCCTGGGGTGGAAGAGAGGAGGGACCCTCAACAGGGCAAATGTGTCACCTCCAGGGAGCTTTTATCAGACGGTCCCCGCGCAGCCTTCTGGGACCTTGTTCTGAGGCTATTTTTTAGATGAGAAATTCTATGGAACGACCCCGGACCCGTGAAGCTCCTCACGTTAACTGCCTGCCTGAGGTAGCAAACACGTGAAAGGCACTACAGTGTCCAACAAGGTGAGGCCGGACCGCGCGGTTTACAGTGCCTGGGTCCGAGGGACTGGCTCAAGAGTCTGGAGACAGACCGGTTCCAAACTGTGGAAGCGCAGGCACAAAACGGTCCCTTTGTTAAGGGGGCAGCAGGAGAAGTGAAGGCTCCTGGGAGCTAATCCTTGCTCCTGGGAAGGGACTCTTCACCAATCATTCCCAACGACCGGGGTATTTTTTGAGTCACGTTGAAAAATGTTTCTAGCACGCAAGGCACTGTTTTCTCAGAGCCACATAGACCCCAAAATAGAGTTAAATACAGAAAAGTATGTATGACAGAGAAAGGCGCCCGAGACAGAACATTGATTGGAACGGCAGAGTGTGAAACAGTATGTACGCTATGTCCAGAGTCCAGATGGCCCTGGGACAGGGTCAGGAAAAAAATCCCCAGAAAAGAAGAAGCCATGCTGTTTCAGTGGGCTAGAGGGTGGGCTTTTCTTTGCTTCCTAACAGTATAACGCAGCAGCTGACTTTTCCCTAGTCAGAGGCAGGTTGAAGAGACAAAGGAAAGCCGGGCCAGGCCGACTCCCACTTTGTGCCAACTGCTCCCACCCTCGCAGACGCTCCTGAAGTGGAGCCGGGGCGCCCCCCTGTGGCCACAGCAGTGAATGTCTGAGGCTGAGCACAGGAACGCGGCTCCAGCAGAGGGAGGGAAGGAGGGAAGGAAGGGGGGGGGTGCAGACAGAGAGAGGCGGAGTGGAGTGGGGGGAGATGTGTAGAGGGGTACGGGTAGAGGGAAGAGAGTGGGGGTGGGGAGCACTGCGTGTACAGAGGAGCTGAGGAATCCTGACTACAAACCTCTCCTGGACAAGACTATCCCAAGGGTGAGGTAGGAAACCCTTGTGTTCATGATTGGGAAACCTGACCTCAAGTCTTTGCTCTGTCACGTACCAGATGGCTTTTTTTTTGGCCAACTTGACCCAAACTAGTTTCCTGAGAAGAGAAACCTCAGCTGAGAAAAAGCCTTGATCAGATTGCCTTCATGAAGTCTAACCGGGCATTTTCTTGATTAATGACTGATGAGAGAGACCACAGTCCACAGGGGCTGTGCCACCTTTGGGCAGGTGGGCCTGGGTTGTGGAAGAAACTGAGCAAGCCAGGAGGTGCAGTCCAGTGAGCAGCGTCCCTCCATGGTCTGTGCTTCTGTTCTTGCCTGAAGTGTAAGCCAAGTAAAGCCTTTCTTCCCCGCGTTGCTTTTGCCCATGGCCTTTATCACGTGGTAGAAACCAAACTAGACCACCAGGCCCCGATTCTGCCATTTGGGGCTACAGGAATGAGCTCAAGCCACCGACTCTGAGAGACTCCAGTGTCCGACTACAGAAAACAAAAGCAACGCCAGTATCAGCCTCCCAGGGCTTGGTTTCCCGTGCGTCTCCGGCAAGGTTCCCAGAAAGCCATTTGGCGTGTTACGAATCTTTTCACAAATGAGGCAGGGTAGGAGATGTCGGCACAGAATGCACTCAGCGAGGCTTCCTACACTCGCAAACCTCGCCTGGTCTCATGCAAGGCACATACACATGGGTGTCCTGACGCACAACGCACTCACTGAGGGTCACAGCCAAATTCAGAAGTGCTGTCTCAGAGGTAACATGAGCTCCCGCAAGCAAAGCCCAATTAGCTCAGCTCCTGGCATTGAAAAAGCTCTCGGAAAAAAAAAATTCCTTATTATTCCTGACAGAGCCGATAATACCAACTGGTGTCACATGGGTCCTTAAAAGAAAATCTGGCACGAAGGGGAGTCCTCTTGGTGCTGTGTTCCCAGAATCCAGGAGCCAGGGCCCCCCAAGAGCACAGAGCTCGCTGCAGGTGGTCCTAGGCTGGCTCTCCCAGCTGCTGAGACCTCTGCCCCGCCCCCACCCGCAACTCTGCCACTAGAGTAAGAAATCCAAGGCAGCACTTTGCCAACCCCAAGAGCATTTTCCTACCCAAAAAAGGAGCCACTTTGCTAACTATGTTGTCCAGCCAAAGGCTGGTGCAGCCCCAAAAGCCCATTTCAGCTTGGCACTACTCGGTGGTTACTTAGAAGGACAGACAGCATGAGTTCAAACAATGCCTTATCCTTAACAAAATAAAGCCCAGGCAGGGCCCTAGGGCTGGGTGGGGCGGATAAGGAGTGTGCGTTACAGGCTTCTCCTCACGTCACCCTGGTATCCTTACTGTCTGTCCCTTGGGGACCAGACCCCCCACTGGCTGGTGGGTACTGGGAGGACACTGATTCCTCTGGGCCTACTGCAGCCTCTGTGCCTGGGCAGCTCTGCCCAATGTGAGGCCTCTATGGTGATCTTGAGGTCCCGCAGCCAACGGCTCACATATCATCCTGGAGGCAGGCCCCATGCTGAGTGGTCACCGATTTGGGGGGACTTCGTTTTGTATGCCATTACACTGAACATGCCTCTGTCCACTTCGTTGGAAGCTCTAGATTCAGGAGGCCTCCCTTGTCTGTACGCTGAGGACGGCGGTACATTCCTAAGACCCACTGTCACAGTGTGGAGGAGGGTGCCCTGGCCCGTGGTGGTCTGATTCTGCTGAAAGGCTATGATGACAGCTAATGTTAACATCTACGCATGCTAGACAGTCTTCCCCGGATTGCTCCCTGTAGTAGGTACTGCCAAGAGCCCATTTACTGAGGAAAACTGAAGAAAGAGGCGGACAGCCAGGGAGCGTTGGCTACCGACAGATGGAGCTGGAATCCAGGTCCCAGCAGTAAGCCCCCCAACTCAGTGCCAATCCAGCACCGTGCTCCACCTTCAACTGATGCTTACAAGGCAAGGAACAGATGAGACGCAGTATGGGGAGTCCGGAGTATCATGCTCGGCACAGAAAATATTAGTTGCTCTTTGCTTGAGCCAAGAAGGAAAATCCCAGTATTCTGGGATGGATGAGTAGCCGATTTCTATTAGCCTTCGCAGCCCGTTGCGTCCACCGGAGTGGCTGTGGCAGGAGATGTCTGGTTCTGCATCACCTCCTCCAGCCGGGGTGCCCTGTCCCCATGGCTGCATGGCCAGCACGGGGAGGTCCTTGCTGTCAGCACTCAGGAGCAGCTAGTTGGCGGGATGCCTCAGAGAGGAGTAAAGCAGAGACAGTAGCTAGCTGGTTTGCCTCTTCATGCCTACTGGGGTGGGGTGAGCGTGTGAAGGGGACACTGTCCCACCACTGCAGGCAGCACCTCTTGGTGCTTATACCCATGTTCACAGAGGCCTCCAACTGTCCTGGAGGGTTTGAAAGAAGTCCTGCCTTACAGATGGTGAGGGGCTCGGGGCAAATAAGTCACGGTGCCACTCTGCAAAAAGAAGGCAGGTCCCAACACCAGGAGGCTGGGTCCAGCAGTCTGCACTACCGAGCTATCATGGGGTTAACTCTGGGGAGTTCACCTCAGAGCGGGGGTATAACTAGGGAGGGGTGGGTGATTCTGAGCCCAGCCACACAGACAGGTGATACTGAGGCAGAACAGAGCAAACTCCCTTGAGCACACCAGGTTAACGTCCCACGGCCTAGACCTTTGAGCAATGACATCAGAAGAAGTGGAGATCCTACCGCATGATGCCCAGGGGATCCAGTATCTCCTCCTCCTCCTCCTCTTCTTCCAAGGACTTCTCAACATTCTTGTTGCTCAGGCCCAATGTGGGTGGCTGCACTTCATCCTGTTGCTCAAAGAAGTCAAAAGCCTCATCACTGTCCCCTGGCCGGCTGGCTGTCTCATCCAAGACAGAGGGATCTCGGGTGGCAAAGCCTGTAGCCCCCGGGGACCTGGTGCCTGTGGAAGAAAAGGAAAATGAGGTTCCTGTCTGCTTTCAAGGCCACATCACCACAGCCGCTCGCCTAAGCCAGGTTGAGGCTGAGGGCTTCCTGTAACTTCCTGGGACCAAATTCTGCTCCAGCCCGAGTGGATAGTCTGGGAGAGCACCAGGTGCTGTGCTATCCCACTCTGTGATGCTGGCACTCAGGGAGCCTGCTGTTGCTTGGCCATGGGGAATGTCAGAAGAAGCCTGAGTGTTTTATAAACTTTTCCCAAGGAGACATGCCCAGATAGGGCACCACCTGCAGAACAAAGGGACGACCCCACCCATGTCTAGCTTAATGTGCTGAGTTTAACTGGGGTTACTTATAGGAGCACAGGCTGCTTATAAGTAGTTACACCATGTAAGAAAAGCCTCTCTCCTAACGACTGCTTGTTAACTGCTTGTCTGTCCATCCATCTGCTTATCCACCCCCACCTCTCAATTATCTGCCTGTCCATCCATCCATCCATCCATCCATCCACCCACCCACCCACCTGTCTAGCTACCTATCTATCCATCAATCTATTTGTCTGTCCTTCCATCTGCCCTGTCTGTCCCCTGGGGAGGGGTGGGGCCTTGTGAGCCCCTCCTACCCCCATGAGGGAAGGTTAATGGACCCAATCCTGTATGGTTCACATACAGGTTAAGTGGTCACAGCTTCTAAGAATTCAAGAGGGCAACAGCTGTGTCATTGTGTCATGCCAGAGGAGAAAGGGCCACAGCCCAGAGGTGAAGTGCACCAGCCATTGTACAATGAGGCTGGGCCAGGACTGTCTCTCAGAACATTTTACAGTAGTAAGTCCGGCAATGAACTCTGATGACCTGAGCATACACACACAACTCCGAGAGCCTGCAGACTCCGGGATGAGTGCAGGGAGCATGTGGAAGATCCCAGAATAGACGTGATCGCCCCAGGACAACTGGGCTTACATCAGCTCGACTCAAAGCATGGTTCAGAGACAGGTGTTTGCGATAAGTTAAGTCCAGAAAGGGGAAGCAAGGCCCAGAAATGTCCACAGAGGCTTTGCATCACCACAGCCTCTGAGCACACAGTCCTGTGAGCGCATCTGTCTGTGAAAGGCTGGAACGACTAGCTAGCTCTCCCCAGAGGACAGTTTGAGAAGCATAGGTTTGGACTATTTATTTGCTTATCCTTAAGCAAGCAGCGACTGGTAAATTACCCTTTAAAACAGTCACCTAAAAAATAAAAATCACTCAGCCAGGTGTGGTGGTGCCTTTAATCCCCAGCATGGGAGGCAGAGGCAGGCAGAACCTTGTGTGTTCAAGGCCAGCATGGTCTATGAAGTGAGTTCTAATATAGGCAGGGCTATCTAAGAAACCCTGTTAGTCAGAGCAAAGGTAATGACTGACCAGAAGATGGAGAAGGTGAGGGGGAGATAGAGGTTCCACCCATAGGTGTGGCCTGGCCTCATTGTTCAGGGCATTGAAGGGCAGATGCTCCCCAAGGGGGACTTAGGTAGACAGGAGAGGGGTGGTCCCTGGATCACTACCCCCTGATAATAGGCTCTGTCTGAAGCACTTCATGTGTGTTAGTTCACACTATCCCCCACAATCTCCATCAGAAAAAAAAATGACTTCTCTTATAGAGAACACCAGTAGAAGAGAGAATGGGGGTGGGGAGCTCCCCGGTGCTACACTGAAGAGCATGAGGTCTTCAGTGTTAGGAATAAGGGTGTCATGTCAGATTACACCCATAGTCTCTATGTGGGCCATGGATTGAGCGAGATGCTCACAAGGGACAGGGCCAGAAGAAGCCCAGTGTTCCCAGGCTGACGAGTCTGGCTGGCAGGAGGAGGAGGAGGGATATATGTACCTGTAAGTATCGAAGTGAAGAGAGATATACAATGAGGATGGCAGGAAGGCCATGGTGAGGCCACTCTGTGAATATACAGCTGGCATCCAGAAGGTTAGTCCCTTGAAGGCTGGGTGCCCTGCTCATCATCCAGCCCAGGGGGTTATTGAGACCCAACGCCCTAAACATCCTTGCTAAAGCTACAGGTCATGGAGGGTGTCAATGGGCCTCCCACTGAGTCACAGGGGTGAGGTGGGTTCTGGGATGCAGAGACCTCATGGACATGGGACAACACCTTGGGTACCTAAGAATTCTAGCAGCTCTGGGCTGCCCGCCAACTGGGCATCCTTGGAGACACAGCGTAGAATCTCATCAAACATGGCTCTCCTTTCCCGGATGTCAGACTCCCCGACAAACAGGACCTTCCTAGGCAGTGGGGGCAGGCTGGCTTCTGGGTAACGACTGTACAGTTTCTGGTAAAACTCCTCGATCTCGCTGTATTTTTTGGAGACCTGGAATGAGAGGAGCATGTGGTTTCCTGAGAGAAGAACCAAGGGTGAGAAGCTTCCTCACCCTGACCAGAGAGGCGCCTGGAGTAGGCCTGACTGCTGGCCCTTTGTATACCTCTAGCCTCAATCTCTGGTCCCCAGGGAAGTCTGAGAGTCTCAAAGGAAGGACGCAATGATGGACTGATCTAAGGTATTTCTGCAGGTTCACGTAAAGGACTTTGACACAGGGACCTGAACCCAGCCTGCAAACGGCCATGACCTCCACCTATTCTGGGCTTTCCAAACCTGAGCACAGTGAGTTTGGCCCCTGGCAGGTGTCAGGCCATCTTGTGACAGCACTGTGTGACCTCTTCCCAGCACAGGACAGGTGGGGCCTGCCCTGACAGGCGGCAGAGGTAAGGTTAGCTGGAGCACAGCGTGCATGGGTCCTGCTGCTGCTACCAAGCGGTCCCAAGTGTCCCTTGAGTCTCTGAAGGTTTACTTGGATTGCTGCTACGAGGGATCACATCTGCCTCTTTACTAAGCTCCCCACCTCCCCACGGCTCAGTGAGCATGGGTTCATATACTATACTCTTGCTATGCGTTTGTTGACACAGGAATCCCCAGCTGGCTCCGGGCCCCCACGCAGGGAGCAGCCATAGCCCCGTGGGTTTGGTGGTGCCATTGCTGGTATCTGTTCAATCCACATGAGCTCAGACAAAAGTCACTTGCCTTATGTCACAGCCTTCACCAACACCCTCGATTTAACCTCAGCCCTCAACTCCTTGATGCTTCCCTGGAGGCCAGGTCCGTCTCCCCAGGAAATGAGTGGCAACGTTGAGGATGAAGGCATGGAGGACCTGCTCCTCCAGGCCTGGCTGCACCACCTTAAGTATGTATGTAGGCTAGTGTGTGGCTGGGCTGCGGGTGTCCCCATCATTTGGGGCTCAGAAAGGCACGGTGGTTAACTGACAGGTAGGGGGCCACATTTCAATAAGCAGCACACCACCCAGTGTTAGGTGTTAGACTCCGGGGATGGTCGTGTAGTGGCGGTGGGGGTGGAACCTCAGAACCCTCCAAGTGGGGATTCCCCTGGGGTAAGAAACTGCTGCCCATAGCTGAGCACAAGAGCCTGGTTCTAGAACCTTCCTGGAAATGAACCCCCAGGGAAAGGGTAAGGAAGATCCCCAGTGCACTAGCTAGTTGCTCAGGCTGGATCAAGCCACTGCGCCTGGCCATGGTGAGGGACGAGCGCCCCCTGCTGGCCTAACTGCACCACGAAGGCTCAGGCCACAGACCCACAAACCAGGCAGTGTGAGGGGCAGGGAGGGAGCTTTAAGCCCAGGTTTCTAGTACCATCCAGGGTTATCAGCTACTTGTGTTCTAGCTAGAATCTCAGGCCACAGCCAGCAAACGTGATAAGGACAACAGGGAGCTGAAATGGAAACACAAAAGTACCCAGTGGCTCTGTGTGGCGGGCAGTGCGGAGCACGGAGCCAACATGAGCTGCCTCTGTCCTCTGATACGTACGTACATACATCATACATACATACATACATACATACATACATACATACATACATGCATACATACATACATACCTCTGCGTGTCTGCCAGACCTCAGGCATAATGCTCCTCCCTGGGGGCTGGCTTACCTCATGGCTAGCAACTAAAAGCTTGCTTTTATTAAAACGTATATATCCTTCTAAGTGATAGACACAAAATGCTTACTAATTCTTTTAGCGAACTTGTCAAAATCTAGGGGGATTACAGACCTGGGAGCATAACTCTGGCCTACACCCCTAGATACCGCCATGTTTGTGGGGGAGCAAATGAGTTGTCCTTTGCCCTCTCAGGTGTGCGCACCCACACTCTGTATGCTTTCCACATTGCATGGGCATCACTGTTTGGGACAAGGCATCACTAATGTGGCATGTGGCAGTGTCACAGATGACCTTTCATTCACGCCACCTGACATCCAGCCTTTTTTTTTTTTTTCCGGAGCTGGGGACCGAACCCAGGGCCTTGCGCTTGCTAGGCAAGCGCTCTACCACTGAGCTAAATCCCCACCCCCCTCCAGCCTTTTGTACAGGATGGAACAGGCTGGGATGGACCCCAAGGATGCTGCTTCTCCTTCAGGCCCCAGAACCACGCCGCGCCCCCTTTTCCCTGCTCCTGAGTCTGAACACACAGGTGTACCTGAGCTCAGGCCAGACCACCAGGAGCTGCCCCTCAGAACAAGATCCACTCTAGAACACAGCAGGCCCAGAACCATGGGCCAGGGACCACCTGGGTTCAATCAAGAGTTGGTCTAAGGTCTAAGGAACAATCAGACGAAACCCGGCACTGTGGGGAGTGATCTGTGAGACATATCTTTTTAGAATTCCGTCCCTTACTGTCACGGAGCTGTACACTCATCGCTCTCCTTTTGTTTGGGCTGCCTGCAGGTGCTGAACCAACGTGCAGCAGGGGCTCCCTTGGGGCACTAAAGGACTCTGGTTCATTTTTCCGTATCCTAAGATCCCAAGACCGGTCCTTCCTGCTCACCAGATCTGCATCCCTTCCATAAGAGACCAAAGGGTAAATAGATGTGTGAACCCATCCTTCCTTTTAGTTGAAATTCTGTTTCCTGAGCTTCCTTTCCTTCAATCACCCAGCCTTCCCTTCTGCCCTGATGGTCGGCCCCACTGTTGTTGGCACTGCTGGTGCTTCCAAGACTTCCTCTCCTCAGCTCTTCTCCTGACTCTCCACCTCTGCTCTCTGGGTAGCTTCACCCACTCCCAGCTCTTAACATGGCCTCTAAGCTGATATCTAGATACCTAGGACTCAGGCCTGGCCCACTCCTATGCTGGACTTCCTGTGTCCACCCAGTGGGTGAACGCTGCACTCTCACACTGGCTCCTTGCCGGTGTGGTTGATCTTGGCCATCTGCACACTGTAAGCCTCTCCTTCTCTCCTTGCCTCTTATCCTATTGTTTGTGCTGGCTCCCAGCATGGAGGACAACTGTTATCCTCAGAGCCGGTGTCTCTTGGTCCTGATACTTTGATGCCATGCTCTAGTTAAAGGCAGACAGGACCATCGCTTCCCTGCTTAAAACTACATGGCCGCAAGTCAAGTCCAGGTACAACCTGAGTCCCGCATGTCATCCCAACCCCCGTGTCCTCCTCTGGGCCAGTCTTCCCTCCTTCCCTGCAGCTTTACATCATCTATTCTTTTGAGACAGGGCTTCTCCATATAGCCCTGGCTGTTCTGAAACTCACTCTGCAGACCAGGCTAGCCCTGAATTCTAAAGACCCGCCTCCCTCTGACTCCCGAGTGTGCCAGCACCATCCAAGCAACACCATCTACTCTTTAAACCATTGTCCTGCCTTTACCTTTTCCAAGAGGGTGCCAGCATCTTCTCTCCAAGGTGTGTTAAGTTGTTCCTTCTACACATTCCCAGGCTCCAACGTGCCTGGGTCACCATCTATGCTGCTTTACAAGTCTGCCTTGCTGTGGTCTCCTCTGGCATTTCTGTTATCCTACAGTCTAGCACTCTAGACCCTGGACGCGTGTTGTATAGAGAAGTGTCAGCACTCTGAGGGGCAGACATACCTGCCTGGGCACCCTCAGAGCATCATGGTTAGGGCTCCCTGCTCACCAAGAACTGGACGACATCCTCGGGCCGGTGCTTGGCTGACTTGAACACAGCCAACCGGGTCACCACCAGGATCTGGTACTCCACATGGCCTGACATCATCTTACCCCGCACCTCCTGGTGCTGTGGTACAGTCAGGTCGAGGCCCGTGTGCGCATTCTGAACTTGCCTGTAAAGCAAAGGAAGGCGGGTCAAGATCAAGTATAAGTAAGCAGGCTTCGCCAATGAGGGGCAGGCAGGAAGGAGGTCAGTGGGACCCGGTCACCAGGTCATTCAGCTGTGTGTTCTTCTCAGTCTGTCCTTACATTCTGAGGGTATGTAGACCAAGAGAGAAGCCTCAGTCTGTGAAGACAGAGCAGGTTGAAGCCTTCTAGGGAATCTGGACAGACGTACTTCCTCAGTTCTGAAGAAGGCAAGGTTCAGTAGAGCAGGCCCAGCCAGGCCCGATGGTCCTGTCTGCCTTTAACCAGAGCGTCTAGTGGCAGCTTGGAATGACATCTAAGGTTGCAAGGAAACAGTGACTTCCTCCTCTGGATACCCTTAAGGAACAGATACCTGTGTCTGAGTATAGTTAGAACATTCTCTCTGGGCTGCAAGGATCTGCTGGCTAGCTTAGTGCTCTCCGAGAGCTGGGAGTGCCTACCAGAGCCCATGTTTTTAATGCAAACACACACACACACACACACACACACACACACACACTCATGCCTGAGAACAAGGCTATCAGGCTGTCACACTGGGACAGCATACTAAAAGCATGAAATATGCAATGTGTGTGTGTATGTGTGTGTGTCCAGCGACTGTACAGACCTGTACTCTCATCCCATGTGAGGTGCATCTGTAAGCATGGATCCCTCTGCAGACTTGAGCTGACTGCCTCTGGAGAAGCATTCCAAAGGCATCCAGAGCAGACACAGGCTGCAAGATGAGACACACTACGCTAGGTCACTTCCTTTTTAAATGTTATGTGTATAGGAGTTTTGTCTGCACGAATATCCATGTACCACATGTATGCAGTCTCCTCAGAGGTCAGAAGAGGGCATTGGATCCCTCAGGGACTGGAGTTACAGACAGCTGTGAGCTGCCATGTGGGTGCTGGGAACTGAACTCAAGCTCTTTGGAAGGACAGCCAGTGAGTGCGCTCAACCACTGAGTCCCGAGCCAGGCCACTTCTTTACCAATGGCCAAGTGACAGTGTTCTCTGTCTGAGGCTGAAGACCGCGTGCTACCATCACAAGGACAAGAAGTAGCATGGGGGGAAGAGGCTCAGGCATGGAGGAAGCAGCTGGCACTCCCAGTAGGTGGGTAAATTACTTCAACTGCTCAGTGCCACCTATAGGAACAGGAAGTAGCTTATGTTTGCTGTCAGAGTTCCAGGGAGCCATCCCAGGCAGCCTTGGCTGGCTGTGAGAGGGAAATGAGGCACCTTTTCTTTGGGATGGTTGGGGCAATGAAGCTGAGGTAGTGGGAAGTGGTAACACGGAAGGCTGCTCACCCTGAACGGCAGAAGATGGGAGAGGACCGTCAAGCCCCACTTGGAACCGCCCATGGAGGTTTCCCACAGACAACCACACCAGGAACTGAACTCATATCCCTGTCCTTAGAGCCTCTGTATCGTTTCTTCCAGCTGAGTGTACTGTGCAAGCAGCTCTCCATGTCACGTGTGGCTCCCCTGCCTTCGTGCCTAGGGCCCAGCTGAGTTTTTTTTTTTCCCGCCCCCCTACCCCCGGAGCTGGGGACCGAACCCAGGGCCTTGCGTTTCCTAGGTAAGCGCTCTACCACTGAGCTAAATCCCCAGCCCCCAGCTGAGTTTTAAAAGCCCTGTTCCTCAGCTCCTCTGCTCCTGTGCCTGGACACAATTATACTTCCTGTCTCTCCTGGATTGGCAAAACTATGCTCCCCTGTCCTTCCCTGAAACTCCTGACTTCTGACTTTTAGGGGAGAGCAGTAAGCCTGGGGTGGTCACTACTCCTTCATCCAGACAAGAAGTGGTCCCTAGACAGTGTGAGCACCACTCTGGAACTTTCAAGAAAGATCCACTTGGGTCACCGAACCGGAAGCCTGAGACCATAAATATCTCAAGCCTTGCAAGCTACCTCATCTCAGTTCAACTAGAGAAGCAGCTACAGCCGACACCCCTGCCCGGTCTGGGTGTGTTCTTGTCCAACTGGAATCACAAAAGCAAGCAGTTGGCAGGATATGGCTCATAGGCACAGCACACTGTGTCCTAAACCAAGCGGTTCCGTCAGGATGTGGCTATAGGTCCCTTATGGATCCTATTAACCCTGTTCCCATGGCTCAGCCCGATCTGGCTCACATTGCCCTCCAGTGACCTCACCCTGACTCAAGGCCTTCCTTGGCATCCCGAGCCCAGGGCGGCCCAATTCCTACCTGTGGTCCAGACTCTTCCCTACAAACCCTCCTGCCTCTTACTTACCCAGCACCTCCACTTGACTGTCAATCGAGTTTTAAAGCAAACCCATCTGAACAAATGCCGAGTTCCCTGCTCCACCAGCTCCCCGACACACTCAGAATGAAACCTCGTGGCCTTTCTTGATGGCAGGTGTCTCCAGGCCACCTCACACTTTCCATGCTCCCTCCACTTGAGCACGCTGGCCTTTGGACTGTGGCTTTTCTGCTGAGCACACACCACAAGATCTCCTTTCTACAGTTCTTTCCACTGGGGGACGTCTTCCCTTGACCATGAGGTATAACACTCACGCGGTCACCTGACCACTCTCCTCATCATTCATGGCATTTACTACCCTGACAAAGCTTGCATTTTCCTACTCCCGACCTGTTCCCACCAATGCCTCACTACTGTATCCTAGAACCTGGACCTGCATCTAGCACAGAAGGAGTCCCTGAGAAAACACCCTCTGGGTGGATGCATGCAGGAAGCCCGGAGCTGCCTAGCAGGAGGACGCTGGAAACACCGTCTGATCCTGGGGGCAGGGCCACCTCTGCTTACTTATGGGGCAGCGCTCCTCAAAGGCACTACTGGAGTGGAGTGGTGGGCAGTGCATGGCTCGTCCGCCCTCACTGTGTCACTCACTCTGCAGCAGCACACTATGCCTGTTAACGCCCGAGGGCATGCTAGCACCAAGGGATGCCAACACTACCCTTCCTAGCACCAAATTCACAGTCGTGGGTGTGCTGGCTGTGGCTCACAGGGACATTTACTGCGCCTGTGCTTCTAGCTATTTAGATGGAGCCTCTTTCTACAGGAAGGGGAACTGAGGCTCAGTGAAAGGGAACAACTCACAGAGCCACAGGGGCATCTCTTTTAATGGGGATGCGCCTTGCGGCCTCACTTACCACACCAAGGGGAGCGAGCCGCTTTCAACATCAGGGCTTATGTACAGAATCATACTTTTCTAAACAGGGAGCTGGGCGTAGAAATGAACGTGTGTTGGGTAAGCATCCGTTTGCCATCTCGGCTACCGTTTGTATGGGTCGGGTGGGGCGGAGTATACGAATTTCTTTGAAGTTCACCATTTCAGAGTTACTTAAAAATCGGGGAAAGAGAGGAAAGAGTAGGACATCCACCCTGCCCCCAAGCCTTCCCCCCCACCCCCTTGCAGCACCAGTCACTTTGGTGCGGGTATCCTCTGCAGGGAACAGCTTGTTTCATTCACCTCGTCCCTGGTGCTTAGCTTCGGGCTGTTCACACAGCTAGCACAGAAACGTTTGGGGGACCGGAAGATATGATCCCGAAGTACGCAGGGACAGGGAGCTGGGCCGCGTCCCAGCCAGAGCTATCCTGACAATCCCAGGACTTCCTGGAGTCTTGGGCGAGTGCTTGATCCTTTAGGGGGCCTCAGTTTCCTCGTCTGTGAAACGGGGACTCTTGACGGCGCACCACCACTCCCGCAGGAGAGTGTGCGGTGCAGCGGGATAAACCGCCAGCTGCTGGGATGTCTGGAAAGTGCGGGATGGGGGTCTGGCTCACCTGGAGGTGACGAGCACCGCCGGGGACTGCATATCGGCTGCGGTCTGGCGGACGGTCACGGGATCTGGCGTCCTGGGCGTCGCTGCGTCCCTGCCCCGCCCCGCTCCGGCGCAGCGCCACCTCCCCAGCCCTTGCCCGCCCCCTGGTGGCAGCAGCTGTGCACATCTCAGTGTCTGTGGTCTCGGAGGGGGCTTGTGCAGCTCAACCCTCCCTAGGTCCCCCCATAGCCACCTCCTAAGCCTGGCACCTCATGCCATTTAATCCTACTACATGCTTAACCTCTAAGGCTACAGGAATCCAGCCGCTAGTTTTCGGGCTTCTCTCCTATGGCTAGCTACAAAAGCACTCTCTCCTCTCCCTGGGGCCATTTTCACTTATGCAGCCAATCATTCAGGCAAAAGGAGTTTTCCCCTTTGGGACTCTGTCCCTTCGGGCTTGGGGGCTGTGCATTGAACACAACAAACCTCAGGCCTCTCTTTGTGGCTCTTCTCCTAAGGTTTCTTGTCCCCTCCATCATCTGCTCACTCGCGGGTCCTCCCCTTCCCTCCATCCCCTCCCTGCGTCCTGTTCCCCCCCCCGCCCCCACCCCAACTCCCCCGCGCCTCTCATACCTGTACTGTTAGCCTGACTTGCTTTTCGTTGAGGCCTTGGACATTTTCCTCTGCATGTCTCTGACTGAATGGATCCACTGGGAATAGACTCACATCTCTATCCCACAATAATGAGAGTGGCAGTACCTGCTGTTGGCTGTCTCCTGCCAGTGGCCCAGGAGACTGGAACCAGAGCCAAGTGACAGGTACAAACTGCTGTCCCTTGCTCTCTCCAGTGATAAGTAGCTACAGGTGCTGGGCCACACCAGAAATACCAAGGGGACATATTATGTTCCCTCCTTTAGTGTGTGTGTGTGTGTGTGTGTGTGTGTGTGTGTGTACGTGCACACACGTGCGTGCCCACCATGGGCATGTATAGAGGTCAGAAGACAGCGCTGTGGAGTCCATTCTCTCCTTTCATCTTTACACGGGTTATGGGGGTTGAAATGTGGAGGTCAGGTTTGCATGACGTTATTTTAACTGTGGAGTCAGGCTCCATGGCCATGCTCTCTCAGGAGGCAGCATCTCAGCCCACTCAAACCCTATGTGCTTCAGTGAAGTAATTCCACAGTTAATTTTAAAAGTTGGAAAAATGACTTCAAACTTTGCCTCTTGAAACATATATATTCATGCACTTTGTTGTCAGTGTTTGGGATTTTTTTTAGAGGCAAGCTAACAATAACGTTTTAAATTATTATTATTATTACCATCACCATCATCATCACCACCACCACCACCATCACCATCATCATCACCACCACCACCACCACCATCATCATCAGTGCGTGTGCGTGTGTGTGTGTGTGTGTGTGTGTGTGTGTGTGTGTGTGTGTGTGTGTGTGTGCAGTTAACCCTGCACTTGTTAGATCAAGGACAACTTTCAGGAGTTGGTTTTCTCCTCCCACCATGGTTCTGGGGTGAAGATAGAAGGCTTGTGTAGAACATGTTTTTACTCACTGAGCCACCTCATAGGCATTAACACAGAGATTTAATGTACCCTCCCTCCTGTCCCATCCTAACCCCTCTCTCCTTCTTCCACCCTTCTCCTCCTCCTCCTCCTCCCTCTCCTCCTCCCTCTCCTCCTCCCTCTACTCCTCCTCCTCCTCCTCCTCCTCCTCCTCCTCCTCCTCCTCCTCCTCCTCTTTTTCCTCCATTGCAGAACGAAGTGGAGTCAGAAAGGGCTTTGTGAAGGAGCCCTTGTTTCTAGAGAAACAAGATTTGGTAAACTAGGAATATCGTGTTGCAGTTCCAGAGACAAGGAAGGCATCAGTAGGGTCTAAGGAGAGGAGGGAAGCAGGAGTCAGGGCATGAAGTCCTCAGTGGGTTTGAACTTAGGACTTTGCGCTGACGTTGGCCAGCAGAGAACTGTGCACAAAGGAACATCCTGGAGACCCAAGATGCACCCAGTGGTGTGGAGATGCATAGACTGTCGAGGAGTCCAGAATGGGGGAAACAGGGAAGGCTGCTGAAGTGCAGGCGTGAGAATGCCAGGAGATGGGGATTTGCGTGAACATGAGCAGACGAGTCAGACGCTGCTGTGTGGCTGAGCTGCAGTTCCCTTAATTTTCTGTGCTTGCCTGCCACACACGAGGGCCTGAGTTTCATGCCAGTACTGTGTAAATCCATGGCCATGAGCCCGGCGGCACTCGGGAGGTCTGAAGGAAGGAGAAGCTGAAGTTCAAGGTTGTCTTCCATTCCACAGCCAGTTTGAGACCAAGTCAGCCTGAGGGCACAGGAGACCTTGTCCTCTCTCTCTCTCTCTCTCTCTCTCTCTCTCTCTCTCTCTCTCTCTGTGTGTGTGTGTGTGTGTGTGTGTGTGTGTGTGTGTGTGTGTGTAGAAATTTAAAAAAGACGCTGCTATGGTTTGGCTCATGTGAGTGGCTAGATGATGGACTCTTTTGTGGCTAGACATTTGGAGGAGCCTGGGGTGGTAAAATGAGTCTGTTTTAGACAAGAAAGGTTTCAGGATGTTGGATAAAGGGTCCGTGAATCTATGCTCAGGACCTGGGGAGGTGAGATTTGGATGTGGGGTCCTAGGTGGAAAGGAGATAGTCTTTCCAGGTGACACCTCCCCCCGTCACTAGAATCCCAAAGGGATATTTTGAGGAGGTCTAGGAAAGTAGAGACCGTAATGGGGACTTGCCATGAGACCCCAGGCTGTTAGCATGACTGTCACCAATATCTTTTGAGCTAATGAGCTGGGCTTTCTGGTGACTTGAGCTTGTCCTGTGCACTACAGGAAATTCAGTGCACCTGGTGCCTGTCAAGAGTACCCCAGGATTCTTGTGGAAGTGACCCGCTTCCTTGATAGCAATCCCATTTTCTGCTTCCATGGGTCCCACAGGCTCCAGTGCATAATTGTGTATAGCACCTGGAATGTTGGGATCTGAATCTGATATTGTGTGCTTCCTGCTGAGGTCCACGGCTAAGGCCGTGGTAACAGAGACCATGCTATGCAAGATTTTCTTCTCTCCCGTCTCAAGCCGAGGAGGACCCTCCATGTGTGCTTCCTTCAGAGGGAGTCAGGCCTCCAGGGTTGTACAGAGAGTGAGGGACACTCAGAGTCTGCAGGGGGATGTCTAAATGCTGACCTAGTATCCTGGCATCCCCTTTGTTTCTAGCGGGATGGGTAGTCTGAGGACCTGCTCATTTTCTCTGTCCATTAACCGATGCTCCAGGAGTCCGTCGGCTCAACTCCAGGTGGTAAAGTGGGAGGGACTCCCACCTTGCTGGTCATCCAGCCAATGTTCACCGACACAGCTCAGGCCTGGGGCTGCAGAAGTTGACTTGGTTTTGTCCAGTGGTGTTCACTGACCACTTGAGGATGCTTGGAGATTTCAATGAGAATGCAGGCTCTGGGGACATGAGGACAACTTGGAGATGGGGAACACGAGTAACCGCTTGGAATAGGGAGCAGTGTACAAAGAACTCTTCCAGGAGGAGTTGGTACCATATCTAAGAAATGAAAAAGTGAATGTTCTTGTTGAGCTTTCTCTGTGAAGAAATGTGTCTAACAGAACCACAGCTGAGAGCGGCCAAAGCAATGGAGTGAGACAAATGCATGGCAGGTGATGGAGGTCGGAAACCACCAGTTGTGCTTTGACTGTCACCTTCCCTTGTGGCTCAAAGGGGCGATGTGGCTTACTTCTGTAATACATATCGAAGCCTCTGCTGCTCTTTCAGAGGACCTGAGTTCTATTCCCAACACTCACAGAAGATAGTCCACAACTGCCTGCAAGTCCAGCTCCAGAGGAATTGATGCTCTCTGAGCTCTTCTGGCTTTAGCAGACAGACAGACAGACAGACAGACACACAGACACACAGACACACACACACAGACACACACATACAGAGAGAGAGAGAGAGAGAGAGTATAGTCACACAAACACAAATAAAAACTAAACTTTTTTTGGCTTTTTGAGACAGTTTTTTTCCCCTGTGTAGCCATGGCTGTCCTAGATCTTGCTTTGTAGACCATACTGGCCTCGAACTCACAGAGAACCTGCCTGTCTCTGCAAAGGGGGGCACCACCATCCCCATCTCTAAAAATAAGTCATAAAAAAAAGTCCTGGGAGGGGTGTTGTATCACCAGGAGAAAACTCCTGTCTTCTTCTACCCAAAAAGAGTCTCAATGTTGGAGACAAAGACAGCCATCTTGTGAGTGTGAGACCCAAACATGAGTTTGGAGCCAACGTGTTCAGGATGGAAGATCCTGAGAGCTGATGGAACATGGTTCCCAAAGCAGAGGAGTCAGATGGTGTGCGTTATATGGAAGAATTCACAATCCTGAGAGGAGAGAGAGAGGTAGGGGAAGGAGGAGGAGGAGGAGGAGGTGGAGGAGGAGGAGGAGGAGGAGGAGGAGGAGGTGGAGGAGGAGGTGGAGGAGGAGAAGGAGGAGGAGGTGGAGGAGGAGGAGGTGGAGGAGGAGGAGGAGGAGGAGGGAAAGGGAGAGGGAAAGGCAGAGAGAAGAGGGAGACTCTGTTTTTAAAAAGCAACAAAGATCACCTTTTATTTAATGGCAGACATGACTGCCAACAATGCAGTAGAGCCCGCAGAACTGTGTTGTTGGGGCACAAGGGTTTGGGAATAGCATCTCAGGGGACACTATGTTGGTATGGTGAGAAACCAAGATATTGCTGTTCCTGGAGATGGAAATGTCGAGTGTGATCTTTTAATTAAAGTCATTTCTGTACTTAGACTATTTTATATGCGTCGCTCAATTTTACAATTAAATTCCAGTTGTGAATATGATGCTTGCTGGTTTCAACGATGTAATGGTACTTAGAGATGAATTCCCTATCCAATCTCTGTCAAGATGCATGCATTCCCATAATATGCTTATTGTGATTACATTTTCTGTAGTCATTTGATTCACCTGAAATTAATGTGGCCTTATATCATAAAAACGAATTTTGTATGTGTGCTGTTCTCTGTGGAACAGCTTCAGGATACCTTCTACAGACAGATTTCCCAGAGGTCATTGCCTCGTGGTCCCAAGACCTAGGTCAGTTTGCCTATTCAGTGGATCTGTTGCAGGAATCAGGAGACTTACTGGGTCCCAGTTAGCTTAAAGTTTCATCTGAGACTGGCACCTACGTTCTAGTGTCGCCATCTAGTTCTCATCTGCAGGCTCAGATCTTCCAGTCCCATCTCCCCAGATCTTAGTTAACGTTGTCCCTGTACTGTTGTGCTTCTCTATTGCTGATTCTAGTTGTGTTACTAGTTTCTACTTGCAACATAGTATCTACTAGTAACATAGTTACTAGTCATGAGGTTTCATGACTAAAAGCAACTATAAGAGGTGCAGTCTTGTTCAGTTTGCTTTCTTACACAATCCAGGAACACCTGTTCAGGAGTAGCAATGCCCACAGTAGCCAGGACCCTCCCATATCAATCATTAACCAAGAAAATGTCCCTCAGACATGCTTGCCAGCCAGTTTCATAGAGGCAACTCCTCCCTTGAGATTCCCCTTCCCAGGTGGCTGTCGTATGTGTCAAGTTAGCAAACACGAGCCAGCGTCATCCCCTTCGTCTTTGTGTATCTAGAACAGAAACCCTGAGTTCTTTGACCACAGTTGGAGGAATGGGTGTTCCAAATTACTGTACAATGGCAGCTTTGGTTCTAAAAGTCCTTTTCTTTTTTTCTTTTTTAAATCTTGGATGCTGTCTTAGTCACTGCTCTATTGTTGTGAAGAGACACCATGACCAAAGCAACCCATAAACTCATATAAAAGAAAGCATATAATTGAGAGCTTGCTTACAGTTTTACAGTTTTAGTCCATTGTCACTGTGGTAGAAAGCAGACATGGCACTGGAGCAGTAGTTGAGAGCTTTACATCCTGATCGGCAGGTAACAGGCAGAGAGAGAGAGAGAGAGAGAGAGAGAGAGAGAGAGAGAGAGAGAGAGAGAGAGAGAGAGAGAGAGAGAGAGAGAGAGAGAGAGAGGAAAAGGGAGGGAGGGAGGGAGGGAGAGAGAGGCACATGGGCTTTTGAAATCTCAAAACCCATCCTCAGTGACACACCTCCTCCAACAAGACCACACCTCTTCCAAGAAGACCACACCTCCTCCAACAAGACCACACCCACTTCCATTTAAAGAGGCAGAGGATGTTAGGCTTTGTTTGGAGAGACAGTGTCTCATCATACAGCCTTGGCTGACTGTAAGGTCAAAATCGCTTTGCTCTCTGAATGCTGGGATTTTGCATAGAGGTCAACTCTGACAAAGTCAAAAAGGAAGTTCCTAGTAATGGTGGTTTGAAGCCAAGTTCCTTTCCCATACTGTAGTGTTTTGTTTTTTTATTTGTTTTAAGTTCACTTGATGTGGTCAGTTTAATAGTCACTGGCTTAAGCAACCAGGTGCTGTTACATATTGTGGCCAGCAGATGGCACTATCCACAAGTCTTCTGCAGTTTGTCCCGAATAGGAGGCACTGAAATGTACCCCGAGGAAGGCCTCTGGGAAAGAAGCTACTCTTCTATCTTCTCCCATTACCTCTCCTCCCCTCCCCCACCGGGTGGTCTGGGCCACAGAGCAGACCACGCCCAGAGGCCTGGGGCCAAGGCTTTTGAGGACCCCAGTGTGAATACCAGAGCCGTTGCTGGGGGCAACCTGTGCAGCCTAGTTATAGGTTAAGCATGGGAAATTCCTGCAGTTTGAATAAGGCTGACCCTGGGCATACACCGATGCTGTGCCAGAACCTTCTGGAATTCTTATTTCTGCTGTTCCAGATCTTTCTGGGAGAGACTCGTGAAGCTTTCCTAGGGGCTGAGTAGAGGAGCTCATGTCATCAGAAGAGAAGGAAGAGGCAAATAGACGTTTCCACAGGTTATGTCTCCGGGATCTAAACTAGTACCCTGCTTCTCCAGACAGAGGACATACTCCTGGTCCCTCTGTCATGGTCCCTCCACCTTTCTTTGCCCCTAGTCTCGCTATAGCAAGCAGAAGGCAAAGCCAGGTAGAGTGAGGGTCTTGCAGCCAGATGTTAAACAGGTGTGGCTTGAATTCAGGTCTCTTGGTTTCTAGAGCATACATTGAGTCTTTTAGGTTTGTGAAGCTGCAAGGACCCAGAGACCTTGACAGTGGCCTCCAGAGGACAGAGAGCTTCCTGTCACTCCTCATTTCATTCACTAGTACCCTGAGCAGAGCAGAACCAGCACACGCTGGACCTCAGTGAAGGGCAAAGGGTCAGCCAGACACAGAGACAGCTGTGGTGCCAAGTTATAGGCTCCATGTCACCACTCTCTGCTGCAGGACTTGGCTTCCTCTCATGGATCATGTGGGCTGTACAGCAGTTCACTTCTAAGGGACCTCTTGTTCCCTTCTCAGGACACATATCTGGGTGTGGCTGGATGACCATTAAGGTCGAGCCACTGGCTACAGGCAGCTTGGGTTTCTTTAAGTTCCAGTACCCAGAATCCATCACAACACCTCTTGTGATAGGATTTAAGACCAGATTTCAAAGAAGCATGATCCTCGGTCATAGCAAACTCCCAACAGTCAGCGCGAGTTTGAAAACCACTTTGAAAGCTTTCATGGGTGCAGTCGACGAGAACTGCCTTCCAGTCCGTCATGGAGAAGGCTGCCTGGGATATGCAAATGCAACTTGAGCCTGGCATGGGAAGTTGGTCTAAACTAAGAAGGTTCTGTGGCTGTAGCAGGGGCTTTGTGCTCACAATAAGCCATAGTTTCTGCAGGGGCGATAGACAGGGAACTTACCCCATGGAGAATACTTGGGGATAAAAATGCAAAACCCTCCCCACCTGACAGTGCTGGGGCTAATCATCAAAGACAGGAAACAAAGGTGAAGACTACTTCCTGTCTTGTTTGTTCCCCACCATCCCTGAACTCCGCCACCTGCCACTGGGATGCTTTTTAGTGAGTAATTCTGGGGCAAAGCCAAGGACAGGCACTAAGCCAGTGGCAGAGCACACCTCCAAAGTCTTCTGGCTGGGACCTCAGCTGCTGAAAGTTCCCTACACCAAAGATGGGCCCTCAAGCATGCCTGGGCTAGATTTGGGATTGTGGATTTAAGAGGGGCCATCTACTCAAAGGAGGGTTTGAGCTACGCACAGCGAAGGGTGAACAGCTGAGGGAATTCTCTGACTTTCTTTTTCTCTGACTTCTGAATTTTCACCCTGGATTGGTACGGGCCTTGGAAGCCCTGGGCAAGGGAGACAGAGACCTGGAGGACAGGTGAACCCTGCTCTTTACTCTCCAGGCTGTTTCCCAAACACAGTGAATTAGTTCCTAGTTCCTGGTGGGGGCAGAAAGGAGAGTCCACTGGGGAGTTCTCTCAACCTTCCCCAGGAACTTAGGGTCACTTTATTTGCTGAGAAGATTCCAGAGAGGGTCATGGAGGACATTAGGAGACCAGAGCCCTTTATAGTCTCACCTCCTTAGGGTAGTGGAAGCCAACATCTGAGCCAGGACACTTTGTTACTCCAGACTGTGCTACTTATTATCACTTGACCCAGGCAAAGTGTTAACATCTTTGTGACTGAACTTTAAAAAGAAAAAAAAAGATAAGCTAATCCCTAACACAGGATGAAGCACTGGGAGAGAGAGAGATGGTACAGGGCATGTAAAGCAATGGGCAGGTGACAAGTGGCAAGTGTCACTTAAGCAGAAGGGAGAGGGAAGGAAACAGGCAGACCTCCAACACCCCCATGCCTTCCTCTTTCGGGTCTCCACTTCAGTGTGGTCTCTGCTGACTAAAAGACCTCTCCCATCAAGGTGCTCAGAACACCCTTGATGGTATGCTAGTAATACACACTTGTGTGTTACTGGCTATTATTTTTTCTGCACACCCTGGCTCTCCATGAGTTTGTCTTGTGTGTTGATGAATTTGTAACACGGGGAAGAGTGTCTAGCAACAAGAAGTTGCTACAAGAAGAAATGAGATGGGTGGATGAATGGGTCTGGACCAAGAAGTACAAAGGACAAGGTCACAGCGTGATTTACTCACAGTAGGTTGTGCTGAACCTCCCGCGCCTTCCTTCTGAGAGAAGGAATGGGGAGGAAAGAATCTGCAGGCTCAGGTGTCTCCCAGGCATAGGCCTGAAGTGGAAGCCTTTTCCGCCCATGCTCACAGGGTGCTATAACCACACCGATAACCACACTGGCATCAGAACACTACTTCGTGGCTCTGCTGCCCAGCCTCTGGGTTTATGACTGCACACGAACATATCAGTAGCCTCCTGCCTTTTGTCCTGCAGACCTCGAAGAAATATGGTGTCCCCGCCCCCCGCCACCGGAGGGCAGATTGAAGGTCACCACTTTGGTTGCACATTCGAACCCTGAAACCTGCTTTGCGTTGAAATCCGCTATTCCCTGTCCGGCTGCCTTCCTAATTCATTAAGCCCTTTAAGATTTCAGCTCCCGCTTTGGCTCAAGATGCCCTCTCAAAGCTTTTGCTTTCCGACAGTCGGTCCTTGACCATCTGTCCCTCCAGCCGCTCATCCTTCGTCACAGATCCTCTCCCTTGCTCTGGCCTCCCACTGTTATCTTCAGAGGGCTGTGGAGGGGAGAGGGTGGCATCCAAATGTGTAGGTAATATCTCAAGTAGCTCCCTAATGAGCGTCCATCGAGGGGGCGCACAGGGAGAAAGCTGGATGGGAGGGGCCCAGGCTTGTCTTGGCCCGGGTCTGGCATCGCTAGCACTCGCAAGATCGCGGGGAGGGCGGTGTTTCTCCGTAGAGGAGTGGGGAGGAGGCTGGGCGGTACGCTCGACGCCCCATCTTCCAGCCAAGGAGATCTCTGAGGTCTTGGGGCGGGGAGGGGGTGTCGCAGTGCCTTAGGGAGGGGAGGCGGGGCACAGCGTTGTGGCGGGAGCCTCGGGCGGATGGCCTTCACTTGGCAAGGACAGGGACCCGGCATTACAACGAGGGGAGGCGGCTCCTACCCTGCATTGCTCGATAGGCCTGAGTTGGGGGGCTCAGCGCTACAGGTCGAGCGTTCAGCAGGGGGCGCTGCTCTGAGCGCGGGGCGGGGGTGGGGTGGGAGAGGAGGGGGGCAGCGGCTTGCTGCGCACACTTCCCCCATTATTAAACACTATGTTCAAAAGGCGTCGGGGGACTTCCCGGAGCCACGGAGCCCGTGTCGCGCGGCCGGCCGGCCCACGGAGCCCATGGACCTGAGCGCTGCCGCCGCGCTGTGTCTCTGGCTGCTGAGCGCTTGCCGTCCCCGCGACGGGCTGGAAGCTGCCGCGGTGCTCCGAGCGGCGGGAGCAGGACCAGCCTGGAGCCCGGGGGGCGGCGGCGGCGGGCGGACCCTCGCCCCAGCTCCAGGCCCTTCAGCTCTCCAGGCCGCTGCGGTTCCCGGTCCCCGCGCTGTGCGCCGCGCCGCGGGCTCCGGCTTCAGGAACGGCTCGGTGGTGCCACACCACTTCATGATGTCGCTTTACCGGAGCCTGGCGGGGAGGGCTCCTGCCGCGGCAACTTCAGGGCACGGGCGCGTGGACACGATCACCGGCTTCACAGACCAAGCAACTCAAGGTACTTTACGCGTCTTCTGCGCACCAGCCCATCCCGTCTGCTCCTGGCCTGAGACGAGCCGGGGGAGGCAAACTTCTGCTCCGTTCGACCCTGAGCTATGGTCCCTATAGCTATCCTCAGGTGTTAGAGAGAAAAAGTCATCTTCGAAGTCATCGTACACGAACCTCTAAGCCTGGACTATGGTGCCGGTCATGGCTTGGTCTCCGAGGGCTGAGGGGAGTGGGGGTTGCTTTTTAGAACAGGAGACTGGCAGGTTCCCCTCAAGCAGAGCGGAGTTCAAGATCCGCTTCTTGGGGAAGGGTAACTTCGGGCTTGGAGCCCTGGGAGAAGAAAGAAAGGCAAGAGTTGGGGCCTCTGAGTTCCCGCCAAGAGGGACTAGCAGTGATGGTAGCTCCTTATTTCCAGCGAGGGGGGGAGACTGGGGACTATACACAAACAGAAGCTCAGGGGAATTCAGGGTAGAGAAGCTGGTATCCGATTAAAGTAAATGGCCTTTCTTGGTATCAGGAGGGCCCTTCTCAGGCCGGTCACTTCGGTTTGTGTACGGGAAGAGAGTTTGGGTGCCTGTGCTCTGTGGCAGTAGGCCCCAGCAGCCAGAGTCCAGAACCTCGGTTGTGTGGGGAGGAAAGGGATGCCTGGAGCTCAAGCATCACATCTAACCCTGTGTTGGGCCCTCTAAAGGTAGGATGTGGGTGGGGTTGTGGGGTAGTTGCAGTGTGTGTGTGTGTGTGTGTGTGTGTGTGTGTGTGTCATCTGGCTTTTATTAATCTCCATTGAAGTCATTAAAGCAAACAGATAGGGAAAATTTAACTAATTTCAGGCGGAAATGCAAGTCATTTTGGCCTTAATTCTGCCCAGCCAAAGATCTAGCTTGGAAATCAGGAGGGAGAGGAAGGCAAGGAGGGCTGGGAAGTAAGGCTCCGCAGCCTTTGGCAGTCTGCGGGCCTTTGATACCAGCGTGGGAAAACAGGCTGTGGCCGCCACCCATCGCTCATCTCAGAAACCCAGCACACGCATGTATGCACAGACAGCTTTGCTTCCATATGTAGAAGTCTCAGGTCCTGAATATCCTATGGAACCCTTAGGCCCAGCATGCATTTTCCAGGGGTCTGCCGTGGCACTCTGCACTGACTGGTGGGATTCTTAGAGGAAACTCCAATCTGCGTACACAGAATCAGGGGAAACTCCTAACCTGTCGCTACATAGGATGCTCCCAAACTGCAGATGGTGAGAGAATGGAAAGGGGCCTAAGGTAGCAGGTTATAAAACCAGCAGGTTATAAAACCAGCTAAATCCTTCCGTGTAGCTCTGCTCGACCAGCAAGACTCAAAGGCTGGCCACCTTTCCTCCCTCCCTTTCTAGGGGAGGTAGCGAGGCCTAGGAAGCAGGATGAGGTGGAGGCCGCAGAGAAAGGTGTTTGGGGGGAAAGCAGGGGCTGAGAATACAGCTCAGGACCTCTGTGTAGCTTGTTACCACCAGCTTCAGTTTCGAACAGTTTCACTACACCCAGACCGTAGTCTTAAAACTGGCCATGGTTGGCGAACAAATCCCAAAGGTGGGGGGAGTTTGCTTGGTCTCTCCGATGGGGCAAAACGAAACCATATGACCCCTTCAAAGGCAACGCCTTATCTGCTCTTTGGTGGAATTTAAACTTTTTTTTTTTGCCTGAGTCCACCCCAAAAGAAAAAGGGCCCATGACCAGAAATAAAACCCCGAGCCCGAAATAAATCACACTAGAGCAAGAGAATAGGCAAGCCTCCTCTAATCTCTCCGTGAAGGTTCTCTGTGTCCCACTGTCTTTTCTTTTCCTCTTGGTGGCCGCGGGTGCACCAGAAGGAGCCAAGAATAGGGTTGACGAGGGCGACCAACAATGAAAACTCACTGAGGACTTGGGAGAACCTGTCGCTAACCTGGCTGAAGGGACAGGGTGGGCTGGAGCGGAGGGTGTCTATGTCGCGGTTCTTATGTGTTCCGTTTTTGGACAATTCTCAGGGCCCAACTTGCACGGAAAACCGTGGTCAGTGACGGTGTCTAGGCTGGGTCGGGAGAAGAAAAGGAGCCAACGGGAAAAGTGTTTTTAGGGAATGAAAAGTTTTTGTACAGGCAGAAGTACTTGCAGCTCTTTGGGGGCGCGCAGCTCAGCCATAAGGGGGCATTTGCCACGCAAAGCAAATTCTTGGGAAAGCCCGTGAACGCTTTCCGTCGGGCCCCTTGACCAAGCTCAGGTCACCCCTGACCAGAAGATTGGCCTACCGTTTCAGCAAACGTTAAGACGTTGAAGCAGGCAGCAGATCTAAAGATTAAGCCCTAATTTTTTTGTTCCTGAGGTGCTGTAGTGCGCTCTTGGGGCCCACAGTTCAGCTTTTCGGCGTGTGTATCTGTGGTTGTCGCGGTGGTCAAAGAATCAAAACTTCAGGTGTAGGCGACAAGAAAGAATCCCTTTTCCCTGGGGCCAGATTGACAGCATGTCTGCGGGAACCCAGATGAGGGAACACTTGTCTGCTCCTCTGAGCCTTTCTGGGTCGCATTATGTATCAAGGACAGCCAAACCAAATGAAGTCAAGCCGTCCCCTCTATTGCTGCGTGTGACTTCACCCTCACCCTGCTCTTTCTGTTTCTGTCTCCCCCCCCCCCCCCCCCCCCTGTAGAGGAATCGGCGGCCGAGCCAGGCCAGAGCTTCTTATTCGACGTATCCAGCCTCTCGGACTCCGACGAGGTGGTGAATGCCGAGCTGCGCGTGCTGCGCCGGAGGTCTCCGGAGCCAGACAGGGACAGTGCGACCCTCCCTCCGCTGCTGCTGCTGTCCACGTGCCCGGACGAGGCCGGCACAGCTCACTTGCTGCACTCGCGGGCCGCCGAGCCCCTAGACAGCGCGCGCTGGGAAGCGTTCGACGTGACGGACGCGGTGCAGAGTCACCGCCGCTGGCCGCGCACCTCCCGCAAGTTCTGCCTGGTGCTGCGCGCGGTGACGGGCGCCGAGAGCAGCCCGCTGGCCCTGAGAAGACTGGGCTTCGGCTGGCCTGGCGGTGGCGACGGCGGCGGCACGGCAGCCGAGGAGCGCGCGCTGTTGGTGATCTCCTCCCGCACGCACAGGAAAGAGAGTCTGTTCCGGGAGATACGCGCCCAGGCCCGCGCTCTCCGGGCCGCCGCAGAGCTGCCACCAGATCCAGGACTAGGCGCTGGATCTCGGAAAGCCACCCCGGGCGGTCGCAGGCGGCGACGGACCGCGCTGGCTGGGACTCGGGGAGCGCAGGGAAGCGGTGGCGGCGGTGGGGGCGGTGGCGGCGGCGGCGGCGGCGGCGGTGGCGCAGGCAGGGGCCACGGGCGCAGAGGCAGGAGCCGCTGCAGTCGCAAGCCACTGCATGTGGACTTTAAGGAGCTGGGCTGGGACGACTGGATCATCGCGCCATTAGACTACGAGGCATACCACTGCGAGGGCGTTTGCGACTTTCCTCTGCGCTCGCACCTGGAGCCTACCAACCACGCCATCATCCAGACGCTGCTCAACTCCATGGCGCCGGATGCGGCGCCAGCCTCCTGCTGCGTGCCCGCACGTCTCAGCCCCATCAGCATCCTCTACATCGACGCCGCCAACAACGTGGTCTACAAGCAGTACGAGGACATGGTGGTAGAGGCCTGCGGCTGCAGGTAGCATGAGGTCTGGGGAGGGTTTTGCTGCCCAGGACCCTAGCCGAAGAGCGTGAGTCACCAGGCCCGAGGGAAGGCGGACAATGTTCTCTGCCAGCAGAGGAGAGCACACAGTTAACACTCACATTTACACACTCCTTCACTCGCGCACATGTTTACTGTGGATGCCAGGCGCTGAAAGCCTTGGACAGAGATAGTATGCAGCGACTTGATGTCATAGCCGTGTTCGTTTGCTGACGTTGATACAAACCTCTGTCCCTTTGGGGAGAGGGAAGGGTGTCTGTGTTTATGTTGCGGTAATTGGCACTAAATCCAAGTAGAAACGGGTTAGCATTGGATTCTCCTTTTATTTGGAGGCCGTGTGGCTCTGCTAGGTGGCTGGATTCCTGACACTGGACGTGGAGTTCCACTGTAGGGCTGTAATACCCAGATTCTCTTGGGGGGTGGGCATTGGGAATCTTCAAAAAGGACCCGCTGGGGGTCGCAAGGAGGCGCACATCTCCTAGACACGTCTCACGTGGTACTGTCTCAGTTTTGAAAAGGAAGCTTTATGCAAACGAATGGGTTGTGCTGCAAAAGCCAAGACCGACTTAAAAACATCAATTCCAATTAGGAATGATCGGGAAAGTAGGAAGAACAGCTTTCTCCTGAGGATGTGTGTGAAATGGAGGAGACAGGTGAGGAATAGGATAGGATCTGCCAGGTTTAGAAGCGTCTAGAAGGCAGTAGCAGGAGGAAGATAGAGCAATGGCTGTATACGGGGTAGTGGAGGATTGTGCCAAGAGGATTTCCTAAGAGGCTGGAAACGGCTGTCTGTCAGGGAGTCAGTGTCCCAGGGCCACCAGCTTCAGCTTCTCACCTTCAGAAGTCAAGCGCATTTGTCAGGTAGGCACAGTCCCTTCCAAAAGACAATGAGTGCTTGTGCTTAGCTTCCCTTTGTTAGCACATCTGTGGTGGCCTGTGTGTGCCTTGTGCCTTTGACTGTGTTCCTTGCTTTTTTTTTTTTTTTTTTTTTTTTTTTGGCAGTGTGACAATGATGAGGGGGAGTGAAGCCACACAAATGCCTTTGTCAGACCTAAACACACAGTCTGGGAGGAGTCGGGTCCTTGCTCCTAGATGGTGGAATGAGTGGGTTGCAGGCCTGTCTCCCAGCTCCAGAATTTTTTGTTCTGCAGAGGCATTTGATTTCTTGGTACCGGTTCATCCTCTGGGGCCTCCTGTCAATGGCTGGGGAAACAGAAACAAGCTGGGCTGCACCTGTCAGAGGGCTCAGAGGACCTCTTTAACATTACTCTAGGTTTTCTAATTTAGGCTTTGGGAGAGGAGTTAATTCTGTCTTGAATGCCAAGGCCCAGGGCAGTTTACAGGTATTTTATTTTAGTTCTTAGTGGATACTCCTGAGAGACAGGAAGGATGAAAATTTAGATTCAGTGAATTTTATATTTAAGAGTCACATCTGAGTCCTTTTCATCCCCTCCCCCCATGTATAATTTATCCTTTTAGAATGTGAACTTATTGACTGGGGATCTCTGTAATCGGAAAACACAACACTTTCATCATTTTTTTTCTTTTTCACAAAGTGGCTACTCTTGATACAATTTCTTTCTTTCTTTTTTTCTTTCTTTCTTTCTTTCTTTTTCTTTTCTTTTTTCTTTTTTTGGCGCCTGGGCAGAGATGTACATCCAGATTTCTGGATTCTGCCAGGAAACTTCCCTCTTCTGTTTAAGATGATTTAATAGTGGCTGTTCTCGTGTCACAATGGAGAATAAAATGCTTGAAAAGCTAAAAGCTGTATTAGAAAGTTTAGAAAAAAAATGAAAATTTACAGTTGACTATTATTTTTTGAGAAAAACTTAGAGTGTTTACTACTTTTGTATAGAAGCAAACATTTTAATACTTTTTTTGTGACTAGGCCAAACAACTTTTGGGGGAAAATAACTTGATTTAGCTTGGTTGTTATACAGTAGGGAAATATCCATTAGCCCTGCCCCTTTTAACTTGATGACTTCTTTCTAACAAGACATATTGCATGTGACGTTTTGAGAGTGGGTTTTCCCCTGTGTTGAGGTTGTACCCACAAGAGGGTACTGTCCTTAGAATGGTCACCATTGTCTTCTGTCTCTGAGACCTCCGGTGCTCTTTGTTTACTGAATGATCGGAACTTCTCCCAGGTTTCCCTTGAACCTTTGTAGAACTATCCCTAGCAACAGTGCCCCTCTTCTGGTTCTATTTCCTATGGCCATCTTCTAGAGGATGTATTTTGTGACCACAAAAGGGCTAACCGCATGTGGGGCAGATGGGATGTGGTTAAACTAGCTTGCCAAGAGGCGGAGAAAGACTGCTGCCTGCACAGTTGGGAACACTCTTCATCATCTGCCTGTCACCTAGGGTTTAGTGGGGCTGGGTGACCAGGACAAACTCAGCTGAAATCCTTGGTTGGATGCTGTGGTCAGCACAGACTATGTCTGTTAGGGTGTTCCCTCATCCCCAGCCTGAGATCACCAAAATCTTCCTGCTGAAGTAAACAGAATTCTCCATGTTGCTGGGGAACAGTGCACAGCTACTTGAGATAACCTGAACCACTACTTCAAGTGAGTGGAGACTGACAGTCCCAGCTCAGGAAGCAGGGGCAGGCCAGCTGGGCCTACAGGCTTGCCAGACACTAAGCTGGTCTGGTTTGCTGCTTGAAGCCATAATTTATGGATTAAAGTAACTCCTCCATTGGCAGGAAAGCATTTTCAGGATTCCTAGACTCTGGCCTTGTGGGATTTGGGGTTACCAAGCAGCTGGGCTGGACCTTTGCAGAGAGGGTGGTCGGTTACTTAATCTTATTGTGAGGAAAAATGGCTGGATCTGTGCTGGGCTGTGTAGTGTTCATGCTCGGCCTTTGCCCACTTTCCTGGCATTTCCATGCTCAAGCGGCATGGGGTAATAAGCTTGTGCATTGTGGGTGGTAGCGCTGCCGAAGGTCAGCGGATCTGTCTGTCCCATGCTGATCTTCCCTGACAATCATCATGGTGTCAGCAGGGACAGAAGCTGGATGTGAGTCTTGAAGAGAGCTTGGGCATGCTCTGGATGCCAATCCTACAGGTCCCCACCTCCCCAGCTACTCCCACTCAAGGCCAACACAAGTGCGACTGTAGATTGCATTTCTTCTTAAATTAGGGTATCCAGGCACATTCTTTCCAAGAGCATCTTGTGCCCCAAGAGGCTCGCTCCTCCTTTGAGTCTACCTTGAAAAGGCAATAGAAAGTAGAGGACACACTGCCTTGATGGTTCCCCAGAGAGTGTCCTCTTGGGGGCCACATATAGGGAGGCAGGGCCCTTGCCAATGGACTCAGCACAGGGGCCTCAGCAAGTGGGTTGAGAAGGTAGAGGTCTGGAGGATGGAGGTCTGAAAGCAGCTTTCTGTCAGGGAGCAGTGGGTCTCCATTTCCCTTTTGTAAGTGTCAGGGGTGGGAAGGGAAGAAAGAATGTGGATAAGATGTCAAAGTTGTTACCCAATTTGAGGAGTGGGTGAGACATTACTAGATCTCCATAGGGTGGTCAGCTGATGTCTCTGGTTAGCCTTAGAATGAAGGCTTCTCTATACCCAGGAGTTAGTTCTCTTCATAGTGTAGCCTGGACTCACCTTGTAGGAGACCATGCAGGCATCAGGTCTCTACAGGTGCCTCTCTTGAGAGACATCTGAGACACTCAGTCATGGGCAGTCATCTCCCTGCCTAGATCTTCAGCATCTGTCCCTTACATGACAACTGCTCCAGTCCCAAGGTTCCAAGATTCTTCTTAGAAAGTTGTCCAGACACTCCAAGACAAATAATCCTAGCCACAGCCGCATCACCAGAGTTCTGAGAGTGTGGGCTTGTGCACTTATCTGAATGCTGGAGCTTAGCAAACACTGCTTCAGTTTTCTACCCAGGGTGGAGCAGGTGCAGGAGAGGCCAGGATCTGGGTCCTGGGCTTTGGCTCCCCAACAGCCAGGAGCTGCTCTGTGCCCCCTGGTTGGAGAGTGTGCTTGTGTTCACATTGAGTCACATCCAGGCTGAGCTTGCCAGGTGACTTTTTGAAAATGGTGGCAGAGTCAAGCATTAAAAGAAACACTAAATGGGAAGAGTTCAGAAGAGGTTTATTTAGATCCTCCCTCCCCACCAGCTCTGCTTTTTGTAGCAGATCCCTTTGCAGCTTTAGGCTGAAGCCAAGTTTTTTCTCCCCCCTCCTTTTTTGGGCCAGAGCTAAGGACAGCACAAAGGGGTACCCCAATTGGGGCAGTGGTGAGGGAACTGTTCTTAAGAGGACCAAATCCCAGGCTGCCATGAGCTCTCTTGAGTCAGCTGCTGTGAGCTCTGAGATCATCCAGGGACTGAGAGATGCTCTGCTTCTGACGTGCACACATCCTTCTTCAGGAGCCCTGCTGCCCGTGCTGTGCTTGCAGACAGCTTACAACTTGGCTGTAGACCTCCAGCCAGGCAGAACTGGGGATGGTGCCTCCTGGCAGCAGTGGCAGTCATTACAACAAAGTGTAAGTCAGCATGGGCAGTGGAAGGTGTGAGGTCACTGAAGACCAGTCTGCATTTCAAGGCTCTCTTGCTATTGTCAGTCAGTCGATGTACTCTCTTAGCAGCAAACCCGTTCAC
Organism: Rattus norvegicus; assembly: GCF_021556685.1. Lineage (NCBI taxonomy): Eukaryota > Metazoa > Chordata > Mammalia > Rodentia > Muridae > Rattus > Rattus norvegicus. Next base: position 37,413,588 of record NC_141539.1, on the reverse strand, counting down.
CTGGCAATGGTCCTGTTCAGTGCTGAGCTTACAGGCCTCCTCCAGCATCTGTGAGGCAAACACAGGACTGGTTTCTTTCACATGCATCCCTTTCAATGGTAAGAGGGCTGTGGCAACCATAGACACTTCCTGAGACTCGTTTCTGTGTTTGGTGTGAAGGTGTGAGGAACACATTTTGCTCCAGCAGGTGAAGTCCCTTCCAGAGTGAAAACGCCGCTTTTAGAGGGAGTGGCGAGAGAGAATCTGTAGCTCAGAATTTCTTATCCCTTTTGGTGGATACTGAAATAAGCTGCCTAAAGAAATCAGAAAAGACTGAATGCCAAACCCAGGCACCGTGAGTGCTGTGCTACAAACGTCCAGAACAAGGTCAGCTATTGTGTTTTCGCTAGCTGTTTTGCTATTATTTGAATGGTGGTGGCTGGAGATGTGACCAGGCAGGAGGTGGGCATGGAGTTGTCTTCTTGTAGTTATGTAGTGCTCCATCTGACCAACACTGGAATCCACCTCCCTAGTTCCAATGTCTAGCGATGGGATGAGATGCCATGTTTTATATCTAGGGCCCTCAGACTCTCCTCTGTCAGTTTCCAGAACTATCTGGCCCGTCTAGCATGTGTACATAGTGGACCAAAACAAGAGTTGTGGGAAAGGTGTTGCAGAAGTCCTGCTGAGTTAGAAGCAAATGTGAATTGATCCCTCCAAAGCACACAATCTCAACTCCCTTGGTGTGCGTGTGTGTGTGTGTGTGTGTGTGTGTGTGTGTGTGTGTGTGTGTGTGTGTGTGTGTCCATGCCTGCAAGCTATTCATTCGAAGCGATTGCGTATAACCTGTCCCTACTTAGACAGTTAGTACTTCTAGACCCCTGTGACGGCCTGGCTCCTTTAAGACAACTCATGTGGGCAATAGGAAACCCTTACAGGACTTCTCAGTGGATCAAGTCTGCAAGGCAGTGACAAGATGTTCTGGGGTTAGATGTGGGGGGCTTTCCCTGAGGCAGGAGTGAGGTCCTAGATTCCTTCCGAGGTGCAGCAGCCTTTTGCTTTGAGGACTATGGGATGGCTTGAGGAATGGGCCTTACTTTTGGAGTCAGCCTGTCAGAGTCATACAGAGTCAACCAATCTGCACTGTGTATAACCGATGATCCAGTTTGGTGAGAAGGTTCAGCATGCAACATGCTTCCAGGCCGGGCAACAGGTTAGTGTTCCAAGCTGGGAACTGAGACTCTCTTGAGAGGAGTTTCTCTGGCATTCTCCACCTCTGATAAATCACAGACTAAACAGAGCACCCTTAGGGTCCTTTTATTTTTGCATTTCACATTATATGATAGGACAAACAGCTTTTATGTTTTTGGGTTCTTGGATAAAGTCATCATTAGGTCTTTTAGTTGGGAATTTTTGTTTTTGTTTTTTTCTCACTCCAAATGAGCAGTTGATGCAATAAAAACAAAAAATAGGGTATAACACAGTCTGTGACTTGCCCTTTTAGCGGATGAGGTAAGCAGTTCTGGGAAGTTTGGGATATGTTTTCACCCTGCCTTATGTATAAATAAAGAAGTAGATCCTTCCAGTCCTCTCACTGGGGAGGTTGTTGCTGAATCCTGAACCTGCTCGTGGCATGATGCTGTGTAAGCAGGTCCTGGGTGGGCGATGGAATGCGGCACACACGGTGAGTGGCCCGCAGCTTAAAAAGTAAATTTAATCTGATTCCTGATACTGTTATTTTAAGGAAATGGCAAAGCTGGAGCGATGTAATGCCACCAAAGCTCAGTTCCACGCTGTTCCCTCAGCAGCTAAAGACAGAATTAATTAGTTTCAGGGGAAGTAGCTTTCATTTTGCAATGACACCTACTGTTCCTCAGGAGGTGGAGCAGGCGCTGGGAGGGAGAGGTTTTTAAAACCCGAAATCTCCTTGTTGGCAATCTTCCAGCTCGGATTTGGCCAGAGCAGAGCTCCGTAGCTTGCAGGCTACAGTTGAGCATCTGCCTGCTGCCCAGACTGGCCACTCAGGCGGTCCCCAATGACACTGTGCAATGCTGTTGTGACCAGACTAGCTAGCAGAGAACCAACCCTTGGAGGGCGGGCGTGAATCCATGTGTATATGTATTCTTGAATTTAAGTAGGTTGTACATATTGAAATGTAAATGACCTGTAAAACAGCAAGCTATTTTTTCTTAACCATTACATAGCAGTATATATTTGCTAAACAGCTTGTACGCCCATCATTCACCACTTTAATATTTTGTACAGACAGACAAAGTCGATTAAATATTTTATTCATAAAGCTGCTTCTGACTGGTGTTTGGAGATGGAGGTTTGGACCACTGCCGTCCAGCCTACTAAGTCTACTTCTGCTCTGCTTTGGAGAGCAGCAGCCAAATGACTTGCTCAAAATGGGTAGCTACATGGTAGGCCTGGCTGGTTGTTTGTCTGGTTGACCATGGTGCCCTCAAGCAAGAGGGTCTCAATGTGGTATCAATGATCAGGAGCCCTGAGCACAGCGCCGTTACTGTGAAACTGCTGAGGTCCCTAGGCATAGCCCTGCAGTCCATGAGGTTCACTGAGTGGCCCTGGGCTCAGGGGAGAAGAGTGCAAAATGCTATAGAAATGGGTTTTCTCTCCAAGAGATGAGCACCACAGCTTGAAGGAGTGACCAGTCATTCAAAAGCACAGTTAGAAGGGACAAACCTTTGGCTCATGCATACTCCAGGCTGCTGAGGATCTGTCCCACTACAGAAAGCATGGGTCCTCCTGCTTTGGAGGCTGCATGGCCTAGCCTCTAAAAGAAGTGTCAAGGCCTAAAGGCCAGTTGAGTGGCTTCCTCTTTGAGACCAAGCGCATATCTCAGAGGATCAAGTCTTACAGAAAATCTGACAGGCCAGTCTGGCTTTGTTCTCCGCATAGCTCCTTAGTTGCTTCAGCTCCTCTCCCTGGCAGCCTATAGAGTGCTCTCTTAGCTCGTCTGCCTGTCTTCTTCCCATATCTGAAGAAGGCTACTTCATTTGTTCTCTGTTTTTGATCACTGAGAGCAGCAGGTGTGAGAGCTGACAGACCTGGCCTTCATGAAGGACTCGTGACCAGTATGACCTTTAGGGATATGGGACCCCATTGCTATGACCTGCCTTTTTGTCAGTAACAAGCAGCACCTGCCCAGTTTGGAGTCAATGTTCCTCTAGAATGTTGATGGTCTCGGTGGTCATGTTTCCCTCCTATCAAAGATAGATCTTGAGACTCTCTTTGTGCTCTTAATTTCGTTATCAAACACATTTTTCTCTTATTGAGAGAATATCTATCTTCTTAACTAAATACTCTGGCAGGTATGATAAATGTGCCCTAAGACCCTTCCAATGGAAAGGTGTAAAACCTTGTCATGCACTGTTCATTACATTCGTAGGCTAAAATTTCAGTTTTTCATTGTCCACATGGCCGACTCCAGCATGCTGTGCAGGGGCTCCCACATTCACAAGAGAAAGGGCGGCACTTGTGGGGAGAAAGTCAGGGCATTTGAAATTGTATCCAACTTCCCAAACACTGTGTGAACAGGTCTAAAAGGCTCTTCAGTGGCTGACACTGAGAAGGCCAAGTTCGACTTCTGCTCCCTCCCTGGCTCTGCTGTGCACAGTCCGCCCCTGGCGGCATTCATTTCCAAGCAGGGGTGAAGGTGTCCTCACTGCTGTTTCACTGGGGACGGGGGACTCTGTGGTCACAGATGCACAGGGCTCATGTATCCTGGAACCTACGCTCATCTGGTCAGAAGGATCAGCAGTCTGGGGAGAGACTTGTCCGCTGGGATATGTCACCACTGCTGACTTCGGTGGGGCTGTGGGTGTCTGCCGAGTCCTAATCACATGCAGGTGTACAGTGATGGCTGGCAGGAGGGGGCCCAGATGTTCTGCAAAGTTTGAGCTGGGTAGATTTGCAGAGGTGGGAATCTGTGAGGGAGGGAGACCTTGCAGGTGCACCCACACCCTGTGACTCTAATGGACGCCCAGTCAGGGGTCACATTCCCATCCTGGAGAAGAGGGATTTTCCCATAGACATACCCAGGAAAAGAAATCCAGCCCACTGTGGGGAGGTCAGAACAAACCCTTCACCAGAATGTTTGAGGAATGCAATACAAAATGAGAGCATTCTACTCGGCTTGGCCATTGTCCTGTGCGCTGTTGCTGTAATTCCCATTCGGGGAGCTCTGCAGGGTTCACGCTCGGTAACTAATAAGCCACATATTTGGTAGTTGCCAGTACCTAAACCTCAAAGTTTTCTAATTATAGAAGAAGAGAAACAACTGTCGTAGTCATATCAGATGAGGTGGCTACAGGAGTAGTGGCCTTGTTTTGTAGTTCGTGCCTCGGAGTGAAAGGTTGTCCTTGAATTTACTCTGCTCAGGAAATGCACACATTTCTGTCTAACACTTCCGTTGACATCCCTAGTTTGAGGATGCAGAGCTCCTCAAATGTGACTTCCTGACAGTCTGTCCGTCTGACAACCTGTATCCTGTGAAAGTTTTCTTGCTAGGCATGGAAAAGACTTTCATTAACTTAGATAACCAAATTTATACTGCATTCCAGTGGCTGGCCCTGTTCTCTGGTAAGTGATTATTGCAACTCCAGTCCACCTTCTAGAACTCTCCTCTGAAGGGCATGGAGGAGGGAGGATTGTAGGGGCCAGGAGAAGTGGGCTCTGCTCCTGCAGTAGTGATGCTAAGAGGGTCATGACTAGTCTTCCGGGGTGGACTGGCAAGAGGGAGTTAAATGGGTGCTCAGGAGCTAGAAGCAGTTGGTATTTTTGGGGCCAGGTCTCAGGTTGGGCATGATTGAAACTTGAGGCAGGGATTCTCAAGGCTTAAGAGCAAGCAGTTGTGCAGAAGAGTTTCTGCGTTAGGCAGAGTACCAGTGTCCAGAGGCTTGGCACAGTGTATCTTTGATAGACCAGCGTGTGGGTTTTTCTCCTCCCTAAATATTGCCTGATGGAACTTTTGTCTCTGTTTGCAGGGTTGCAGTTTTCAGTCTTTTACAAGCCTCACGTATGACCTACCACCTCCTTTCTCTTCTGCCTAAGTGGGGAAGGGGCTCACTTGGCCTTTATGTGACTCCTTTCCAGTCCTGCTCCTGCAAGCTTGCCCACTGGGGCCTCCAGGAGGCAGCACAGTGTAGTAGAAAGAAGGGGACAAAGCCCTGGCCTAAACTAGGATTTCGGCTCCTGCCACCTACTAGCTATAAGCTAGGTTTTTAAGTTTATTTTAATCATGTGCATTTGTTTGTGTGTATGTGCACTTGACTGCAGCTTCTTAGACAGGCCAGAGAAATAAGATCTCCTGCAGCCGAAGCTATTGATCATTGTGAGCAGCACCATGGGAATGCTGGGAACCGAACTCAGGGCCCTGCAAGAGTGGTTGAGTGCTTATCCACTGAGCCATCTTTCCAAACCCAGCAGCTATGCCATTATGAGGGACACAGGGCACTTTGTACCCCAGGTTATTTGAACACTGGGCAAGCCAGAGCTTCCAAGGACTTGGAAGCCTGTGTGTGAGACAGCACAGGGGATAACTTACCTGGACCTAGTCTTCTTTATGCCAAACTGATCCAAATCCTGCCTGCTCTTCTTGGGCAAAGGTCTCCCTCTTCTTCCCCAGGAAGCTTCGCCTCAGAACTATAGCACACCATGTTCTCTACAGCCAGACACCGTGTTCTCCATGACCAGGGTGCCTCATGCTGCCCGGGTGTCACCTGGAGCTGGCAGAGACCCTACTAATGCTTCCCAGCTGCTCCCCACATGGACCAGTGTGACTGATCACTTACGTCCATCTATGGGACACGGGTAGGAGTCACAGCCCATGAGACAGCACCAGACACACACGAGAGCTTTTCTGTTCTTGTTAGACGAGCTTTGCTCACATCCTTGGAGAAGTACTTGTTCGCAGAGCATGCTTAGCTCTAATGTTTGACCTCTCCTTAAGCCACACCCCTAAGTGGAGGAGCCCAAGTATATCCTCTCCTCTGTGCCCTGGAGGGGACCAGGGACAGAGATGGCTCTGTGTTTCCGCCATCTTTTCTAAGCCCACTCTAAGAGCATCCTAGGCTGTGTGTGTGGAGACTGTCTAACCCAGGCCAGAGGCTGAGCGAGGTTAGTATGTCACACCGGAATAGGAGCAAGGTCCGGAAGCTTGGAGACCACAAGTGTCCTTACAACCTGGGTGACAGCATAGGTACCGCTACTTCACTGGTGAGACTGAAGGAGGCTGCCAGTCTCTCCCTTTAGGAGCTTTTAGAGCAGGCTGGCCAGACACTTTGCTGACTGCTACATGCATGAACTCATTGTTTTGTAATGAACAAAACATCTTTGATCTCCCCAAGCAAACCAACAAACAACAAAAACCCCAACCAGGCTGGTATTACCCCAGCTTCATAGGTGAGCAGTTAAGAGGCTCAGGGTGGGAAGGACTCTTTCTAGGGTTTCTCTGTAGACCAGGCGGTTCTTCAACTCATAGAGATCTGGGCTCTGGCCTCTTTCTCCCTGGTGTTGGGATCAAAGACGCTGAGAGGACCATGGATGTGTGCCTGCGTGAGTTGCCTCAGGAGGTTCTTTCATGGCTCAAGACAGACTAGGAATCACCATTGGGCCTGGATCAGGTTCTGATGCTTTTCACCCAGCATTAGACATCTTTATAATAAGCGCCATGAAGATCACAGCGACCATCATGTGGTTAACTGGACCATAAGGCAAAGCTCCTCGAAAGTGGGTCTCAGCCACTCCTTATCTATTTTTGTCTTTTGCCCTCTCTTCTTATGTTTCCGACGGGGTCTTGCCACGTACTTCAAGATGGTCTCAAAGCACATTTCTGGTGCCTGGGGAGGCCAGAAGAGGGTGTTACTCTCCTCTGAAACAGGAGTTACAGATTGTTGTGAGCAGACATGTGGGTTCTAGGAATTGGGGTGTGGGTGCTGTCCTCTGGAAGAGTAGCTGGTACTCTTAACCACTGAACCACCTTTCCAGATGCTCTGTGTAATTCTTAAAGGTCCCTGTCCTAAAACCCGATTCTTTCCTCTTCCAAAAGTGCAGTGACAGAAGCACATTTAATAGCTGAGTGCAGCCCAGGCAAACTGCTTATTCTGTATCCTTGCCTACAGCACAGAAACCAGACCAGACACAGCAGTGACTGCGGGTGAGAAATTTATTATAAAATATTGTTTGGTGATTAGGTGAGGAGTAGGAATGAGGAACCAGGGCCTTTTAAACAGGATTTGGGAAACAAAGAGTAATGTAAAATAATTTCTAAGAGAGAGCTACGAATGCTACTCTTTTGTTCCACTAGGTCTGATTTACCAGGATTTGTTTCTTTCTTTTTATTTATTTATTTATTTATTTATTATATATGAGTACATTGTAGCTGTCTTCAGACACACCAGAAGAGGGCATCAGATCTCATTACAGATGGTTGTGAGCCACCATGTGGTTGCTGGGATTTGAACTCAGGACCTCTGGAAGAGCAGTCAGTGCTCTTAACCGCTGAGCCACCTCTCCAGCCCCCCCAGGATTTGTTTCTATGTACTGATTCCCACTACTGATCAAGCCTGTTCTATAAGCGGGGCACTCAGAGCAAGAATCCTGGCTTCCCAGGTCAGCTCTGCAGGAGGCCTCCTTGTGCAAACACAGTAAGGACCCTCACGGTGTCTTCCTGGACTGAGAGCACTCCTTGTCTGGAGAAGCTGAGCTCCTATGTGGAAGCCATGCCGAGCGATGAGAACTACTCCTCTCTCACCACTGGGCTGGCAGCACACCAGAGCCAAATCTTTCATCAGTGCCTTAGGTCTTTGAGAGGAAGGACCATCTCACTGCCCTTGAGGAATGATACTGTTATGAGAGCTTTTTTTCTACAAGAAAATGGAATGCTTCCAACTAACTGTTCAACTGTTACTACAGACGGCTGGGTTTAACTGGCCTCCGAGATCTCAGGATTGAGTCAGTTAAGGTAAGGCCGCATAGCTGTTCAGTGTGTTTGGAGGATGCACCCCTCTGCTTCTTAGTCAGGAATATGCTTTTCTACTCGACTTTGATGCTTTCAGAAGTGAAGTAATAAAAATTTAATGGCTTGCAGGATTCTGTTCATTTGAAAAATCATTTCTTTCCGATCAATAAAGTTTAGGCACGTGGGGAATGAAATTATGCTAGTGTTTTACTTAACAATTTAAAACACCTTTCCAAATTTATGTTCTAGGAGATTTTGAGAAGGGAAGAGTCACAAGGTAGCTAACGGCATCGTGAATGGCTAGGGTGGCTCACTGCTTCCTGTCCATGGAGCGTCACTGGCGGATTGCACTGGCAAGAAATCCCATGCCCATACAAATCCGATGTGGACTCTTCATCCCTCCCTTCTCGCTCTGGAAGAGCCTGCAGGGACCTGGCATTTCAGGGGTCAGGAGCAGCCTGTTAGCTATCCTGTGGCAGGATAGAGTCAGGATCTTCCAGCAACCCTGTCTGGTTAGTAGAGGAGTGTCGGGCAAACCTGATGTTTGGTGTACTGCAGGTGGACCACGAAGATCCTGCTGATGATCTCAGCCAGGACCTGTATGAAGTCTGAAATGGTTTCCCCTGAACTGGGTTTCTCCAAAGTGCACCGTCAGCATCCTCTGCTTATTGCTCTTCCATGGAATGAGTCATTAGCTGTGTTCACTTTAGTCTTAACACAGGGCCTGGGAGCTGGTAATCTCTAAGACAAGAGGGTCTCAATTTTTCTTTCAAGCATTAAGATTAAACATTTACCCCTAAGCAGAGCACACCTACAGCTTCTATGTGTTGCCTGTGGGTGCTCTTGTTCCCCCTTGGGACAGTACTTATTTTTTGGGCAGTCTATTGTTTATCCAGTCAGCAACCATGGCAGCCATCTCCTGGCTAAAACCGAGAACAAAAGCATGGGGTATTCCTTTCTCACAGAGGTGAAGATTGGCTTCTGGAAAATCTCTCTTCATGTCTTCATAGTAGTTTACTGGACACCAGCCATCTGTTTTACCATAGTAAAATGTAAGCTGAAAGAAAAGAAACAGCATTTTACCTTCCCGTCCCAACAGCAACTGATACCAGTGGTCTGCAGGGCCCTGAGGGCAGCACCTGTCGGACTCTGCCCACTGGTCCTAAGGTCCCCCCGCTGCACCCCCTCACCCCATCCCCCCAGCCCTCAGAGACCACAGGGTTCATTAAGGGAATGTGACGGGGAGAAACCACCTGGAGACTTGGTGCGGCAGATCCCTCTGACTGGAGGAACACCTGGAAAGGTCATGAGTTCTGAGGCTGGAGTGGAACAGGGAGGAGGGGAGGGGGGGGAGAGGGGAGGGGGGGAGGGGGGAGGGGGAGGGAGACAGTTAAGCAGACACAGTCACTGAAAGACTAGAGACTACAAACTTACTGCTTTCACACAGCCCTTCCCTAGACACATGGACAGGTTTGCTGAATGGATATAAAGAAGTCAGATTGCCTCTGGCTTCTCAATGTAGCAGATGAGACATGATCAGCATTCTAAGAGTCTGTGACGCTGTGACAGGAGAGTGTGCTAAACTTAGGGAGAGCACATCACCTCATTCTTTACTTGATATCAACAAGGCTGAGTGGCAACAGAGCCTCTTCTGAGGCATTACTAAGACTGTTCTGGGGGTTGGGGATTTAGCTCAGTGGTAGAGCGCTTGCCTAGCAAACGAAAGGCCCTGGGTTCGGTCCCCAGCTCCAAAAAAAAAAAAAAAAAAAAAAAGACTGTTCTGGAGATTTATCTGGACGTGCACATAAAATAGAAGTGTGTACCATACAGATGCTATATTCTAAGCTGCTGTACTCCATTCTATTAAGTCTTTACAAAGAAGCAAAAGGATAAAATCACATTCAGAATGTTACAGTGATGATTAAAAACCTGAAAAATAAGTGTGTGTGTGCTCGAGTGTGTGTGTGCGTGCGTGCGTGTGAATGTGTGTGTCTGTGTGTGTGTCTGTGTGCGTGCATGCGTGTGTGTATGTGTGAATGTGTGTGAGTGTGTGTATGTGTGTATGTGTGTGTGTGAATGTGTGTGAGTGTGTGTGTATATGTGTGTATGTGTGTGTGTGAATGTGTGTGAGTGTGTGTGTATGTGTGTATGTGTGTGTGTGAATGTGTGTGAGTGTGTGTGTGTGAATGTGTGTGAGTGTGTGTGTGTGCGTGAGAGTGTGTGTGTGTGCGTGAGAGTGTGTGTGCGTGCGTGCGTGTGAATGCGTGTGTGTGAGTGTGTGCGTGTGGTGTGTGTATGTGTGAATGTGTGTGAGTGTGTGTGTATGTGTGTGAATGTGTGTGTGTCTGTGTGTGCGCGTGTGTGTGTGAATGTGTGTGAGTGTGTGTGTGTGAGTGCGTGTGGTGTGTGTGTATGTGTGAATGTGTGTGTGTGAATGTGTGTGTGTGTGAGTGTGTGTGTGAATGTGTTGAGTGTGTGTGTGAGTGTGTGTGTGAATGTGTTGAGTGTGTGTGTGTGAGTGTGTGTGTGAATGTGTTGAGTGTGTGTGTGTGTGAGTGTGTGTGCGTGTGGTGTGTGTATGTGTGAATGTGTGTGAGTGTGTGTATGTGTGTGAATGTGTGTGTGTCTGTGTATGTGCGTGTGTGTGTGAATGTGTGTGTGTGTGAGTGCGTGTGGTGTGTGTGTATGTGTGAATGTGTGTGTGTGAATGTGTGTGTGAGTGTGTGTGTGAATGTGTTGAGTGTGTGTGTGAGTGTGTGTGTGCGTGTGTGTGTGAATGTGTGTGAGTGTATGTGCGTGTGTGTGTGAATGTGTGTGTGTGAATGTGTGTGTGTATGTGTGAATGTGTGTGTGTGAATGTGTGTGTGAGTGTGTGTGTGAATGTGTTGAGTGTGTGTGTGAGTGTGTGTGTGAATGTGTTGAGTGTGTGTGAGTGTGTGTGTGAATGTGTTGAGTGTGTGTGTGAGTGTGTGTGTGAATGTGTTGAGTGTGTGTGAGTGTGTGTGTGAATGTGTTGAGTGTGTGTGTGTGAGTGTGTGTGTGAATGTGTTGAGTGTGTGTGTGTGAGTGCGTGTGGTGTGTGTGTATGTGTGAATGTGTGTGTGTGAATGTGTGTGTGTGTGAATGTGTTGAGTGTGTGTGTGAGTGTGTGTGTGAATGTGTTGAGTGTGTGTGTGAGTGTGTGTGTGAATGTGTTGAGTGTGTGTATGTGAGTGTGTGTGTGAATGTGTTGAGTGTGTGTGTGTGTGTGTGTGTGCGCGCGCGCGTGTCAGTGGACTTTTGTAGAACTGGTTTTCTCCTTCCATCTTTATGTAGGTCCTGGGGATCAAGCAGGTTATTAGACCTTCATAGTAAAATACCATAGCAGTACTTTTTATTAAAAAAGACCTCATTTTAGGGACAGAGGAGAAAATACAGTGCTCCTTATTTATAAAACACTGCTTCCACTTACTGGCACCAGAGGAGCAGCGGGAACAGAGGTGCCAAGGGAGCAGGGCCGAGCATGGTTCTGCCTGCTGCAGCTTCTGCCAGCTGAGCAACTATGCATCCAAGGTGTGCACGATTAAACACTCAACAGGCCATAGTTTCTCTTCTCCCTACGGAAGCTTGTACCAAGTCATCTAGCAAGTAGCTTCTTCTGAACTACGTGAGGCCACAGTGAGAAGCTGACCCAGGGCAGCTTCCTTTGCAGAGGCAGCTGAGTATGAGGCCCTGGAAGGCAGTTTATCCTCCTACATTTCTGCTGCTTCACATGGATGTGCTTGAGTAGACAAACTAAACTGAGAAATGACACAGTCCAGCTCATCCGAATCCCCTGCACTTGAGGACTGAGCCCAGACCTGGTCAAAATTCACTAACAGTTTCCTCCTCATCATGGACCCCAAAATACAGCTGGCTCCCTTGGGTATCTTCTGTGGAGCAGCGGACTGGACATCCAGGGCCCAGTCACACACTTAATGTTAACAACACCTGCCTCTCAAGAACTCTCATTACAGAAGCATGTAAAAGTGACCAGGCTTCTAACAATGTACTCAGAGGTCTATCTGGACTTTATATGAGTGATAATGAAAGCTTACTGAATGCCTGATATACACTGGGCACTGTGTGAGGTCTAAGTGATAAAACAGGAAGTATAACTACCACTTCAGCACAGCTATCTGAGAATATAAGTTAACTGTAAATGATTTTATTGATGGGGAATGGCATCGTGGAGGAGCTTGAGTTTGAACCTGGATTGCGGCCCTGAGGACTCTGCTGTCCAGTACTCACCTCCTCTCAGCCAGGCTTCCCTAGAGAACCCAAGAGCGTGCTAATGCAACCCCTTTGGATGAAGCGCCCGGGGTCAACGTGGCGGAGATAAAAACAAGCCTATCTATTTCCAGGATGATCACGACATTCTGGACAGGTTTCAAGTTAAACAGGCAGAACTAACACAATCCGTTTCAGAGCAGGGCTTGGCGGAAAGGCAGTCTTGGTGAGCTGGTCCAGGGAGCACTTTCCTATGCTCCACCGAGCAGGACGTGTGCATGTCAGAAGGATTTGCATGGCCATTGTGCAAATGTCGGCAGGCAGCACTGTACTAGGGCTGTTCCCACAAGCAGCACACACCTCTGGCTAAGGCAGGCTAAGCAGAGGGTTGGGACAGAGCTAGGGCAGACTCCCCCCACTCCCCCAGTACTTTCCCTCCTTTAAGCCACGTGGTAGCCTGGCCTGGCGCAGAGGAAGTACCACCTTGCCCTGCCACAGCTGCCAGGCTTCTCGCAGGGGTTGCGGCCACTGTGCTGCGTTTGAGAACTGAAGACTCCTGTGGGCCCAGAGTGACACTTGGACTCAGCCTGGAAGTCGCACACAACAGCTGTTTCCATAAGCTTGGGCCAAGGATGGTCACGGCACTTTACAATTTCCCTCCTAAGTGAGTTTTAAATGAAAACTGTGAGTTTATAAGCAAACACGAGTTCACTTTCCTATGAAGGAGACATGGATCCCCTTATAGTTTAGAACAAGGACAGAATAAGGGGACGCTGGCCTTCTTGTTACTTCAGATACACCAGGTGCCTGGAAAAGCACAGCAGACCCTGGAGGATCCCGCGCAGATCTGGGTCATAGCTTCAAGTCACCACACAGGTGATTTTCCTCCCTTGGCTTACTCTGTTCCAGAGCTCACCTTATGCCCCTCCCCGCCTCTCTTCTCATATTCCCCGGTTCCTTTCCCCTAATCTTTAACTTGGAATGGCCAAACATCAATCTTTTTTTTTTTTTTTTTTATTAACTTGAGTATTTCTTATATACATTTCAAGTGTTATTCCCTTTCCCGGTTTCCGGGCAAACATCCCCCTCCCCCCTCCCCTTCCTTATGGGTGTTCCCCTCCCAACCCTCCCCCCATTGCCGCCCTCCCCCCAACAATCTAGTTCACTGGGGGTTCAGTCTTAGCAGGACCCAGGGCTTCCCCTTCCACTGGTGCTCTTACTAGGATATTCATTGCTACCTATGAGGTCAGAGTCCAGGGTCAGTCCATGTATAGTCTTTAGGTAGTGGCTTAGTCCCTGGAAGCTCTGGTTGCTTGGCATTGTTGTTCATAAGGGGTCTCGAGCCCCTTCAAGCTCTTCCAGTTCTTTCTCTGATTCCTTCAACGGGGGTCCTATTCTCAGTCCAGTGGTTTGCTGCTGGCATTCGCCTCTGTATTTGCGGCATTCTGGCTGTGTCTCTCAGGAGAGATCTACATCCGGCTCCTGTCGGTCTGCACTTCTTTGCTTCATCCATCTTGTCTAATTGGATGGCTGTATATGTATGGGCCACATGTGGGGCAGGCTCTGAATGGGTGTTCCTTCTGTGTCTGTTTTAATCTTTGCCTCTCTATTCCCTGCCAAGGGTATTCTTGTTCCCCTTTTAAAGAAGGAGTGAAACATTCACATTTTGATCATCTGTCTTGAGTTTCATTTGTTCTAGGCATCTAGGGTAATTCAAGCATTTGGGCTAATAGCCACTTATCAATGAGTGCATACCATGTGTGTTTTTCTGTGATTGGGTTACCTCACTCAGGATGATATTTTCCAGTTCCAACCATTTGCCTACGAATTTCATAAAGTCATTGTTTTTGAGAGCTGAGTAATATTCCATTGTGTAGATGTACCACATTTTCTGTATCCATTCCTCTGTTGAAGGGCATCTGGGTTCTTTCCAGCTTCTGGCTATTATAAATAAGGCTGCGATGAACATAGTGGAGCACGTGTCTCTTTTATATGTTGGGGCATCTTTTGGGTATACGCCCAAGAGAGGTATAGCTGGATCCTCAGGCAGTTCAATGTCCAATTTTCTGAGGAACCTCCAGACTGATTTCCAGAATGGTCGTATCAGTCTGCAATCCCACCAACAATGGAGGAGTGTTCCTCTTTCTCCGCATCCTCGCCAGCATCTGCTGTCACCTGAGTTTTTGATCTTAGCCATTCTCACTGGTGTGAGGTGAAATCTCAGGGTTGTTTTGATTTGCATTTCCCTTATGACTAAAGATGTTGAACATTTCTTTAGGCGTTTCTCAGCCATTCGGCATTCCTCAGCTGTGAATTCTTTGTTTAGCTCTGAACCCCATTTTTTAATAGGGTTATTTGTCTCCCTGCGGTCTAACTTCTTGAGTTCTTTGTATATTTTGGATATAAGGCCTCTATCTGTTGTAGGATTGGTAAAGATCTTTTCCCAATCTGTTGGTTGCCGTTTTGTCCTAACCACAGTGTCCTTTGCCTTACAGAAGCTTTGCAGTTTTATGAGGTCCCATTTGTCGATTCTTGATCTTAGAGCATAAGCCATTGGTGTTCTGTTCAGGAAATTTTTTCCAGTGCCCATGTGTTCCAGATGCTTCTCTAGTTTTTCTTCTATTAGTTTGAGTGTATCTGGTTTGATGTGGGGGTCCTTGATCCACTTGGACTTAAGCTTTGTACAGGGTGATAAGCATGGATCGATCTGCATTCTTCTACATGTTGACCTCCAGTTGAACCAACACCATTTGCTGAAAATGCTATCTTTTTTCCATTTGATGGTTTTGGCTCCTTTGTCAAAAATCAAGTGCCCATAGGTGTGTGGGTTCATTTCTGGGTCTTCAATTCTGTTCCATTGGTCTATCTGTCTGTCTCTGTACCAATACCATGCAGTTTTTATCACTATTGCTCTGTAATACTGCTTGAGTTCAGGGATAGTGATTCCCCCTGAAGTCCTTTTATTGTTGAGGATAGTTTTAGCTATCCTGGGTTTTTTGTTATTCCAGATGAATTTGCAAATTGTTCTGTCTAACTCTTTGAAGAATTGGATTGGTATTTTGATGGGGATTGCATTGAATCTGTAGATCGCTTTTGGTAAAATGGCCATTTTTACTATATTAATCCTGCCAATCCATGAGCATGGGAGATCTTTCCATCTTCTGAGGTCTTCTTCAATTTCTTTCTTCAGAGTCTTGAAGTTCTTATTGTACAGATCTTTTACTTGCTTGGTTAAAGTCACACCGAGGTACTTTATATTATTTGGGTCTATTATGAAGGGTGTCGTTTCCCTAATTTCTTTCTCGGCTTGTTTCTCTTTTGTGTAGAGGAAGGCTACTGATTTATTTGAGTTAATTTTATACCCAGCCACTTTGCTGAAGTTGTTTATCAGCTTTAGTAGTTCTCTGGTGGAACTTTTGGGATCACTTAAATATACTATCATATCATCTGCAAATAGTGATATTTTGACTTCTTCTTTTCCGATCTGTATCCCCTTGACCTCCTTTTGTTGTCTGATTGCTCTGGCTAGAACTTCAAGAACTATATTGAATAAGTAGGGAGAGAGTGGGCAGCCTTGTCTAGTCCCTGATTTTAGTGGGATTGCTTCAAGTTTCTCTCCATTTAGTTTAATGTTAGCAACTGGTTTGCTGTATATGGCTTTTACTATGTTTAGGTATGGGCCTTGAATTCCTATTCTTTCCGGGACTTTTATCATGAAGGGGTGTTGAATTTTGTCAAATGCTTTCTCAGCATCTAATGAAATGTGGTTTTGTTCTTTCAGTTTGTTTATATAATGGATCATGTTGATGGTTTTCCGTATATTAAACCATCCCTGCATGCCTGGGATGAAGCCTACTTGATCATGATGGATGATTGTTTTGATGTGCTCTTGGATTCGATTTGCCAGAATTTTATTGAGTATTTTTGCGTTGATATTCATAAGGGAAATTGGTCTGAAGTTCTCTTTCTTTGTTGGGTCTTTGTGTGGTTTAGATATAAGAGTAATTGTGGCTTCATAGAAGGAATTCGGTAGTGATCCATCTGTTTCAATTTTGTGGAATAGTTTGGATAATATTGGTATGAGGTCTTCTATGAAGGTCTGATAGAATTCTGCACTAAACCCGTCTGGACCTGGGCTCTTTTTGGTTGGGAGACCTTTAATGACTGCTTCTATTTCCTTAGGAGTTATGAGGTTGTTTAACTGGTTTATCTGTTCCTGATTTAACTTCGGTACCTGGTATCTGTCTAGGAAATTGTCCATTTCCTGCAGATTTTCAAGTTTTGTTGAATATAGGCTTTTATAGTAAGATCTGATGATTTTTTGAATTTCCTCTGAATCTGTAGTTATGTCTCCCTTTTCATTTCTGATTTTGTTAATTTGGACACACTCTCTGTGTCCTCTCGTCAGTCTGGCTAAGGGTTTATTTATCTTGTTGATTTTCTCAAAGAACCAACTTTTGGTTCTGTTGATTCTTTCTATGGTCCTTTTTGTTTCTACTTGGTTGATTTCAGCTCTGAGTTTGATTATTTCCTGCCTCCTACTCCTCCTGGGTGTATTTGCTTCCTTTTGTTCTAGAGCTTTTAGGTGTGTTGTCAAGCTGGTGACATATGCTCTTTCCTGTTTCTTTCTGCAGGCACTCAGCACTATGAGTTTTCCTCTTAGCACAGCTTTCATTGTGTCCCATAAGTTTGGGTATGTTGTACCTTCATTTTCATTAAATTCTAAAAAGTCTTTAATTTCTTTATTTCTTCCTTGACCAGGTTATCATTGAGTAGAGCATTGTTCAATTTCCACGTATATGTGGGCATTCTTCCCTTATTGTTATTGAAGACCAGCTTTAGGCCGTGGTGGTCTGATAGCACAGATGGGATTATTTCTACCTTTCTGTACCTGTTGAGGCCCGTTTTTTGACCAATTATATGGTCAATTTTGGAGAAAGTACCATGAGGAGCTGAGAAGAAGGTATATCCTTTTGCTTTAGGATAGAATGTCCTATAAATATCTGTTAAGTCCATTTGGCTCATGACTTCTCTTAGTCTGTCTACGTCTCGGTTTAATTTCTGTTTCCATGATCTGTCCATTGATGAGAGTGGGGTGTTGAAATCTCCTACTATTATTGTGTGAGGTACAATGTGTGTTTTGAGCTTTAGAAAGGTTTCTTTTACATATGTAGGTGCCCTTGTATTTGGGGCATAGATATTTAGGATTGAGAGTTCATCTTGGTGGATTTTTCCTTTGATGAATATGAAGTGTCCTTCCTTATCTTTTTTGATGACTTTTAGTTGAAAATTGATTTTATTTGATATTAGAATGGCTACTCCAGCTTGCTTCTTCCGACCATTTGCTTGGAAAGTTGTTTTCCAGCCTTTCACTCTGAGGTAGTGTCTGTCTTTGTCTCTGAGGTGTGTTTCCTGTAGGCAGCAGAATGCAGGGTCCTTGTTGCGTATCCAGTTTGTTAATCTATGTCTTTTTATTGGGGAGTTGAGGCCATTGATGTTGAGAGATATTAAGGAATAGTGATTATTGCTTCCTGTTATATTCATATTTGGATATGAGGTTATGTTTGTGTGCTTTTCTCCTCAAGACGATTAGTTTCTTGCTCTTCTAGGGGATAGCTTGCCTCCTTATGTTGGGCTTTACCATTTATTATCCTTTGTAGTGCTGGATTTGTAGAAAGATATTGTGTAAATTTGGTTTTGTCATGGAATATCTTGGTTTCTCCATCTATGTTAATTGAGAGTTTTGCAGGATACAGTAACCTGGGCTGGCATTTGTTTTCTCTTAGGGTCTGAATGACATCTGTCCAGGATCTTCTGGCTTTCATAGTTTCTGGCGAAAAGTCTGGTGTGATTCTGATAGGTCTGCCTTTATATGTTACTTGACCTTTTTCCCCTTACTGCTTTTAATATTCTTTCTTTATTTTGTGCGTTTGGTGTTTTGACTATTATGTGACGGGAGGAGTTTCTTTTCTGGTCCAATCTATTTGGAGTTCTCAAACATCAATCTTTAGATGGTCTCCTTCTTTATACTGCAGACTTCCGTAGGCAGCTGCTATACACACTCACAGCTTCAGCCATAGGCCTATCCTGCCACAACCAAAATGGAGCCAGACTCCTCTTTTTAAGCTTCATAAACAGCACACATCTGGGCATGTACTCACTTGGATATGCCACGAGTACCTCATACACAAGTGCCAAGCTCTCCCATAGCCTGGGGCTACCCCCAATCCTCCCTTACAACAAAATCCAGAGCAAGAGCAATGGTCTCAGATCCTTCAGCCCATCTGCCAATATCCCATTCCCACTAAGTGCCTCTGAGTCTTCCCCTCAAACCCTTTCATCCCCAAACCCACGGCTTCCACTCTCCTAGAGGCCTGTGAATAGACACGCCACCTAAAATGTAACTGTTTTCCAAAACCTTCCCCAAAACCATCCCCCTCATGGGGTAAGCTCATCACATGTTTAGGGATGATTGATACATACTGGGATACCCGAGCTGTTGGCAGCTGCTTTGGGTTCTGATTGGTCAGTGGCTAGATCATGTGGCTGTCAAATATTTGCAATATCACTCAAAGTCATTGGTTCTCAACCTTCCTAATGCTGTGACCCTTTTAACACAGTTCCTTATGCTATGGTGACCCAACTTTAAATTTGTTGTTGTTGCTACTTCCTAACTACAATTTTGCTACTGCTATGAATCAATGTAAATGTCTGTGTTTTCTGATGGTCTCAGACGATTTCTATGAAAGAGCACTCCAACTACCAAAGGGGTCGAGACCCACAGGTTGAGAATCACTGTTCTAGATGCTGTCTCCTTATGACTTAATTAGTGTCCAACCCAGACATCATGCTATCCAGTCTCTTTCCCTAATGTGAGTCTTTTACCTTGGAGTTTACAGGCCCAACTAGATCCAGTGTTTAGGAGTATAAAGTTGCTATTTCTTTCAATTATAAATACAGGCAATCAACCACTATGTTACTGATACACTATATAATTCAAATCACAGTAAACTTACTGTAGATGACTAAAAGATGATTTATACTCATTACTACAAACTCACAGTAGCAACTTTGACTGTTTTAGATCTTTAATTTTATTTGATTTTTAATTATAAGTATATGAACATGTGTCTAAACACATGAGTGTAGGTGCCCAGAGGCCGGAGGCATCAGAACTGCAGTGGTTGTGAGTTGCCTGATGTGGGTCCTCTGGCAGAGTGGCACTAAGCACTGAGCCACCTCTCCTGGCGTGCAGCATCACCTCTTACTTTTCCAAGTGTCAATAAAGATGTGCACAGCACTACATCACAGACTGATCTTCAAAACATTCTGCTAACTGTATTTCAGTACACGATGCTCTGGGAAAGCTTTCTCTTCACTCAGCTACCTAGAGCACAATGACTTAACTATCCACCAGGAGTTGTGAGCTGTGCGGAGGCCTCAGATGACGATAACAGTTCCTTCCTTTGGGGTAGGGTGGGAGGAAGGCCGTTCATTTACATACTGTGTGCGATAAATGTGATATAACTTTAAACAGGGAGCCAGCAAGCTGAGGGGGAGGCCTGCAGGACTGCAGCTGGGGAAACTTCCTGGAGGGGACAGTACGAGCCAAGTTAAAGGAAAAGTGGGATTTAGCCAGGTGAAGAGACAGTGTAACCTCTGATGTCACCTGGCTGCTATACTCTTCCGGACTCAACTATGAAGCTGCATTTTCTTCTGGAAAGGGAGGCAGTTACCCACTATTGGTGACTGTAAATCAGTATAGCTGTCCAATACTGGGCATAAAATCTCCAGACCTTGCAAGGAAGACAGTTGGCCCAGACTTTGCAGAACTAAAATTGGTAAGTTCCCTAAAGTATATTAGAACCTCTCTGTGTGTGAACAATGGGAATCAGTGGCAGAAAATCAGAATGTGACTTCAAGCCAACGCCAGCCAATCAGGGTAGAAGATGGATCCAGGAAGCTTTCGGCATGACGTGGTCGGTAGTAAGACTATTTTCAGAGTAGTTTTTGAGTGGTTTCTTGGCTAGGTGGTACAAAAATACTCTGTTTTGAGTTGAACAAAGTGAAAAATGCAAAAGGTTTTAGCATCAATGCTGGTTTGATAGCCTTACTCTGGGCAGTGTGAATAGGCAAGAAGGTTCCGAGTTCCTCTGTTTAGGTGGAAATATGGACACGAGCATCCTTGGGCACAGCATCTAAAGTAGAGACATCTTCAGTCTCAGGACAGGGCTTTCAGCTTTGACTAAATGATCCTGGGAGGCTGGGAGACAATGCCCACCTTTCGATGTGCCCTGTTACGTCCCCTTGCTTTCTTAAGCCTCCACATTATGCTGAGCCACCTTTATCAAAATTAAATTACAGCAACGTGTCCTCCCTTTTCATTATGTAACAGGAAGTGGTCTTGTGGTGGTCGAGTGTCTCTGTCCTTCACTTCGCTTAGGAATGCTGAGGAAGTGGGACAAACCTATCTGAGTAGAGAGCTTCGGTTTAGCATTTCAGTGACGGGCTGTAAGGAGTTATCCCATGACAGGAAGGGAGCTGCATACCACCAGGCTGAAAAACACACTACTTGCTTTAAACTCTCCCAGTACCTTTAATGTTATCATCCCAGGGGCACAATTATTCCCTGGAGTTGGCTAGCTTATTCCTGAGCCTGTGTTAATACTAACCTGAAATGCTGACACTCTGCCAGAACATTGCCAGATTTCTCTCGAGAAAGGCTCAGGGAACTCCAGTCCTGCCACAGTTGCCATGAGCAGACTATCTGGGAATGATTCCTCATGCATATGGGTTTAACTCAGCACAGGGATAAGTTAGCACCTTTCTCTGACCTCTTTCTGAGCACAAACACACAAACAGGATCCAGAAGGAGTAGTGTTTTACAACAGCTGGCTTCCCCAGGTGGTAGGACCAGCGCTAACATGACAGACCCCGCCATTCCCCAAGTGTGAATTTTGGAAGCGAGCATCTGCCAATCTTACTATAAGGCGGTTGAATTGTTTTTACAAACTTCCAACTTGGAGAACTAAAATGCATTTTGGAAACAGACTCGGTTATAATTTAACTACAAAATAAAATGCTGTTTTCTGGCTCTCTCTCAGAGCCTCAATGCTGGAGGTGTCTGAGAGCCGTGGAGAGCAGCCCCCCTGCCCAGTTTTCTCCACCTAGCTAGTAACAGCTTCTTCTTCATTCAAAATGCCCATCTCTAGACAGCTTCTGCTTAAGGAACATAAAGACTGCTATGGCACAAACCTAACAGACACAGCATCTTCCAAGGCCCTGTCCGAGGGAATAGTTTTAATACTATAAAATCTTTTTTAAGCAACACATTTAACGCCTGCTTTCAGAAAGTTGTATTGGGAGGTTACAGAACTATGAATTAGCCCTGCGGACAAGCTTCAGTCTAATGTCTCACAGCTTGAGAAGAGACCCTCAATGCCGTGGCAATCTGGATTTGACCGCAGGCTCTGTCAGAGTAAGTCGTCCATCAGGATCGTTCTGTTCCCAGCAGATGTCAGTGTTCCACACCAGCTGTAAAGCTCTAGGTCAGTGCTGTCTTAAAAAGTGTAAGGCAGGGCTCACATATACTTTAAGGAAATCTTAATAATGATGTCAAAAAGAGTATGAAGGAATGAGTAAAATTACTTTAGATGTATTTTAAACATTTTTACTACAATATGTCTAAAATATGTCAACATGTAATCAATATATTAATGAAATATTTTCCTTTTAATGTTTGCCTGACTGTGCTAGGGTTGAACTCAGGCCTTGTACAATGCCAGGTAGGCTCTGTACCACTGATCTATATCCTGAGCACCAGGCACCAGCGTTTTGAAAATTAACTTGCATTTATACTCATGAAACACCTCTATTCAGACTAGCTCCATGTAATACTTGTATGGATGTGGGATTTTAACCATGCAGTTCTGGGCTGTGGGTCAAGTTCAGCAGCAAGTTGTATACCCTTAGCACATGCAAGGCCCTGGGTTTGACGGAACCAAAGCCATAGAACAGAAATAGTGTAGACTTGAGCTGGAGAGATGGTTTGTTCAGTGGTTAAGAGCACTGGCTGCTCTTCCAGAGAACCTGGGTCCAATTCCTAGCACCTATGGACAGCTTGCAACGGTCTGTGACTCCAGTTCCAGGGGATGTGAGCCTTTATGCAGGCATACATCTAAGTAAAACCCAACACACATAAAAATAAATCTTTAAAAACAAACAAACGTGCAGCTCTATCCTCTTCGGGATGATGCAGACGATGATGTCCTAGAAGTGCCACAGCTATCCACATACTGGGATGTTTGGGGACATTCCAAACAGAGACTTGTGCTTCCAAATGAATCTGTGTGTGGAGTCTAGTGTTTGCAGGTGCCACACACCTGATATCTCAGAAAGCTGCTTTTTTAAAATTTATTTTTCATTTTATGAACATGGTGTAGAAGTGCTGCGCTTGCATGTATGTCTATGCACCAGTGTCTGCTGCTCAAGGAGGTCTGAAGAGGACATCAGATCCCCTGCAACTGGAGTTAAAGATGGCATGCGGCTGCTGGGAATTGAACCTGGGTTCTCTGGAAGACTGCTGGAACATCTCCCCAGCAGAAAGCTGCTTTTTAATGTGACGACGGGAGAGCCTTACATGTTGGAGAATAAGAAAGACAAGATAAGTGGTCATCAGGTCACATGCAATGTTAGTTCTTTCCCACTGTTTTAGTTATTATATTTCAATATAACTCATTTATTTTGTTGATACTTCTTAGCACAATACATTGTTAAAACAGGAAAGTGTTGATTTTAAAAAAATAAATTCAACTAAATAAGTGGCAAAATATACGTATGTAGCTGTAATCAGCTTTACTTACTCCATGTAACTCAAGGGTAACACAAGAAGGTTGGATAATGTGTAACTTCAGCATTTTAAGTTCTTAGCCAATTCTAGCCGTGTATCCTGAGGAAGTATTTCTAGCCCCGAATGACAACCCCAAAATGGTTGATTACCTTAGGTAAAAGTTCCTTTATGATTCCATCATCTCTCTTCACCACATGGATCATTTCTTGGCCCCCGAGGTAGGCAGCATTAGCTTGATTAAAAAACCAACCAACCAGCAAAAAGTTAAACACTTACAATAGACAGAAGACACATCAATGTCCAATTACTTTTAGCAACTTCACAGGCTTCGTTTTTGGGTGGGGGTGAAGGAGGCACATAGCTGGCTGGCAGGCTTGCAAAGGGAAGGTGTATTTACAGAGGGCCGCATCTGTGGTATGGCCACCCCAGGGGTTACAGCCTACCCTGGCCAGCAAGACCCTCAGAAGCCACTGCACCACAGAGAAAGACCACGCCCACTACCCTCTGTCCTATGGGGAAGAGCTCCACTTGTGGTCGGTCTCCCTCCCTGCACAGCAGCAAAGGAGACAACTGTAAAACTCACTTCATTGCTGTCTCTTTTTCTCAGAATCTCTGCTCTTCACTGTCCAACATCCAGTGTCTTAAAAACATGGTTTTCACATTTTATTTGTTTTTTTTTTTTAGTTGTTTTAGGCAAGAGGGCAAATGAGGTCCTTATTATTTGTCTCAGAAATGGAGGAACTATGTGAAGTTATTTCCATTTGAAATAAAAATCTACTTGTGATCTTCCCAATAGAAATTTTTTTGGAAATAAGCAATTTAAACACACTGGCTGCTATTTTTACAATTCAGAAGTCTTCATTAAGAGATTATACTTTCTGTCTCTGGAAACATCTAGAAATATGACACACTTCAGATTTAATGAGGAAGACTTTTTTGGGTTATTTTACAAATTTAATTCAGAAACAGTTTTTAGTAACACTGGCTGAAGTTTAGATATTTTTTGGCTACAAGATTTTATTAACAAATACCAAATACAAGGCAGCAAGTCATGCATTTAGTGCTACAAACCAGCAGAATTCACGCCACACATGTGGGACCTTGGCAGGCCCCTCCATGGCTGCTGTGTGTTGGCTAGGCCTTCTCTTAGCATGCAGGAGCTTATTGGTCAACACACACTTCCAGCTGGCCTTTCTGTCGCCCTGGCAGGCTGGAGTGTAATCAAGGTGGAAGATAGCTAATCAAAGTTCCTGTTCCAGGTCATCAGTACTCTGTAGGTCAGGGATAGAGACTTTCTGTGAACCCGTCTTTCCCATGTAAGCTAACCCATCCGTCTCAAACCCTGGGTATTTATGCTTTGGACATCTTTGACAGAGCAACCCAGCATCATCCCCCTCTTCCAATTGACGTCACCTCAGGGCTGGGTACCAGACAAGAGACCGCCCAGAGACTTTAGAATTTCTAAGAGCCAATCCCAGGTCTCCCCACCCAGGTGCCCAACCTGCTTCATCTCACCCTTCCCTGGCATCTACCACAGGCTGTGGGTCATCGGTCCCTTCTACTTCCTAACCTAACAGGGTGCCTCCCTGTGCAGTCCTGTGTAATGTGACATGAACCCCCCTACTGGGAACTGTAAGCGATAAACTCTGTTTTCAATGGCAGTTGACCATGTCTGACTGAAACAAACGAGTTGCATTCTGCATCAAGGACAGGTGCATCTGGGTAGGCGAATGCAGTGGCTTTGGTAGAGGACAGGAGTGGAGAGGAGAGAGCTATTGTAACCTAAAGCTCCAGAGAGTTCCAAAGGGTTGCCCCTGAGCTTTCCCTCAGTACTGACCAGCACAGTCATGTGACAAGCAGCCAGAATCCAGGGAAAGAACCCTCTGAGAGACCACGGGAACAGCCTGAACTGAATACCATGACTGTTTCTGTCAGCCTAGGGCAAAGCCTCTTAATGAGCAGTACAGTGGGCACAGGACTCCGAGTGGCCTTTGGAGCCTGAACCGTGGCTAGGTTGGCAGTGGCCACA
Organism: Rattus norvegicus; assembly: GCF_021556685.1. NCBI lineage: Eukaryota > Metazoa > Chordata > Mammalia > Rodentia > Muridae > Rattus > Rattus norvegicus. Next base: position 37,388,502 of record NC_141539.1, on the reverse strand, counting down.
TTACATAGGAAGGTGGGCAGGCTGATGGCTGCCCGTCGGGGTCTTCAGAGAGCAGCTGCCTGTTCTGGGCATTAGGAGAGCATCTACAGAATGGAGAAAGATAGGCACTGTGTGGCAAAAGTATTGGCACCTGGACATATTTTAAAACTTCTAGAAGCCAACAAAAAGGAGGCAAATGACCAAACATCAAAATGAGTACAGTCTTGAATGGAGAAAAACTCCGAGTATTTTGATAAGCTCATATTTCTGAAAATCAAATTTTCATTTGGGAATAGACTCCAATCTATTTTTACTCTTACTTTCTTCCCTTGTCATTTTCTATCTAAGTCTATCTTTTCTTTTCTTTTGATAAGACTCCCTGTTTCTTTTCCAGTAAACACTCTGAGAAAACAGCAGCTTTGTCATTCCTCAGCAATACTCCCAGTGCTGTACAGTGGTCAGAAATAATACCAAACAGAGGTGTAATTTCCTTGGTGGAAAACACCGTTCTTGGCAATGAATGCCCACAGCACGGCTGCGTTTAAGATACGGTGGAGGAGGAAGGACCCAGTACAGAGAACGGAAATGAGAGGATGAAGGGAAGGTGACCTGGGAAATGTTTGCTCATTTACTCAGGTTTCATCAAAAGCCCAAATGCATCCGTAAAAAGCCAGTGCTCGATTTCTTTGCTACCACCATCTTCTGAAATGTTTAAACTTCAAGGGTCACCATGGGATGTACAGGAGAGAGGGCTGATGGCTAAGGACCAAGAGGGCATTCACTGTAACTAGTGCCACTGGCTTTTCCAAGTGCTCCTAGTCTGCATGCAACGAAGGCTGCCTTCTCAGGACCAATCTCATGTAATCCTCTCTTCTCTCTTCTGTCACTGACCTAGGTCTGATTTCCTCTAACCACCACTTACTTACATGCCGTATCTATCCTTCTGACAGCAGGCGCTGGGACGCACTGAGTTGTCCACAGCTGTCTCTCCCGCTCCCTTGTTAACTTAGAAGCAGGGGCCCTGCCTCATCAACCCAGCGTTTTACTTACAGCAAGTATATAAAAAGAAAGAAGGGTTGAGTGACATGAACGAGAAGGGCTGAGGGAGATGGCTGCTTGGCTAGGTAGTTTTGAGGGGGGGGGTTGGGGGAGGGAGAGGAAAAACCTGTGTAATTTAACGCGGTCCACATACGACATCACAACGGAGGCCAAAAATGGAGGCCGAGGCACACTAAGAAGCTAGGCAGGCACACAGGTGGGTTGAGTAATCACAGAGAAGTCTAAGTGTTTCTCTTGACAGCAGTCATTAACTCATAACACCCAGAGATGATGCAAGGGAAGAAAAAGCACCATTAATGAAAAGAAAGGGAAGGTTCAAAAGGGATACTCAGAGAACTTTCTGAAAGAGAATGTGGGGATGGGTGGAAGCTGTGCAGCTCTTTGGAGGTGTGTGGTCTGCTGCTGCTATGAGGATTTATAGTAAAGTGTTCTGGAATTGTTTGGTTTTTGCAATCACTTTGGAGGATAAAGATCGTTGGTACTCAAGCAAAAGGAATTACTGAAGGTAGACATAGTTTAATCAGGGTAGGTGAACTGTGGAGGTAGAAAGGTTCCTGTATGTCGGCATATATACTACCGTGCGGAATGTGATCACGCCAGGCCAGTGTGGTGGCACTCAGCTGTAATCCCGGCACTGAGCAGGCGGCTGTGAGTAGACAGAGTTTGAGGCTAGCCTTGACTACTTTGCCAGTCCCTTTTGCTCCCACCACCCAAACAATATTTTAAACTATTTAAAATATGAATTATTATAATCATGGGTACAGAGGGCTAGAAATGAGGAGATGCCCGAGTCTGAGGCCATCCTGCTAGGATGAATCAGCTGTGGTCTCAGGGAGTGGGGTTAGTTAGGTGTGAGGAACGTGGCTGGCTCTATGAACGACGACTCTCAGGATCAGCTTAGGGTGGGGATGTGGCAGTCACTAAGCAATCATCTGAAGACCAACAGGAAGGTCCTCGTTCCCCTCCAATTCCTCTCCAGGTTAAAATCAATGACTTCAGACTCTTTATATGGAGGGATGCAGCTTCTAATCTACAAGAAGAGGACCATGGGGAGCACGTTTCTTTCTAGCCAGGAGTCAATCTTTTGCTTTATTTCTATTCTTTACCCTTCTTTCTGTCAATGCTAGAGAAGAGGTTGAAGGAGCCTGAGATTCAGAATACAAGAGAAGCTAAGGACAACAGAGTGAAATGCTGGTGGTACCCTCTATCCCTGCTAGCTGTGGGGATGGAGTGCTAATCATTCCCCCATGGAGTGTTTGCAGTTCTTTCTTGGTGCATGAGAAAAACAGCTTACTTTCTGTTGTGGCCACTGGAACTGAACTTTCTGGTAACTACAGCTCATCTCAATTCCAACAGATAAAAAATGAAGCTGGAACCTCTGAATTTTCTGAGTATTTTTGGTCAGAGCAAAGAGATATGGTGCTTAGCTCTGGCAGGGGAGGAGGGGAGGCATCCTTCTGCATCTATATTTATTGGAGGCTTCCCTGAACGGAGGCACAAGTGTCATGGACAACGAAGAGCCTTTCTGAGGACAGCCCCTCCCTGCACATGTTCTGATTATTCCTAGGAGTGGCAGGATTTGCAGGGTGTGGCAAGGCTGCACAGCCGCAAAACAGAGCAGAAGGCAGACCAGGGGACTGGAAGGTTCTGGAGACAAGAGCTTCAGTTAGAACAGAGGTTCAACCGAGAAAGAGCACGGTAGCATAAACCAGGAGGCCCCGGGGGGAGAAAAAAAAAGACTGTACAGAATTAGATACACAGAAACCCAGACAAAGACGTTTAGTAGGAGACCTTACCTAGTCTTCCTTCCTTGAACTGTTTTTCATCTTTGTCAATGTTGCAAAATGTGGTGTTAACAACATTGAAACAAGATTTAGAAAAGAAATTTACCTGTTCTAAAATTCCTCCATAATTTAGAAAAATGTTTCTTGCTTCTGCACTCCATTATGTTTCTTTATAAGCCAGACTCCAGTAAACTACCTATGAGTCAGACCTGCCGCACTGAGAAGGCTACCTGTGTGGTGATTATGAACATCTATTTAGTGTGCAGATATACAATCTTACCTAAGTAACGGTGTGTTTACTACAGTGAAAAATGTAACTAGAGGTCCGCAGGCTGATGTTACAACTGTCACATTTTAGACTAGAAGATAATTTAAAATCATAAGTAAAAAATTTCAGAAAAACAGTAATATATTCCTAGGATCAGTATATTCCTTGGCCCTAAATGCAGCACAAAGTCTTTCTGCTCTTTTCCTTTTGGGTTTTAGGCTGAGTCCTCAGTGGCTTTTGTGAACAGATGAACCCCGTGATCTGAGATGACACAGCAGATCGCATAGCTGTCTGGTCTCTTCAAAGTAAAAACAGTATTCTAGGACTAAATGAAGATATTCTGAGAAGAAATGTTTGATCTGTAGTGAAGCTTGCTATCAGTAGCTCATTGAACAGTTTAAAGAGTCATTTCCATATTGATTAAGGAAGGGGAAGATTATAAACGTTCCTTTCACAGGGTTATTTGACGAAGTAGCACAGCCTGGTAGGAGCGAGCGCCTCATGTTTTGGGCTAGGTTTCTCTTGTTAGGTAATGGAAAGGAATTAAAACATCAGTGCAGCCTAACAAGACCTTCAAACATTTTAAACAGTTAACTGTTTGACCTGTGATACTGTTGAGTTAAAATATATTTCCTTTTAGCTTTGATCAGAAAATCTAATTTAGCTGTCTGAGTGGGAGCCTATTTCTCATGAGACGGAAGCACATATACTCCAGGGAAAACATGAAGTAGCAAACACTCCGGAGTCGAATTAAGGGGGGAAACCCATGTATAGTCTTTAAAAACAACATTTCAGACAATCTAGTTATGATCTAATTACCCTGATGAATGCAGAGGTAATGTTTATGCTATATGCTAATTGAGTTAGAGACACTCTAGATGGGAAGTGACATTTCTTTCCCTCCACTGGAGAAGAACTCGAATGCCACAGCACTCAGCATGCTAGAGGGAAGATGGAGTAGAGGCCTTGGCATGCTATCTTTGCCAAAGGGCAGCAGCACTTGAAATGCTGCAACTTTTCAGGTTTTGAAGTTTTTCAGAGCTGAAAACAACAAAAAATGTGTGCCCACACTAAAGGACACTGCCCTATCTAGGCAGGGCAGGATTTATTATCTACTGCTTGGACTAGCAAACTTCCTCCATTTGTTTCTGTAAGATTCCTCCTGGAGCACAGACATTACATAATTCACCAACACTGCAAGGCAGCCTGCAAGTCAACAGCAAGTTAAAGGTCATTCTCAGCAGGGCAACCAGAGTTGGAAGCAGGCCTGCCTGCAGGGAGTGTGGAGCTGAACCAAAAGCAGACCAGGGATGAGTTCTGACCTGCCTTTCTTTCCAAGAGTCCTGACAACCACAGGGCTGAGATGGATGTCATGAATACTGGCTACCTTTATCCACAAGACATGCGATGTGGCAGGGCTCACTAACCAGCCTCCCTAACCAGTCTCCCTAACCAGCCTCATTAACCAGCTTACTAACCAGCCTCACTAACCAACCTCACTAACCAGCCTCACTAACCAGCTCACACTAACCAGCCTGAGGTCATCCCTTATGAGCACTGCCCTTCAGGAAGTCACAAAAGGGATGACAGGCGGCTGGACAGAGGTAGTTTATGTGTGTGATGATGGCTGCAAGCAGATGCAGTGCACACTGGTGAGACAGAGGAGAAAGGGATGCTGCATAGGATGTCTGAGACATGTGGCAATGACCACCTCACAGGTTCAACTAAATTATCCAAGCAATCATGAGTGGAGGCTCCCAAGAGGACTGGGAAAAAAACTGAGGGCACTGAAGTACTGACCACTTGGATATTGGAAACGGAGCTCTAGAGCCAAGGAACCAGAAGACCAGAAGAAACAGATGTGCGAGGGCCATGTGCATAAATAGATCTGTTTGCAAGTTGGTCATCTGAAGAGACGAGGAGTGTTCATTCTAGGTTTCAGGGTCTCTCTGAAGGTGGTGAGTCTCCTATGGCTGTGGAGAGAGCCTGCAACAATGTGGCTCGGAAGGCTCTGGTTGCCCTTGTTGAGGAGGGGAATGTGCACTGTGGTTAAACTGCCTGGCTTCCTCTGAGTACAGCAGAGGCTGCTCAGTGCCACTGCAGGGTTGAACCGTTCTCACCTGCGAACCTCTAAGGAGGTTGTCACAACTCTTCTGTAGAAATGACTAGAAAATGCCTTACGTAAGCTTAGACAAAAGAGTAAGTGCTCCAGCACTACATCACACAGTGCCCCCTGCTGTCCCTGGAGTCACTTTCCTGTCTGGAAGGCAGAGTGAGGAAGAGGCATTCATCAACCTCAACCTATCAACAAGTGTCCCCTGCTGAAGCCACCGACCTTGACTTTCTCCTATGGCCAGGCCTCTGCTCTAAAGGCCTGGGGTGGGAAGAAAGAGAACCTGAAGGCAGCTCTGTCTAACAGACTCGCTTGTCAAGGAAAGTACACCCCAAGTGGCCAGTGTGGCCTACTAACCATGAGCTGATCTAAGGCTGCACCATCAACACTCCAGGCCCCTGCCTACCCACTTGCTATTGAAGAGAGGCCTTCAAGCTCTTTCCCATCACTCTTGCAGCCCTCGTGTGTGCTGTGTTGTCTGTGAATGCTAAATCTGCCGTCCGTTCCAGCCCACTGCCAATAAAGAAATTAGGGGAGAAAAATGGAGTGCTCATATATGCATTGCACACACACTAAACATACAGATATCACTGATTACTATACTTAGACTTTATCTACGTAAACAGAGAAACAAAAATGCTTTCTTATGTTTCAAATCTAGATCTGAGGACCTCTTCTGGCCTTAAAGACAGCAGGCAGTGTAGTTCAGACATACACGCAGGCAAAACACCCATACACAAAAGAAAAAAAAATTAAAGTCATTTATAAATACTAGTAAGTAATTATTATCCACAAATAGAGATTAGCAAAACTATTCCCTGGTACACTCAGAAAATAACACATAGCAAAGCATCCAAGTGCCAAAATGTATTAGCATGGTGATTACTCTTTGTACTTTAAGCTCTTCTAAACTGACTTAAGAGGCGAGCATCAAGGCTGTAACCTGCTGACTCTATGAGGCTGTTTTCCAGACCCTGAACTACAGGGCACCCTGGATTCTTGGGAGGACTCTGCACATGCTGTGTACTATGCGGGGCACATCTCGCCATGCCGTAGCCACAGTGCAGAACCAGGCGCAGAACAGAACACTAAGGCTCCATAGAGTTTTTCCTCTCCATTTTAGTACAAGCTCCCCTCACTGAGTCACAGGTTCTGTTCTCAGACTAAGCTTTGGGGTAGAAAAGTTGAACAGCTAACTTCATGCCCTCTCCAAGACTATTCTGCAAACATTTCCTTATACTAAAAACACACACCTTTAAAAAACATGCTTACCAAGGCAGAATGGTTGAAGAAGATCCGTCAAACGAAGTTCGGATTTAAAGCTCATTTTTTCCAGGACTTTTTGGACTATGAAGGACTTTATCATTTCAGGACATGGCTTAAAAATTAAGTAGCTGGCAGCATAGAGCATATATCGAAACCGGCACAAAAATGGAGTGGCAAACTTGCCGTTGGGCGATTCGGACATTCGCTCGATAGTTGGAAACAGCAGAAAGGTGTGGACGACCTACGAGAAAGAAACATACTTGGATGAGAGATTTTCTTCAGGAGTAGCTGCACGTTTGCTCTTTTTCCTAGGCTCTGCTGAGAGTTCCCAGGCTTGCAACACCACTAGAGACCTGGTCCGACTAAAGTAAAGGTGACTGTGCTCTTACCCTGTGACTACTCTGGGAAGAACCTACGCTCATTCCTTGGCGGCACTGGGGCTAACCGCTGGCAGAAGGGACAGATTCTTGGACTCTCCCTAGGCAGTGATAGGGTGACAGTAATTAACCGTCCTTTAGGGATTTGGCAGGAGTGGGTACTGCAGGCGCTTACACTGACTGTCTCTGAGGGCCACACGAGAGGTGCTGTTTCCGTCAGCATTTCTGTTGTTGATGACGTTTGGTGACAGTTCCCCTTTGCAAAGCTCTGCTGTTCCTAATGTTAACAGTCAGATTAATTTGCAACAGAACCAAACATATTCCCAGTGGATTAGATCAGTTATATTGGAAAGCAGTATCTCTTAACTTCATTGTTAAGTGTCAAAGGACAAAAAGCATTAAACCAGCTCCACCAGAAAAACAGGAAATATATCCAAATACTTCTGTGGATGAAAATGAGCATCCTAAAACCATTTTAAGTCAAACGCTATTTACCACATGGTCATTATTAAAACATGTGAAAATGATCTCTATAGGAGGTCAGAAATAGTTATACACAATCTGTCCATAGTAATATAAATGGGGAACTGCAAAAATATTAAAAGATTATAGAAAAGAAAAATAAAAACAGAGGCAATAGACTCTTCTTACATTTTTATTTTATGTGTATGGGTGTTGTGCCTGCATGTATGTGCAAGAAGAAGCAATAAGAGGGTGTTGGCTCCCCATGGACTGTAATTACAGACAGTTTCGAGCCACTATGTGGATGCTGGGGGTCAAACTCAGGTCTGCTTAAAGAGCTCTGAGAGATCTCTCTAGCCACCCCCTGATTTTTAATAGATTTGGAAATTTGTTTAATGTATGTGTGTATGCATGCATGTGCCATGGTGCACATCTAGAAATGAGAGTTTATTCACTCCTTCCACTGTGGACTTAGGTTGTCAGATGGGCACCAGTCCTGGCTTTATCTTTAAACATTGAACAAATATGCAGAGCGAAGTATGCCAAATACGATCACGCACGTCGCAAGTCAAGTCATCTTATAGCAAACAGTAAGGCAGGGGAAGACGGGCTGTGCACAGCCTGCCTCACCTCACAATGACAGTTCCTTTTCTGCCTCCTCCCAGCGCTCGACATTTCTTCACAACTAAGGGGCCGCTGGTGAACTAATTTTATGTAACATAGCGAACCTCCTAGTTTTAACTCATTTTTTCAACCTCATGTTTAAAAACTTCGTATATGTTGGCCTTATCTTTCTAATGTTCCACTGTATGCATACAGAGATATTATTTCTTTTACAGACAGACATTTGAGTTGTTTTCCATCTTTAGTCAGATCTTAGTTTCTGATCCAGTGTTTTCTGTCAGAAGAACAGAACACAGTTCTTGCAGAGGCAGGCGCTGACAATGACTTTCCTCAGCTCCTTCTGTCTGGAGCCTCTTTACTTTCCTTACCCTTGGAAGGATAATCTCACAGGGCAGAGAATTCCAGGTTGGTGGTTTTTTTTTTTTTTTTTTTTTTTCCTCCTCCATACGGAATATCTCACATCTTCTCTCTTCCTGTTTGTGTGGTTTCTGAGAAGTTGAGAGTGATTCTTGCCTTCGATTCTTCGTAAGTAGGGTGTGTGTTTTTTCTCCTTGTCTTTAAGGATTTCATTCCTTTGACTTTGTAGTTTGGACATGCATACCTAACTATTTTAGGGAGGTGTTAATCCTGGGTGGTGTCTTCTGAGGTGTCTGACATGAGTTTAGTCATTATCTTTTAGAGTGCTTTCTGTTTCTTCCTCTCCCTACAGTAATCCTGTTACACAAGTCACAAGTTTGCAGAGCCTTCCGGTCTTCAGACACTGTCTACTACTGGCTTTTTATTTTTGCTTTCTGACTGTAGAGGTTTCTCTTGAGATAACTTCAAGTTCAGAAGTTCTTTATTAGCCTTGTTTAAGTTATTCGCGTACTTCACAAAGGCCATGTTCATTTTGGTTACAGGGGTTTGGGTGGATGCTATCCCCATCCTTGCAGGAGTTCATGTTGGCTATTCGTTCTATTAGAACCTTTAGCATTCACCATAGCTGCTCAAAATTCCCGGCCTGCTAATCTTTGCATCCCTGCACACACAGGTCTGTTGCTTGCTCCCCTTTTCACTGTGTAGTTTGCTATTTAGCATGTCTTGCGATTTTTTTCTTGCTAGCTAGACATGATGTAACAGGGGAAAGAAAGTGCTGTAGTAAGTGTGGTGTTAGCAACACACTGTGTGTTCTAGTTATTCTTGTGTATTTCAGAGTGTTTTTTGGTCTCTGCTTTCTGTCAGAGGTCCAAAGGGATAATAATTCTACAATATCTACTATGAGAGCCTGATTGAGCTTTTGGGAGACAAATCTCAAAATATAGTTCCTACATGTCTAGGACCTCCTGGAATTTTTAAACTTCAGAGTTTTCTACTCTGAGCCTTTAGGAATTAGTCAACCACCAGGCAGCTTTTCCTGCCTTGGCACTGGAGCCCAGCCTATGCTCTGGTAAGCTATCCCACCTTGTATACCCACCTTTCACTCTGATCTCTGGTAGCTGTCAGGCCTGCTTGGCTTTTATGTGGGATCTGGGAATCTGAAGTTGATCCTCATGTATACATCCACAATGCCCTGCCTGTTGAGTCATCTTCTCGGCCCTCTCTTGCTTTTTAAATAGCTGTGTGTAATTAAAAAAAGACGCTCACCCCATATAGGACATCAATGACAAAATGACAAAATGACAAAAATGCACTGAGTATACCTGGAATTACTTTCAGGACTGTCAACAACTTATGGGTTGCTAAGAAAAACTCTCTTTCCCAGCAAACTGCCTATAAACCCTCAGGGTGGGCGTGGGGCTTTGTGAGCTCCTGAGCTCAACTGTGTACAGATCCCCTGCCAGGCATTACACTGCATACTGTTGATCAGGGCCATGGCCATGTCATGTCTAGAGGAGAGTGTGCCACAGCAATGGTTATCCTAACACATCCTCAGTGATATGACTTTGTGGCTTTGATTTGAATGTCCCTGGCGGCTAGTGATGCTGAGCACAGTTTCAGGTATGCATTGGACAATGGCATTTCTTCTTTTGCAGATGTATCTATTCAAACTTTTTGGTAATTTCCAAATTGGGTTTAGTCTTTTCTTTTTAAAACATGATTGTATTTTAACATTTATATTTATTATGTATGTGCGTGGGGGGCATGCATACACAAAGTGCACACATGGGATTATAACGTGGGGAGGAACTGGTTCTCTCCAGCGTGTGGGTTTCAGGGCTCCGACTCAGGTTGCCAGGCTTGTAGGCATGGGCCTTTATTCAGTAAGTCAGGTAGCACACCTGGTCTTTTCATTGCAACTTATTTTTCTTTGCGCTTTATTTTTTAAAGAAATTCTCCTCTGACTGAGTTAAGAATTGTTTTTCATTCATAGTGTTTCTTTATAATAGATGAGATATGCTGGCCCTTATCTTCCCTGCAGTGCTGCATTACATCGGTTGTGGGTCTGTTCTCTGATTTCAGACATCAGCGACTGTTTGACCATTTCCTTCACATATGTCTAAGTATCAGTGCACTTTTCCTGTGGGCCTTGGGAGGTCAGTTTTGGGCTCTTTTTCATCTGCTGTGGGCAGTTCCTTTCTCATGGTAACCTATTTGACGACATTGCCCAAATGCTAAATTTGGCTAGGTGTCCCTTGGAATTCTCCTGTGTGTCTCTTGCTTATGTGGAACAGTCATATCTAGGTTTTTCTGGGTCCCATCTCTCAGCTAAGTATTCAGCTATTTCCTGCAGACTTTTTCTTCCACAGCAATAATTGAGATATTTTGTTTCCATTTTGGTTACACTAATTTGAGCTTCTCTGACTTTTCTCCTCTATCCAGTGAGGAGGGTTTGCTCCTGCAGTACCTGGATGGCTTGGAAGATGAGTAAAAATGTTTTGGCAAGAAGTGAGCAACAGCTTTTTCAGACAACTTAAAATGCTACTTTGGTAGCAATGTCTTGTAAATGCTTCCAACACGCTTTTAAACAAAATGCAGCATTTCAGCCACAATAGAAAGTGAGAAATCCACACAGAAAGTACATTTTGTGCATTTTCTAAGCTAAGAGTATAATGCAGGGATTTGGCACGCTACTCCAACACCAAGCAGCACGCTTTAGTATTCTGAGAGGTAAAAATGGTAAAAAAAATCCTTTAGGAATTGGAGTAGTGTTTTATTAACCCATGGCTTTCCATCTCCCAATCCCGAGTTATGTCTTTTAAGTAATTGTAAAGTCACGAGGCTTTTATTGTGAAAGCCATAGAGACGCTGTACTGGATTTAATGAGATTTGGCAGATTTCAAATGGGTGGGTTTGTGCAAAGTAGTTGCTGATATTAGGACAGGGAGGGCTTCTTCTTCTATTCCCTTCAGAGCCTTCCCTGGTGGAGAGCATCCTCCCCGCCTTGCTAGAAGAGTTTCCCTCCAGGCTAAGGAGCGGACAGCCTGGGAGCAGCTGAGGGAGAAGCACAAAGATGTAGAAACTGAGACTTTAGGTCCTGGGGTGGAAATGTGGTAAGGAAGCCAGGCTGGCTGTAGTCAGTATTGTTCAGTAATGTGCTGGCTGGACTTCTGTATGCCGGTAACTAGGGAAGATCTAGGTTTGTATATAAAGACTTCACTGAGTTGCAAAGCATGGGCCCTTTCCCACTATCTAGAAAGTTTAGTAAAATATCACAATTATTTATGCTCTGAATGTTTAGTGAAGCTATATGGCAATGGCTTTTTATTTTCCACAGAGTATAGACTATTGATTGATTCAGTTTAATAGTTCAAGTGTATTTAGGCTATTTCTTTTTGAATTTACTTTTGTATATTTCCCCCTCCCACAGACTCGAGTCCATTTCATTTAAATCCCCAAATTCACTTGCCTGAGGTTATTTATAATATCCGGTTATTACACTTCGATTCGGTATTACCAGCAGTGACATCACTACTTGTATTTCTTATACTGCCTGAAGTGCTGGAAAGAGTAAACTTTTATAACTATGAAGGAAGTCACTTCATTTTTGGTAAATTTTTTCTCTTGGGGCTTATTTTAATTTATATAGTATTACACAGCTCAAACAGCGTTTTCTTGGCAAGAACTACAAGATAAGACTTTCCCCATTCGTTTACTTTCTACATTTCTATGGTTGGACCACCTCGCCCCATCATTCAATCTCATAATTTTAGTTAAAATATATTTTCATCTAACATCAGTTAATATTTTAGGTATGGACCCAAAAACCTCTTCTTCCAACTCCTTTCAGCTTTCTCCATATTTCTTTATCTTTCTTATCACACTTTAATAGGTAATAATAAAGGCAAAATAATTCTACAAATACAACAGGCCACAATCAAAGAATGAAGCAAAAACTACACACTCATGCCAACAATGCAGAAAAATCATCTGACAAAAAAATAACATCCTTTGATTATAAAATTTCAAAACAAATTAGGTATAGAAGGAATCTGTCTCATACTAGCCATGTACGAGGACCCTGGTAATAACATCATATCCCATGACAGGGAATTAGGTAAGAGAAACAAACAGAAGGTGCACAAATCACAGAGAATGGAGTGAAACTGTTGTAAGACACCAAAAATCTATTGGAACTAAAAAATGAGTTTAGTCAAGTTGCAGGATAAGAAAATCAACATTCAAAAGAAAATTGGTAATGTTTCTATACACCACCAACAAACTACTCCCTAAAAGGTTTCAGGAAAACAATTCTATTTTTATTTAAGGATGAGTTTAGTCAATAGTGCTGGAGCATGGTTCAGCAGTTAAAAGCATCTACTGCTCTTCCAGAGGATCTGAGTTCACTTCCCAGCACCCAAGTTAGGTGGCTCACAACTACTGCAACTCCACCTTCAAGGGATCAGACACCCTCTTCTAGCCACTGCTGCTACTGCGATCATGGGTACCCCTACTCCATCACATACACAGAAAATAAAATCTTAAAGAGTGAATGAATTTAGAAAAGAGGTGAAAGGCCTATATACTCAGAAGTATAAAACATTAAAGAAACTTTAGACATAAATAATGAAAAGCTATCCCATATTCATGGATTAGAAAGCTGCTGTGAAAATGTCCACACTACCTAGGGCAATCTTCAGATTCAGTGCAATTTCTGTCACAGTTACAGTTTTTCACAGGAAAAATTAGCTAAGCTGTGTACAAGCCACAGAAGATCTAAATATCCAAAGCAATCTTTAAAATAAGAAAAACAACAATGCTAGAGGCATCACATCAACTGACTTCAAAATATAATACAAAGCTACAGTAATCAAAACAGGGTGATACTGGCATAAAAGGTAATTAGGCCAATTAGACAAAGTATGGGCAATGTACAATATGACTTATATGAAAATGTCCTTATGCAATACATCATATACAATGAACATATGCAATCAAAATTAAACAAAACAAGGAACCTTCCATATACTTGACTTTTAAAAGAAAGATGTCAAGAACACATACTGGGAAGGGGCAGACTCTTTAGTATATGGAATTGGGACAACTGGATGCTCACATGCAAAACATATAATGAAATCACCTAGTCATATCATTGGAATAAAAAAAGGATTAAAGATGTAATCGTTAGACCTAAAGCCACAAAACTACTAGGGGAAAAGGTAAGAGAAAATGCCCATGAAGTTGGTCTGGACAAAGATTCCTTAGTCATGATTTGAAAAGCCTAAGCAACAAAAACAAAGAAAACAAACAAACAAACAAAAACCTACCTCTCCTTAAAAAACCCCAAACTCAAAGTGATAGAATTATATTAAGGAGCTCTGCAGAGTAAAGGGAACAACTGAGAAGTGGGAGAGATAGTCTACAAAACAGGAGGCAATGTTTACAAATCATGTTTTTAACAAAGGATACCCAAAGCAGATAAGGAATTCAACAACTAACCAAGAAGCTTGATTGAAAAATGAGGGAAAGGGGCAGCAGAGATGGCTTGGCAGTGAGAAATACTTGCTGCTTTCCCAAGGGCCAAGATTTAATTTTCACCACCCACAGCCAACTCCCTGAAACTCTGGCTCCAGGGGATCTGATACCTTCTGACCTTAACAGGCACCCGTATTCACCTGTATTCATATGCGCACGCACGTGCGCACACACACACACACACACACACACACACACACACACACACACCACACACATACACAAATTAAAAATAAAACTTGAAAAAAAATAAGAATAGGATCTGAACAGAAATTAGTCAAAGACAGACATACAAATGACTGACATATTAGAAGGTTTAACATCATTAATTGTCAGTGACATGCAAATTAAAACCACCATAGGCCACCACTGCACACAGTGAGGGTGGCAGTTATGTCTGCAAGCATGTAGAGAAACACCTGCATTCACACCATGGCTCTTCCTTTAGAAGAGCAGAACCAAGCCCTACTGTATCTGAACATGGGAAAATAAGCTAACACATGCCACAAACGTTTCACATGGTGACTTTAGAAATAAATTTTTGTTTTGTTTTGTTTTAAAGCTTTCCTGGTACATCTATAGCTAACCAGTGTGCAATCAATTAATGAAAACAATATGTTTTCCAAGAAACTGATAATTTAGTCTTGTTTGGAAACTCATTGTTCATTTTAGTTTCAAGTTTATTCACTTCAGCAGCAGATGCCTACGTCTACCAAATTGTCTTCAGAGAGCTGGAGACTATAAATGGTTAATTCAGTTACTACCAAACTGAAAGTATCACACAGATTCCACACTAGTTGTGTAACCCACAGTACTTAAGGAACTTTGGGCTGATCAAATCAGCTGGCAGAAACAGGAAGCAATCCATTATTTTTACAAATGATCCTTTACTGTGACCCATGTTAAAACAAAACTGCATGCAAGGGAAACTAAACACACAAGAGCGACCACAGGGTTATATTTGGTTGATCTCTATCGAAACAAATTGAGAATTAAAGTGCACTCTGAAATCATGGGAATGGACCAAAACAATAAGGAAGTTCTAATATTTGCTTTGAATGCCTCATTGCCTCGAAAAAACACAAGGAGACCAGAGACTTTTCGCCACAACCAATACTCAGTGGATGGGACAAGCTCTCCTCTGTGGAGAAGGATTAACTACTGCTCCATTGAAACACACTTCCCCCAGACAGCATCAGATGACTTCAGGGAAATTTACAGTTTAAGTTTGGTAGAAAAAGTCACTGTTGAGGTTCCTTTTATTCCTCATGTAGAAATCTACTTACAAAAGAAAAAAATCCACTCAGGCCAAGAAAGATGAGCTAACTTTCTAACACAGCTGTGCGGAACAGCGTTCCAAATCCCCACATATGACAAGCCTTTCCTTGTGTCACGGCCCTTGGTTACACAAAGAATTTCCACAACGACCAGCTCAGTCTGCTCTAGGAAACATTGTCATCAGACACCTACCAGAGTCAACCTCAAAAAAAACTGCTCTTATATTATTTTTGGTGTGTGTGTGTGTCCACACACACATATAGGTCAGAGAGGAACCCCATGTAGTGCTTCTCTCCTACCATGTGGGTTCTGGGGATTAACTCTGGGCTACCCATCATGCCTTTACCCACTGGTCCCAGAGGTGTTTCACACCCTGCTCAGAGTCAAGTGTTGATAATAAGGCACAATTAGGCTTTTTGGACATTACAAAAAAGTAAGTAAGCGTATTAGGACTTTGTATACCAGCCACATTTTGGGGTCAGTGGCCGTATTCTGGCATTTATTTTTCTTTAATTTGCCATTACTAGCCACTCTCCAGAAAAGAAGTTAAGCATTCCGAGAGATGGCTGTGGGAGGAGACCGTGATGCTTAGGTATGACACGCATTTCATTAAGAAGCACTTAGTTTTCACAGTATCGGGAAATCAAACGTGTAATAGAATTCAATATTAAAAACAGTAAATCTTAAAGCTCTTCATACACCACCATTTGATTGGCTTATTACAGAGGCGCCCACTGTTCCGGAAGAGCAGCAGCGATGTGGCATGCTGTCACTGAGGGAAGCCATGACAGTAATACTGTGACACTGTCAGCAGAGTGCCTTACTGTTTGTTCATTACGGTTCTCACTTGGTACAGTAATGGCCTTGTGCTTCCTCTTCCACGACAGAAAACACAGCACAGACTGTCAGCAGTTCTTTGCAAACATGCAATATAAGTCTTCCTTCAAAAATCAAGCTGTGCACACTAAAGTGTAGGCCTCCAAGTAACCCTAGTTGTGCGTTGTCTCTTGTGGTATGAAGTCGTATTTCCCTCTCCTTGGTACCCCTTTGGAAACACAAGCATAGCGGCTCACTTGGTCAGTGTGCAGTTCGTAAACTCCAAGTGTCACTTTAGTTGGTGAGCTTGCTTTGAGATATCATTGTCTTTAAATTCATATATCAGAATGACAGAGATAAACTCCACATTAGGCAAACACTTAGCACAGTACTATGATTATCTATTTTCTAGGCATTGCACAAATGCACAATAAGCATTTCCTCATTTAACACACAAAACCGCCTTATGAGGTAGGCGTCTTCCTTTCATAGATGAAAACACCTGAGGTTTAGCTACACAGTAACAAAGATAAAGCAGGGTGACTTGGGCGCTAATGACTGAAAACAGTGCCTATGAGAACCTCCTCTGCAGTAACCACTGTCCCCTCCTGATGAAACAGTTACTGCAATTACTGTCAGGCAATCTACACAAGGCTCTGAAGTCACGCAGCACGAGAACAAACGAGCTCCAGGTCTTAAGAAGGCTGAGATTCTTCACCTCATTATTTTTTCTAGTAAAAGGGAAAAAGAGGCCATTTCATGCATTTAACCTACAGGTCAGTGTTGCTAATTCACAGGGAATACATGAATATTTGCAGAGATTCTTCCTGACTTATTACGCAGATATTTGAAACCTTGACTCCAAATCACCCCGTCCTCTCAGGCTTTAAGCTTTTATCTTTATAGCCCACAATTATTTTACTTGGAGAGCAAAGTGCTCCTCTTAGCTTGAGATCTCTTGAAAGGAATTGTCCTGATGCCGCCACTAAGAATCCCTAGAGATGATGGGCAGATCATATGCTTCCTGCAGATCACACCTCACAGGCTGCTCTAAGCACAAGAGTCTCCTAGGAAGCACCCGCCACTCTGAGTTAAAGATGCTCTTAGCTGGGTGGTGGTGGTACACGTCTTTAATACTAGCACTCGGAAGACAAAGGCAGGCAGATCTCTGAGCTGGAGGACAGTCTGGACTATGGAGGGAGCTCCAGGACTACATAGAAAAACCCAATCTCAGTAAAACAACAACAAAACAAAAATAAAACAAGCAAAACAACAACAAAATCCCCAAAGAATAGTACTCTCCAGGTGGCCTCAGAATTTAGTGAATGGTGACAATAACTCACTCTTGCATACAGCTACCAAACTCTCACTTTGACAAGATGGCCTCTGGCATGTCAAGCCTTTTCATCCAGTACTCACTAAGGTCATGAAGTCAGAATACCTCAGCTGCTGGCTAAGGCAATGAGGGGCAATTGGTCTACTGGCTGTGCACTGGCCTGTTCACTGACAACACACTGAGTGCCCTTAATATGACAGATGTTGTATGGACTGACAAACAATGGCAGGTAGGCAAGGAAGTCTCTGACTTCAGAGAAGGTGTGTGTGTGTGTGTGTGTGTGTGTGTGTGTGTGTGTGTGTGTGTGTGAGAGAGAGAGAGAGAGAGAGAGAGAGAGAGAGAGAGAGAGAGAGAGAATGAGAATGTGCAACAGGTGTCTGTATACAAGGAATAAATAATTGGGTCCTTGGGAGTCTTGTTTAACCATGCCCCAAATCTCATAAAAGGCCTCAGAGAGAATTTTAACACTTATTACTGGTCACCTATGTGAGCAATGTATTGACAGCACAGCAAAGGTTACTCAGGGAAATCTCTATAGATTATTCCCCCATTTAACTGCTGAGAGACATTGCAAAACATTTCTGTACTGTACACAAAAATGATATTTTAAAGTCTGTACTAAGATGTGGTAAAGGAATTATTCACTGTGCTAAGAGAGAGACAAGGGAGAGACACACACAGAGGTGGGCCCTTAGCACACAGTACAAGCTTTGCATGGACTCATAGCTTCTCACAGGTGATCTGGGAGGCACAAAGCTTGGCTTTCTAGTTCCATTTCAGCAAAGAGCAACCCATCAGTTGGGACAGTTAACCTAAAGACAGAGGCTGCAACTCGGGAATGTGAAAGTTAGTTCACAGACGAGAGCTCATGCAGAAGCTACGGAAGAAGCGTGCGGATTCTCACACTAGCTGTGATGATGAAACAGGGGGGATCCGTTCTGTTCAGTTCAGGTTAAAATAAAGGCCCACCAGAGACCACCAGAGACCCGCTCTGTAATCACTTCTTCTTCACAGGTCTCTGAGGGAGCTGCTCCTTCTTGCTGTCTCCCACCCACCAGCTTCCAGAGGCGGCTCTTATCCTAGAGCTGCCTCATCTCCCAGGCCCCCACATGCAGGTTGCTCCCTGACCTTGTGAGTTCTCATAGCTCCCAAAGAGCTCAGAGGAAGGACATCTTCTCCAGGAAGACCCTTGCCTCCCTTGAAGAGACTGGGTAGCATTTCTGGTAGCCTTGAGGTGTCTACTTCTTCATTCAAGACACATGGGCCTACAGAGATGGGTTACCAGTTTGCCAGTCAAAAATGCCCACGGCATCCAAAAACAAACAAAAAAAGCTGTATAGGGGAACCACAGACATTTACCAATCCAACTTTTAGCCAGGAACAGTAAGACAATTCAGAGGCCCTTATAGTTGTTCAGTAAACATGGCTATTATTTCTAATTGATATAATTCACATTTTAAGTAGATACAGAATTTCACAGAAAACTTATTTTGGTCTAAATCTAAGTAACTCTACAATATTCTCAGTTAATTTCATCTGTCTTTTTAAAGATAAAAAGGACTTCCTTTATTTCTAACATCACACAATTTCTACAAATCTTTTTCTGGACTTCAGTTCCATGGGTAGAAAACAGTTTTACATAAAAAAAGTGCACCTGTTAGGAAAAGCATCCCGAGACCAAATGCCACTAGGAAATAGTGGTTTTCAGATTTTATTTTAAGGTAAAAACATTTCCCTTTCTTCTTTAAAACAATCTCTATGTAACAATCATGAGACCATGAATCAAATAATTTACAGTTCATGAATCAAAGAGACATCTGTAATAATAAGCCATGACACCTTTGTTCAGTCTCACGAGGGTAAATGCCTCTGAAATGTTCTCTCATACAGCACATTCCAATGTTTTTAAACACTACCACTCGTTACTCCATTTCAGTAGGTATGCACAGTGGAAACTGTACATGCCTAACATTCCAAATCCCACTGAAGTAGACACAATTATTTCGGGAATTAACAGTCTTCATGGTTGGGTTATAACCTTTATGGGTGTTTTGTAGGTATGTTTGTGCGCCTATGTGTGCGTGTGTGTGTGTGTGTGTGTGTGTGTGTGTGTGTGTATAGTCAGAAACAATAACATACAAGAATTCACTATTGTTATAAATAGAATTTTGGGCTCCTTTGTTATTAAAATATCTCCATAATCATTTTAAAGAAGCTTGAGTGTGGTTACCATACTAACATCTGGGGTCCTTGAGAAAAAGTAACTTGTACTAATCATGCCTCAGTGAAGGCCAGAAGTCCATGTGTTCACAAAAAGCCCACATGAAGATAGTCTCCAAACAACTAATTTACACCCTTAAATGCAAAAAGAAACAACTGACAGGCATTAGCTAAAGCCAGAGAGCAAGACAAATGCAAAAATAGAGAAAGACAATGAAGCAGAAGAAATAACAACTTTCTTAAAATCTAAAACAGTATTAGTCAATGAAGACTGAGACATTAGCAGGCAGGTTTATCTGGGGTGGGGTGGGGTGGGGAAGAGTGTATGAGCCAGAGGCTGTGGAGGGCCACGAGGAAACACTATCTCCTGGACACAGCCAGGCAGCTGTAGTACACACTCACAGGAGCACTGACCGCATTAATACGACGGGCAAGCTCAACCCGGACTGAATCACAGCATGCAGAGCGGATCTGGGTTTGAACTCCCCACCCCCAGCCACAGAGCTATTGGCAAGTACTAGCTTTTGGGAAGGGTGAGTAGTTTTCTCTAAGGGAGTATCTATCACCTTTTAAGTCGAGTATGCTCCAGTGGAAGAACACATATCCAAGAGTATTTGGGTAACACACATTGGTCTTGATTTAGTGTTTTAAAGGATAAAAAGCTGGATGAGTAGGGAAGATTTAGGGGATGAGAAAGTCAATATAGCCAAAACATACTATACAAAATTTTCAAAGAACTAATATATATTTCCAAAGTATACCAGAGAAAACTAAAGTTCTCTTAAATGAGTTCCAAAAAGAGAAGACACTCGCACACACACAAGTGGGAAGAGAACCCGAGGAAATGAAGCATACAAGCCCCCCAAGTCTCTCTCTGGTGCTCATGGACTAAATAAACAAAAGATTGGTTAAGAGGTAGTTGGCCCTCCACAATATCTCCCGCATCCAGTGCCCCCTTACTGAGCCTTGCCAAGCACTGCCTGGTCATACTCTGTCTAGACACAGAAGGACACAGGCGTGACGGCACAAATGTGTAATCCTACCACTTGATAAGCAGAGGCAGGAGGATTACCACAAGTTTAAGGCCAGTTTCAGATACATAGCAAGTTCTAGGCAAGCTAAGACTATGTAGTAAAGTCTTGTTTTAAAATAAAGAGAGGAGCTTCTGAATTTGGGCACAACAGGGAGAACAGTAAAAACTCAACCTGGATTCCAAGAATCTCATAGTCAACACAAGCCCTTTGGACTGTTTGCTTCTAGGACACTGCATTCAGGCAAGATCAGTGCTTCTCCTAATGCTGCGATCCTTTAACACAGCTACCCATGTTCTGATGACTTCAACCATAAATTTTTTTTTTGCTACTTCATAATTTTGCTACTGTTATGAATCATAATGTAAATATCTGATTTACAAATGATCGTAGGTGACCCTGTGAAAGACTCACTTGACCCCTTTATAAAGGGGTCATGACCCACAGGTTGAGAACCACTAGGCAAGAGGACAAACTACCCCTCCAACCCCCAGGGAAACATAGTGGCTTTAGAAAATAAAAACAAGACCACATGCGAGGTACATGAGGGTGCAGTGGACTCTAAGATGTCATGTACCCGCTTCGCTTTGCAGTGAAGCTGACCAAATGCAGTTTCAGGGCCTCATTCTACACTGTGAAGAAATAGCAAAGGAGCAAAAGACAGTTGAGGGAGCTCTGATTGTAACAGATAAAGATAAATAAAACACAGAAAAGTGAATTTGGAGTGGAGACAATTTGAGACAAAGCTGTAGAAGTCTGTTTTCTTGAGATCCATGAAATGAAAGATACTACAAAAGGAACAAAGAAATTCCTCAGAATCCACTAGCATGAATGCTGAAATCAAAAGCTTCATTAGATGGACCAGAAGATAAAGCCGAGGGAAGTGATTTCTCTTCATATAGAGCTAAAGAGCAGACGGACGGGCATAAGATAAACAAAGGGAATCTTGTCTGGAAGTAGAACATGAATAACGAGAAATCAAGGAGACAGAACAGTGTGTGAGTGTGCCAGTGCCCTCGGTAAAAGGAGTACCTAGTCCACATGATTACCTTCGCAAGATGCAATCCTGGGAGGAGGTGAAGAATCTAAACTTCCTACAGAAAACTCTAACTGTCCAAGAGAACCAGAGATCCACACTGTAGCATTCATTTCACAGACAGGACGGGAACCTCAAGCCGAACAACAGCCGCCAATGGCATAGGTGGGGCCAGGACGGTGGACTCTCGCTACACAATCTCCCAGCCAAGACCTATCTGAAAATCAGGGAAAATACTGTTTAGAAGTCTCCCCCAAAACAGTACAGAGGACAGTCAAAGGGGGAAATCCCAGGAAAAGGGGAAACAGAGAAGAGTGCCAAGGAGTTGGTTTCCAGAAATCGTGTGGGGCTCACAGAACAAAAGGTAGAAGGTAAACATGAGGTCCCCTACGCTTCCAACAGCCTGCCACCAGGCTCTGGTCTTCCACTCAGCCATCAGTGGTCTTTCTTGAAACCTGACAGTCTTGTTTCCTCCCTGTGCACTACAAGGAAGCTGTTCTGGAATGCTGGATCTCAAGGCTGCCATATACTACTATTGTGAGACACCCCTCACTGGGTGCCTCTTAGGCTTTTTCCACTTCAGGGGCTATTGTGTGGTCTCCGTTGTGTGTTGTTCACAGATTTTCCATACAAGCAAGAAGGGAGCACAGACAAATGCTACAGCACTGCAACTGTGGCAGAGGCCTCTTCCTTCCCCAGAGACCACGTTTGCATTTCTCATCCCCATGAACAGCTACGGAAAGAAACATCTGGATGGAATAAACAACAGAAGGCAGCTTCATGGGATTCTGTTCATCTGTTTTGGTCTCTTCTTCTTCATCTCTGTCCCGACAGTTATGCTCACCCACTGAGGACCCACAAGCTGAGCATCTATGGAGTATCGCATGGGGCAAGGCACAGGTTGTACTTCACATCTACAGCCATCGCATTGCAAAGGAATCCACGAGTAATGTACTCTGCCTTACCATAGGCTGCTCACTCTCCTGGGGTCCTTTACTGTTACTCTGAATCTCATGGCAGAGTGAGATTTGAATATGGACACTATTTTTCCAAGGCTGTATTAACTCAGAAGAATGAATGATGCTAATCTCTACTTGTGATATTTTAGGACTTTAAAGGTCAGCGTACCTCCCAGCCATTCTGGTTATCTGGAGTCATTGCTAGTACAACCGTATAAAGTAGCAGAGGAGATGCTAAGAGCAGGCTAGACGGGGCAGAGGGGAAGAGTGGCAGGGTGAGGAGCTGGGGAGGCTGCCGTTACCAAAGATGCTGATGCTTTGGGCCATGGCTGGGCTGAGAGACGGGGTTTTCTGCAGAGAAACCATGCAGTAGTCTCATTATTTTACTTTGTTCTTTATTCTTAATCTGCTGCTACCTGACAAATTACTAAAACTTTTGTAGATTAAAATGATATACATGTTATATCTGTGTGTCGGTCAGGAGTTCGGTGGGGCTTAGCTGGGTCCTCTGCCTATGACCTGTCAGGCTGCAATCAAGGTGTCAGCTGGGACTGGGACCTCACATGAGGCTTGACTGGGACAGGGTCACTGCTGCCAACAGGAGTCCCTTGCAGTGTAGGGCCAATGGCTCTGGCTTTTGTTGGTTGTCGGCTCAAGGTGCTTTTAGCTTCTAGAAGCTACTGTAATCTCTTGTAAGCAGGACAGCTAAAAGCATGGCAGTTGGCTTTTCCAGTTAGAGGGACAAACTTCAGCAGGACAGGTCTGTAAACCTTAGGTATGGAAGCCACGCAGCCCCTCCGCGTTATTGTATTTTGTTGGTTAGCACTGTAAGCATGGAGGAGACAAATGCAGACATATGACGTGGCTACTGTGTGTGTGTGTGTGTGTGGGGACACCCAGAGTCTGCTCACCATATTCCTGGTCACTTTCCTCTTCCTTTCTCAGTATTTTGTACAAAAGTTGGTACTGTGAAAATTCCATCTTTAGCTAGTCTGCGGCTACAATATTATTCAGTTCAATCTTGTAGGAGTTAAACTACAGTTGCTCCTTTACATAGGCCCCGCTGATCTCTCTTCCTGACAACAGGACAGATGTTTTCTGGATCAAGGCAGGTATCAGAGTTCTTGCATGACGAGAAAAAATCAGTGGAACTTAGGAACTA
Organism: Rattus norvegicus; assembly: GCF_021556685.1. Lineage (NCBI taxonomy): Eukaryota > Metazoa > Chordata > Mammalia > Rodentia > Muridae > Rattus > Rattus norvegicus. Next base: position 37,364,840 of record NC_141539.1, on the reverse strand, counting down.
TTGACAAAGTTACTCAGCAGAGCTGCCGACATGGTGACTGTCACATATGTACTTTAATTTAATTCAATTAGGAAAAGGAAGGAAGACATGTTTTCCTTTGGGGATATATAGGAAATGTAAGGCCCTACCCTCAAGCTTGCAGAGGTACAAAGACGAAAAAGGGGTCAGCATCTTTTCTTATGCTTGTAACAAAATTTGACCCAAGCTATAAGCCAAACCGAAAAGCTAACAGGAAATATGTATGTTTCTGTTTTTGTTATAATGAATGATATATCTACACATGAGTATTTCCTGAATCTCTGAGAATATTTTCTTAATACCCCAATTCCAAAGGAACAGATTAATAAAGTTAGAGGTTTGATCACCCTTTACAGAAACTACTTCCCCCCAATAATATGGGATCACTATAGAAAACAGTGAAGACAAAGGACTCATCACTCCAGTAAGAACAACCATGAGTTGCCTGGGGCCTCTGTGTTAAGAATGTAAACTGTATGCAGAAGACACACGCCCTGGGTTCTGTAATAGTTAGTGGCTGTTCATCTGATAACCGCAGCACTTCAGTCACTGGACACTGGCGGTACTAGTGATCCCACAGACACTAACTGGTTAAGTCCCACGTCACATTGCATCTTCACAGTTGTTACACTTTTCAGCCCATTATCTGTCGCTATCCTTTGCATCTTTATCTTGAGCTTGGATTTCCTTTTATGGATTTCTAGAAACCCTTTATAATCAGATGCCAGTTACTCAATGTGCTACACAGTAACGTTGTGGGTTCAAATCCTAGCACTGGTCCTCACTGGCTGCTTGGATCTGAGTTAATTATCAATGTTCTTCCAAGTCTCCATTTCCTCCCCCATGAACAGGATTAATAAAAGCCTCTTTAAGTTGCTGAAAGGATTAAAGAACATTCCTCATTATGATATAACGACCATGGTAATGAGACTTAATAAAAACATCACTTGTAAATAGCCACAGGGAACTGCATATTTGAAACAAAATCTATATTCTAAAAGTAAGGATGCTAAAGGAGTCCAAGTTTCCTTTTATTTCTCTATTAAATAAAAATACACAGGAGGGTACTACAGTATTTTCTTGGTTCTAAGCACAGGGGTAAGGTTTACGTTAGCTTTCTTTCTCTCTTTCTTTCTTCCTCTTTCTTCCTCTTTCTTTCTTTCTTTCTTTCTTTCTTTCTTTCTCTCTCTCTCTCTCTCTTTCTTTCTTTCTTTCTTTCTTTCTTTCTCTCTTTCTTTCTTCCTCTTTCTTTCTTTCTCTTTCTTTCTTTCTTTCTTTCTTTCTTTCTTTCTTTCTTTCTTTCTTTCCTTGTGTCTGTGCACACGCACGTGTCACAGAGCACACGTGAAGGTGAGAGCACAGCTTGTGGGAGTCCTCTCCTTCTATCACATGGCTTCCAGAAATAGGGCTTACACTGTCAGTCTTGGCAGCAAGCTTTTGCTCCCTGAGCCATCTCGCTGGCCCAAGTTAATTATCTTTAAAGTAGCAGGCAAGCTAGTAACTCTTAACCACAGCCATCTGCAGAATGCTTCCCCCCAGCCATATTTGTTTTGTTTTAGGAGACCACTTGCCGCATTAGAAAAGCAGTCAGCGGTGCAGTGGGTGAAGTCCCTCTGGATGCTTCCTTATGGCTGGGTACTTTGCTTTTTAAACTGTTTTTCTTGCCTTCCTGAAATTTGAAAATACCATAGCTTTTATAATTAGAAAATAAATTTTAAAAAGGAATACTGTGAAAAGAAATTCTGCATACAAAGAAAATCAAAACGTGGATTGTAACTGACATATCAAGGGATTACTACTAATTCTTGTAGGAGTGATATTACCCAATGATGTGGGGGCTTTGAGAACCTATGTCATTTCCTAAGCAACACAATGAAATAGACGTAAGGGTGAACACCTATACTGTGCTCTACTCAAATACTCATGGAAACAGTGAGGAGAAAACAGCCAATCGTTAGGAGCTACACAACTACGGATGATGGGTTCTTGTAGATTCATTACATAGTTATTTTAGCTCTGAAAATCTCAAGTATCTTAATTTTTATAACTAGGATTTTTTTTAAATTTTGAAAAAATGTCATGATAAAAATGTAAAATTATAAATTATTTTTTTTATTTATTCCTTGTCCTCTACGATAGCATATATTGCTATTTGGCTGAGATGGTTTGCTGCTAAATATGCTTACTTTTTCTTTAATTTATTTTTTATTTTGTTTTGAAACAGGGTCTCAATCTACAGCTCAGGCTGCCTGGTACTCACTGTGTCAGTCTCGAACTTGCACTAATCCTGTTGCCTTGGTGCACTAGTGTCCTCAGCTGTGGTAATGAAGTGACCCATCTGTCACAGGTGAAAGCATCACCTTTGTGTGAGGAAGGAGATTATTAGCCATCGGCTAAGTGGGTTCAAGGACCATAAAGGTGCATTCAGACTATACCTGCAATCTCAGTACTCAGGGTGCTGAGGCAGGAGAACTCATGTTGGCTTGAGGCCAAGCTGGGCTGCACAGTGAGTTCCAGGCAGCCTGGACTTTACACCCTCTCAGCGAAACATATGGTAAATAAATGTAGAGGGAAAGGGAAACATAAACTTTTGTTAATTGCTAATTTTACTTTTGTATTATGAAACATTTTAAAAAACTTTAAAGGTAAAATTTAAGGTAGTTGATATTTTCGGAAATAAAAATAATTCCTCCTGGACCAGGAAGCGGTATCACCAAACTTAACAAACACAAGTGGCTTGGCCAGCAGCCAGTTCACCTGCCCTCTGTCTTTTAAATGCATCTCACCAAGAGCTGGCCGGATCGGGGGAGGCCGTCTACAGCTGGCAGTGCATCCCTAGATCTGCGGCGCAGTGCTCAGAAGCCCTTAGATGAAACCTGTTAGACAAAACGCAGTGCTGACATGCATGAGGAATGTTCTATTATAAACCCGTTTTCACTTTCTCGCAGCTTTCCAAAAAATTAGCCTTTTGTGGTGAAATTTTCCATGCTTAGTTTCAGCCCAAAGGTGATTTTTTTTGCAAAGTTCGAGAAAAATATATTAAATAGTTTTTGAGTTATGAAAAGACGAAAGAAAAAAAAAAAGACCACATAAATTTTCCACTTTGAAAGCAGTTTCAGGATTTGCAAAAATATTCAGATAGCTAACAATGGTTGAGGTTGAAAAGTTGAAATTTTCCATGTGTCCAGTAGTTTGGGAGATTCGGAGAATATGCGTATACACATATCCAGGCACACAAAATAAATTAGGATATAAAGACTGTTCATGGCTGATCCCTGAGGATCCACACACCACGACTCACTAGTGGTCACATGACAGATGACTGTGCATTGTTTCTGTAGAATTCAATGTCCTACACTGTACTGTCCCATATGCCCCAGCTCAATTCTATAAGTCTGAGGCTGTTTTAAGTTCAATTTTTGCCCTTAGCTATGCCTTCATGCTAACTTCTTTTACTCTTTGCTTCCACAACTCCAATTCTCTCTAAACTCACTGCGAAGTAAACGTTCACTTACTTCCCATTAAAACTTCCCTATGTACTTGAAGAACTCGAGGGCTGAAGAAACAACAGTTCATTTAGGTCAAAGGAGCTGGAGAGATGGTGCAGTGGTTAAGAGCGCGGGCTGCTCTTGCAGAGGCTTGGTATTTGATTTCCAGCACATGTGGTACTGTGATGTAGTCTCAGGGGATCCAACAACCTCTTCTGGCTCCCCCTGGCACTGCGTGCATGTGATACACAAATACACACCCAGGCAAACACCCATACACATAGAAATAAAAATGGGGAAATAAAAGAAAATGTCCCCTCAACCAGTTCTTCACTTCCTATATTGAATTTTTCTCCCCATAGGTCAGCTTCTAGATTAATATCTGTCACTCGACATTCTGCAGCTTCTGTGTCTTATTTTACTAACAATGTAGTCTCCATGGTAACCCCCAAATGCTAATTCCAGTAAAGTGATGCTTCCCACCTCTTAACCTCATTAACCAGCTGTTAGCTTGCTTCAGCTCTGAGTAGAGCTCAGGGCTCTGCAGGTGAGGAATTCAAACGGGGCTCCACTGGGTGGCCTCCGCTGGGTGGCCATGTGGCTCCTTGTATCTGCTGGGGTCACTGATAGTGCTCAGGGTCTAGGAGGGCTGCTCTGCTGAGTGTCTCAGGCCCCTCTCATGTGGCCAGCCAGGGAATGTCAGAGCGGCCGGAGCATTTGTGTGGCAGCTGCCCACTGACATGGAGGCCTGGACTTGGAGGTGCCAGAACCTCGGCTCCAGGTCTCTGCAGTGATTTGCTGAAAGCAGTTCCGGTGCACAGCCTCAGTAGCGAAGGGGAAAGGAAACTTCCTCTCTTGAGGAATGAATGACAGGGACCCAGACTTCTCGGTCCTGCATCTCCCTGCACCTTTCCTGACCTTCTCTCTTCTCTCAGCTTCTGTGCTATACGGGTCTGGATGAATGGTTTTCAGAACTTTAACTCACAATTAGATATACATTCCAGAATGTAATCGGAGATAGAAGCATACATTTATAAAATGAGAAACAAATGTCTCAGGATAAATACCTTTATTACAATATAAATATGCGCAGTTCTGTTTTTTATAAAGTGCTGTTTTGTCTTTCACAAATGCATCTCCCCTCTTGGGAGAAGAGTAGACTTCCCAGCCTTATGGACCAACGCTGGTCACATGACTTGCAGTAGACTGCGAGGAGTAGTGTGCCCTTCAGAAGGAGACTGAAACGCAGCTCACCCCCTTCTACCCTCTCCACGAAGCCAGAATACATCAGATAGAGGCTACACCATCAGTTTGGACTTCGTAGTAAGACCATTCACAGAGAGCTCATAGGGACAGCCTATGTTCAAGAGGACTTGTATTACAAGCAAGAAACAAGCCTTTTTGCTTAGGCTTGTGCCTTGGGCCTGCACAACTGTGGCACAATCTAGACGCTTCTCCATCCACTCTGGCAATCCACTCCAATGACTGAGGATGCACCAAGGGGCTGTGGGTGATAGTCTGGGGGGGTGGCATTTGTATTTTCTGCATCTTCCACTCTTCTTTTACAGCAAATGAAACAATTCCTCTGGGATCCGCCCATCTTTCCCTCTTTGTTGTAATTTCACGGAGAGTTACTACTCTGTATGCTGCGTTCATCGTTGCTCATGTGGCCTAGCAAACACGCCTATCACTTGGTTGTTTGCTTTTTACCGTACCTTAGTCTTTCTGCTTCCTTTTCTTCAGTGAGAACTGAGTTTGTCAGATGTCTGACATCATCACTCATGATCCTTCAGTGGCTTCTAGCTAACCTACCTGCTGTCTATCCCCCACGATTCTGACGGTTCTCTTTAGATGTATCGCACTGCAAGCCAACTGAACAATTTACCTGCTATTAGTTTCTCAGGGGCCCAGTAACAACAACAACAAAAAAAATTCTCTTCTTTCTCTCATCGTGTTTCGAAGGCAAAGTGAGTCCCACTTTCTATCTCATGGAACATGTACTTCTAGAGGCCTGTTCAAACATTCCAGCTGTGAAGAAGTGCTCTGTTCAAAAATTCCTGCCAACAGGGCTGTTTTTCATCTTGAGAGCTGGAAGAAGGTCCTTCCCTCAACACGGCCAGAACCTCTCAGCTCTTCCCTCCTTTGCTTTCACTTCTTATCTCTAGATCTAGGGACAGGGCTCTGGCCACAGCGGCTGCAACACGTTAATCATCTCCTTTCCCCTCCCTGATGGCCAGCCTGACTACTGAACAGGCCGCAGCACGGAGGCAGGTACTTCTCCCTGCTAGCCTGACTTGGATGGGCCAGGAAGGCACCACGGGGTAGGGCTGTTCATCACAGACCGCCTCCATAACTGCACGGTTGGCAGAATGTCTGGATTTATTTTGTCCTAATGTGGAGGAGATTACTCCGGAATTGACACGACTTGCCATTCTTACTCTCAAAGTTTTTCAAGCTACTCAGCTGCAGTTGTACAGTTTATGTCTAAAATTCGGAATATCTGAAATACTTCATGAAACCAGAGCCCAGTGTATTGGCTCACCCCATGATCAACCCTGGAGAGGCTTAAGCAGGAGGACTGCCTGGGCTATGTAAGCTCAAGGCTAGCAAGTCAGACCCTGTCAAAACAAAAATCAAAACACCCAGAAAAGAAAAACAAAAAGAAACGAGGGGTAAAAGGCTCTGAGCTGCAACAGTGACCACACTTTATTTTACCAATTTTTCCTCTGGTATCTTTATGGAGACACTGTTCATCTTTCTGACACATGGTGAGACATGGCCATCAGTTCCTTCTGCCCATAGCAAGCAGCAGCAATGTGTCTGAAGAAGAGAAATGGTCCCTAACACTCAAGGAGGAGACAGAAACCCGTAAAATGGACAGACAGAACACATTCTTAAAAACAATGAAAATGGCTTGGTTCCTTAAGAATTTTCAGAATACAGGCAAATGTCTTGGCCACATTTCATCCCAACACAGCACCGCCAGGAGAACAGTTGCCATCACTGCCCTGAAAGTATAGAAGTCCCCTCTGGCCCACAGACCTTGCTGAAGAAAGCTAAGTAGACAACAGGTCTGGGGCAAGGCTTCGCAGCACTGGACAAGCAGGCTGCTCACATGGAGTCTAAGCTATCGGGAAGCCTCAGGAAAGGAGGACACTTCTGTTGTCTGAGACAGCTCTCTGGTACTGTGCACGTTCCCTAAGGAACACCAAATAACACAAATTTAGGATCTGCTATCTCTAAGAACATTCCCAAGCTCCAACTTAATACCTAAAGGAAAATAAAAAGTAAAATTACTTGAAATTGCCACATGATTCAGTCCACAGCCCAGGTAAGTTCTAACCTTGGCTATGGAGAAGGACTTCATCAGACGGCACCTTCTTACTGCGTAGAGGGCGGATGCCGAGAAAGCAGGTTCTGCATAAGAGGGGAAGGCTGCCACCTTTCTGTTTACATGCCAACCAATGCATCTTACTCTTAATTGCTACAGCAGTGGTTCTCAAACTGTGGGTTGCAACTCCATTAGGGATTAAAGGACCTTTCACAGGGGTTGCCTAAGACCATCAGAAAACAGGTATTTACATTATGACTCATAACAGCAGCAAAATTACAGTCAATGAAGTAGCAGTGAAAACAGTTTTGTGGTTGGTGTCACCATAACACAAGGAGCTGTATTAAAGGGTCCAGCATTCGGAAGGTTAAGAGTCATCTGCAAAGTCTCCAACCCCTTTAGCTGCACATAAATGCAGACACGCACACTGTCGGCACACACCATACTCTATCACCCAAAGGCTGAAGGGCATTCTTAGAGCCTCTTTATAAACACGGCTAACAGAAGTGCATTCCACTTTAAGATTCAGCCCTGGATGAGGTCCCTGACAGGGTCCCTTTCTCTTAATCCTTATATATAAAAGGAATGGTGATCCTATGGCTCTAAAGACAATTGCAAGTCAGGGCGGCTACTACTTCTCAGTTTTCGAATTAGCTTTTCTAAAGGAAAAAAAAAATCCTTATTCTGGACACCACTTTCAAAGTATCTGACAAGCTTCTATTTCTATATTTTTATACATCAACCTAGACTAAAGAGAGAAACAAAAAAAATTAATTTTACATTTTAAAAGAGGCAATTATTTTGCACTGTATTGAGCTATAGGTCAGACAATATATCTTGCATTATACAATAAGTCTCTTAAATGATGTAAGAACAAAGTTGTCAAAAATTATACAAAAATATTGCAAAGTGCTGAACCAAACGAAAACCAAACAAACCGGCTACCAAACTGCAAATATGCCCTCAAAGTCTTAGGGGAGTCAAAAGTTCCAGTAAAAATAACAGAAGAGATGGGAACACAAGTTTCTTATTATCACACTTCATATGTTATAAAACATAACAGCTAACTTATTTTTGGCAAAATGATTAGGGATTGCAACACTCTGGCTTCCACAACTTAGTTGATTGTCAAATGCATCTTAAATGGAGCGTTTCATGTTAACTTCAGGCAAGCAGGCCGTGTGCTGTCTTAGAGACACTGAGATTTCAACGCCACAGCATGGATCGCACCAGCAGTTATTAACTGGCCCAGGTGTTTAATGGTCGAGAGGCAGGCAGGATGTTGTGGTGGAGAATTTCAACAATGTAGATAATTGAAACCAGATACAGCTTATTTTTTAAAAAAAGATTTATTTGTATGAGTGTTATGTATGCCTGCATGCCTGTATGTATGTATGTATGTATGTATGTATGTATGTATGTATGTATGTATGTATGTACGTACACCATGCACATGCCTGGTGCCTGAAAACGTCAGAAGAAGGTGTCAGATTCCCTGGAACTAGAGTTACAAATGGCTGGGAGCTACTATGCAGGTTCTGGGAATTGAACCCAGGTCCTCTGTAAGAGTACAATTATTGCTAACTGTGAAACCATCTCCAGCCCCACAGAAAACCTTTGAGAAATGAAAACACAAAATTGTACAGACAGCACCTTTACCTCTCTCCCTAAAGGTGCCCTTCATGTACAATCACACACATTAGTTTTTAGTATTCCACTTGTGTCTGTGTGTCTTCTCTCTGTATGTGATATATGCATGTGTGTATAAGGTCATGTAAATGTGTGTACACATGCATGTGCATGTACATGTGAAGGCAAAGGTTGATGCTGGGTGCCTCTCTCAAGTGTGCTCCTAGTTTTTGAGACACTCTCAGGGAGTCTGGAGCTCAAGAGTTCCTGAGGATGGCAGGCTCGCACACTCCAGGGATCTACCCTCTCTGCTCCCTCAGAACTGGGTTTATACCTGGCCTTTACATAGGTGCTGGAGATCCACACTCGTGTCCTCATGGCTGTGACACATCATGCAGAGCCATCTCTCCAGCACCATTAAAGAAGAGGAAATACGGTTTCACAGCTCTCTGAAACTCTGAATCATAGTATGTCTTCACAAACGGACTGTGCTAAGCTTGTTCCTCCCTTTCCCCTCCCCTTTTTCCTTTTCTTCCCTCTTTCCATCCTTTCCAATCTCTATCCAAGTGTTCACAGGAGACTACAACCCTGGGAAAACGCACGGTTATGATTCTGTCAAAGACTCTGCAGTCTGGGACCTGGTTAAGCTGTGATCAGATTTCTAACCAGAAATTGGTAGTAAATACAAACAGTTTAACAATACTGGTCTGGGACAGTTTAACAATACTGGTCTGGGGCAGTTTAACAATATTGGTCTGGGGCAGTAAGTAACCAATACAGCAGTTAACCTAATGACTGAAATGACAACAATAGTAGATACTTGCTTAGAACTTTAAAATCCCAGGCTACACTCTTAATATTTTACATAGGTCCTCACAAAATCCTTGAAGAACACATGAATTATTTCCAATTTGCTGATGGAAACAGTGAGATCGAGACTCAATGACTTGTCCAAGTTTACACTAATGGAAATGTCAAAAAATGATTTGAGCCTAAGTGAGTACTAGAGACAGAGCTCACAGTTACTGTGTGAAGAGAGGTGCTCACACACAGGCTGGGGGCTGGGAAATGACAGCCACATATAGTGTGAGAGGAATTTCAAGGACAGAAACAAGATTGTAAGTGACGCCAAGGCTAACATCAAAAGCAAAGCTGCTTCCTGAATAAAAGGCCCTATCTAGGGCAGGATACAACTGAGTGCAAGTATAATCTTCAATTTATTGAATTCACACTTAGACATAAAAATATATTTTCTTATATCCAAAAGGAGAAAATTAAAACCCATTTGGTATTAAAAACAGTCAGGGAGTCTATAGTTCTACTCTCTCCAAGTGCTGGTTTAAGCACCGAATGAAGCAAGCTGGCAAGAAAGGAGGCAAATTCCTAGTGGGATCCAAGACCCCGCTGGAGATATTTTATCACACGGACTGGAAATATTCATGGACAGGGATGCTGCGAAGGGATCCCGTCCTCTTGCTTAGTTGTCTCATCCACGAGACTCCAGGCCCTCTGCTAAAAAACATCCTGTATCCTCAGGGGGTTCCTCAAGATAACCCAACAGCGGTTTTATACGCACACATGACAAATGAAGAAATAACTTGCAAACTGTAGCCACTCACCGGGTCTGTTCATGAAACATGTGAGCTAAAGCGCACCTTTATGTAAAGGCTCTCACACAGTCCACTCTTTAAGTTGGAATCTGTGACTTTGGTGCCTCAATCTACAGTACAGGGCTGCACTTAGGAACCAGTTAGCCCACTGATAGAGTGCTTGCTTTAGGCCCTAGTTTTATCCCCAGGATCACAACGAACAAAAAGACAAAGACAGCAAGCATCTGTGAATGAAAGGATATATACGTATCTGCACACTACAAAACAGAAAAGAATCTAAACTCCAAATGATGAGGGTACACCATTTTGCTTCTTAAAAAAAGACAGGAATATTTTCTTACTTAAGTTTTTGGAGAGTTACTGTCTTTGTTTTATAGTATGGGTGATTTGTCTGCACATATAGCTGTGTGCCTTCTGCATGCAGTCCCTGTGGAGGCCAGAGAGGACCCAGAATCCTGAACTGTGGTTATAGACTGTTGAGAACCACCTCCTCGGAATCAGACTTGTTGGATCCTCCAGACGAGCAGTTGGTGCTCTGAGCCAACGAGCCACCTCCCTAGCCTATGAATCTTTTCAGAACAGTCTTCCCATAATGACAGAGGCTTCCCATGCCACTCTCAGTAACTGTTCTTAAACACTGCTTCACAAAAGACAGTTGGTTAAACATGACCTCAGAACTCCAAGACATTCATTTAGCAAACCTCTTTCCCACCATTATTCACTGGAACATCATGGGAATTTCTTAAACACATCTTTGGTACTAAAGAGATAAGGATAAAGATAGATCCACGTACCCTTTCCTGTGCTTTCCAAAAAACCTAATACACAATCAGGCACCCACAGTCACCTTCTAAGGTATACGTACCGGCAGCTCCGGGGCACGGTTCATCACGTGAAGAGCAATATAGCTGCCTACGGAATGGCCAATGAATATAAGCTTCACATCCTTCGGTACGTGAGCTCTCAGAAAAGCTATTTTGTGCTCTATTTGACCATTCAGACCATAGATGTCCTCAATTTCTTGAGCATTTGGTTCTAGAAGCAAAAGTATGAACACACTTTAATAAGTAAGCAAGCTTATTAAAGTAGATAAAGTACCTACAAAAAATACTGAACTTAAAGCAGCAATGCAGGGTGAGGTACTCACCCTTTGTCACAAGCCTAGAGTACGCTAGCTACAGTACCAGGCACTTACGTTACAGTCATCCACCCTTACCACAGAGCTGGAAAAGAAGGATTATCTGAGACATCTCAACTCACAGACAGTATGTTTGAGACTGACAGCTACAGACCTGTGAAATAGAGGAGGTGGGGCTCAAATGAAGGTCTGTTCTCAAAGCCCATGGATTTTCAACTAGTCCATGGACTACTGTTAGTTTAGGCCAGGAGTTCTCTGAACGATCATGTAACAGAATACTCGGGACAGTCTGTTGGAATAGATAGCTGGGCCCTGACACCAGAGTCTCTGACATAGTAGGTCTGGGTAGAGGTCCAAGAATTTCCTAAGTTTCTAGGAGATACACACATGCTGATTCTCAGACTACACCCTGGGGACCACTTGGTTAAGCTTATATTCAGTGAACTAAGAAACACATGATACTGCCTGCGTTAACAATCTGTTTATATTTACAAAAACTTAGACTTAAATAGAAATCTAAATGTTAACTCATACAGTCATGACTTGAAATAGCCTTTCTTTTCTGTTCTCTTTTTCTAGAGTTTTCAAGACCTAATTAAAAACTACACTTGCTTAACCCCACTGACCCAGAAAGATAAATATGGCATGTAGCTACTTACAAGCAGATATTAGCCGTTAAGTAAACAATAAACATGTTACAGCCCACAGGGGAGTTCTAGTGGGGACACACGAGTCTCTCTGGGAAGGGGAAATAGAATAGATTCTGCAGGTGGACTCGGGGTAAGTGGGGATGGGAACAAGAGGGATCAAATGGCATGGGAAGGGTGGAGTGAAAAGACGGGGAGAGATGACTGGAAGGGGAGGGCATTGGTGGGTGATGTTTCCACTTGGTGCAGTGGAAACTCCTGCATCTATAAGAGTGCCCCTAGTAAGGACTCCTAGTGATGAGGATACAGAACCTGAACGGTCCATCTTCTGCAACCTGGCAAGGCTTCCAGTGGTGTGAATGGATCAACAACCCAGCCACCTTCCACCTACAATCTGTCCTGTATGCAGACGTGCTGGGATGAGGGTGACAGAGAACTTGTGGCCAATCAATGGCTGGTCTAATTTGAGGCCCATGCCACCAGGAGGAACCCATGCCTGACACTACCTGGATGACAGGGACCTAGGGTAGAACCAAACCCAACTGGAGGAAAAGAAAGGAAGGAAGAAAAAAAAAGAGAAAAGAAAGAAAAAAGTATGTTCTGATATATTCATAGATCAGTGTCTAGTCCAGTCATCATAAGAAAGAGCACCTCTGGCAGCTGTTGGGAGCCAGTGCTGAGATCCACAGTGAAGATTAGGTGAAGGGAGAGCCCAGGTTGGAGGTCTCATCTGGTCAGTCCCCTCAAAGCTCAGGGAACCCCTGAGGAAAAGGAGAGGAGGAATTGTGGGAGCCAGAGTAGTGGAAGACATGGAGAGAGCATGGCAGGCAGAATCAACTAAGGGGGCTCAAGGGGGCTCACAGTAACTTAAGTGGCAGTCATGGAGCCTACGTGGGTCTGAGTTAGATCCTTTGCAATATATGTTATGGTCGTTGGCTTGGGTTTTAAGGGGAACTCCTGACAGTGGAACTGGGAGTGTCTCTGACTCGTTGGCCTGCTCTTAGGACCCTTTCCTCCTACTGGTTTGCCTGTCTAGCCTTGATGTTAGAGGCTTTGTGCCTAGTCTTATGTAGTATCTTATGTGTTCAGCTGATGACCCTGAGAGACCTACTCTTTTGTGGGAGAGATGCAATAGGGGAGTGAACCTGGGGTAGAGGGGGAATAGCGGAGGGCAGAGAAGAGTGAAAGGAAGAGAAGTTGCAGTAGGGATGGTTGTATCAAAGAATTAAAAAACAAACAACAAAACTACACTTGCCTTCAAGAAGATTATAGCTCAGAAAGAGGATAAATAGATTTTATTTATTTTGCCTATGTTCATGTGTATGTGGGTGTGCATGTTAACGTGTGCATGGGTATAATTGTGAAGCCCTTAAGTATCTCAGAAAGGCAGTGGTCATCTGTACTTAAGAGAGGTGTTATTATAGCTCTTTCCAATTGATTCTCGAGAAATACTACAAGACCACCACACCACAGATGTAAACATTTAGTTACATATTTGAAATTGGGCATAAGTCTATATATACCTTCCTCTATATGTATAGTTAGCTACAGATTAAAACATTAAGCGTGTAAGTTTAACTATGCATTTTCACACAAACACTATTTATAAGTCTTTGATGACCATAAGACTAGAATTTAGTGCTGTGGCACTGGGTGTGCACATCGTAGCCCTTTACCTTTCACACAGTCATTTTCACTTGTGAATGTGACTTTTCCATCTTGCCCCTTACTCAATAAAGATATCCTAATAATAATTTTAACCTAATAGCTTACAAGAAGAAATAAAAGGCTGAAATCAGAACTTCATATTTGAAATTCTTTGATCAAGATGGGTGTATCATTTATTCCTTAGATGGACCTTTAAAAACAATGTTTACCATACACGTATATTATAATAAAAAAATCTAAAAAGTCATGAAAAATTCACTCTAAATTCTTGAAAGTAGAACCAGAGGTTGAATGTGAAAAATCTTTTTATGTATTATTTTATTTGTAATATTAAAAAGAGTCTAGCAGTGCTAGCTGTCATTTAATAATAGAACTTGAACTGTTAAATAAGTGTAAATATTGAACTTAATGTTTGGGAAAAAGGAGAACTTTTGACATGTGGTCCCCAGGTATCTTGCTTCTATTTTACAGAAAAAAAGTCACTTCATTGTTACTCAAATGGGACATAGAAAGCCCAAAGGACTTTGTGGGTTCATGCTAAAGATCAGAGAAGCAGCTGGGTGAGAACTGTGGCCCTCAAGTCTTTATGCTTCCTTCATTCAGGGGTCCAAATGACTTTCCTTTCCCTATTACCTCTAGGTTTGCTAAGATGAAAAGACACGCTCACAATTGGGAGCACACTTTGTTCCCGCTCTCTCAGTGTTCTGCAAGCCCCTTGGATGCAATTGTGGTGACTTTGCCAGCTCTCAAAGTGACGAACACACTGAAGGGATGAGAGATGGGCATTTACACTTATTTACAAATGCTACCTAACTTAAAGACAAATACAAAACCTATGAACTTCAAGAATGTCTTGAAATTAATTTTAATTATTATTCTCAACAACCAAACAAGTTATGCTTTCCACTTGATGGGCATGAATGATCCACTAAGGGTTTCAACAGCACAAATAGAGGGATCAGGTGGGAAATGCAGGAAGAACAAAATGCTACAAACAGTAAAAAAAGGCAAGAGGCACAAAGAGTGATATTTGGAAATGGTGAGGAGTTTGAGGGAGAAATGGAACAAAGTCGTTAGAAAAGAAAGTTGTCACAAATTGAGCAGGACATGGGATGTTACACGAGGGCATGTATGTAGACTACACAGAAAGGAGCAGCATGCTTGGCTTGTGGGGTCCAGGATGGGTGCTACCATGCCAACAGCCCCCAATGCATCAGAGACTCCTAAATGCACTTAGAAAGAGGTTGGGGTTTTCAGACACAATATCCAGATACTGATGAGCATGTAGGTCATTCTGAGCACCTCTTACTGGAAATGCTTGTCACCAGAACTGTCTGGATTTCAAGTCTCTGTCTGTCTATGATTTGAGGATATTTCCATTGAATGTACTTGCTGTGCATCTCTCAGGCAAAAATCTGCAATCTGAATGAAGCTCCTTAGTCCTCTTACCAGCCTCAGGACTGCAACAATGTGTTTGATTTCTAGGTTCTTCTCCAGCTCTGCACTTTAACTTGGAAACTTGCTTGAATTTCTAGTGGCCATGGGTACTGGCCTGACTGTCCCCACCGTTGGGAGCATCTTTCCTCAAAGTTCTTCTGCTATGCCCTTTCCTGGGAGAAGAGAAGTTTACAGAACATATTCTCTCTCTCTCTCTCTCTCTCTCTCTCTCTCTCTCTCTCTCTCTCTCTCTCTCTCTGACTATTGGGTGTGGTTTTGTTTCTTTACAATTGCATGAGCCAGATTCATCATTTATGAAAGGCTATATACAAATTTAAGGTGATGTTCTCATCTGCTAAAGCTGAACCAGTGGAATCCTGGACTTGTGTTTTATATGTTTTGAACAAAAGACTTGAAGTAGTTGATAATAAATTTGCCACCGAGTAAGCTGTTTTAGTAAGTCAAAGCCAAAAAACATTTTAAACTCCCAATTTGTTAACATTTCGTCTCAGCTTTTCTTGAATCATCCCTTTGTGGTATCAGAGAACATCTGCTCTGTTGTTATATCCACTTTATGGTTCTGTCAATATGCTGCAACCAGAATATTATTTCCAACTGTTCATAATCTTAACACATGCTAATATGAAGCGAAACGTCTGCCAACCTTTGATGTGCTGCCATAGCTTGCTTTCAGTCATTACGTAGTTTTCAGACTATACCTTGCATGTCGGGCCACCTGTACTTAGGATCATAATCTCAGATGGGAAATGATGCAACTGTCCTGCTGCGCTAACCCACCTGCTATGACACTCGTAAGTGTGACCTCTACGTCACCTCTACTAGGTCATGTAGGTTGGTAAGGCCAGGGCTACACTTGGCCTCATAGAACTTTTGGGATACTCAGGCTATAAATGGAAATAGTCATCTCAAAAGACAGAGATGGACATCTCTAGTTCCATTTAATTCTCCTGCAGCAGCACACACCATCACCTAGTCAGGGATCAGTAAGTTAGTCCTCAGTGGTGATAAACAGCCTGCCCTTTTACCTGGCTACTTAGTATCTGCTGGCCCTCTGGGCTAATGCCTCTAGATGGCACTGTTCTCATTAGGTAGCAAAGGGCCCAGTGTAACTGCTAAGTCATTATTAACTCATTAGTAAGTACAGAAGCCAAGTACAGAGTCCAAGCAATAAGCACCCAAGTAAAGTTATACATAAGCAAGCATCAATTTAAAACACAAATTAAATACATTTCCTAGAAATTCGGACTCACTTCTCACTGGTTTTGTACAGCAGTGCTTACTTGGTAGAGGAAAATCCACAGCCAAGGTATTGAAGATGTGGTCCTAGGACCAGCAGCATGAAGGCTTCTGGGAAGTTGTTAGAAATACAGAATCTCAGATGGTGTCCCACATCTACTGAATCAGTGACTCAAGGGCTGGCCATTATGTTAATAAACAACCTTGGTGCACGTCAGAGTTTGAGAGCCCTTATCCTGGCTGATCCTTTCCATCTGTTTTCAGTTTCAAAGTTGCTACTCAGATTGTGTTTATTTGCTTCTGATTTTAGTACAGCTTTGGAATGTTACTGTGACTGCTGTTGTTGCCGTAACTAAGAATTCTCTCTATACTATACTATGTGTGTGTGTGTGTGTGTGTGTGTGTGTGTGTGTGTGTGTGTGTGTCTGTGTGTGTGTGTCTTTTTCTCCATGGTAGGGATGTAGGAATAAGACATGATGGCTGCTCATGACTCAGAACTTTGAGCAAAGGGAATAGATAATAATTAGTTTTCAATAAGGAGCTACCAGTCTCTTATATTTAAAGAGTTTCTTGTAGACAGCAGATAGTTGGATCTTATTTTTATCTACTTTGAGCGACTATCCTTTAAAGTATTCATATTCAAACCGATTACTAATACATTTAGATAAATGATCATATACAATTTAAAGTTTTAAATTTAATTTTAATTATGTGTATATATGAATGTCTATGTATAGCTATGTGCATATGAGGACAGGTGCCTGGGGAGACCAGAAAGCTGTCCTGGATTCCCTGGGGCAGGAGTTAAAGGTGATTGTGAGCTGCCCAACTTGGGTCCTCTGCAAGAAAAGTCCTCCTAACTGCTGAGCCTCCCTTTCCTCTCCACTAAGTGTGCTCTGCTTTGATGCCTTGTTTGTTTTTTGCCTTTTTCTCTTCTACTTTTTTTGGTCTTAATTGAGTATATTTAATCATCCCATTTTCTCTCTTTTGGTCATGTCATGGTCATTATATTTCTTTAATTTTAAAAATTTATCCTCCTCATCATTTTTAATGGTTGCCCTAGAATTTGCAGTATTTAATGTAAGCTGATGTAAGTAATGACTTATCACTTTACCTTTAGTTTTGTTACATAACAATGATCTTAATTGCTCTCCTTCATCCTTTATGCCCGTGCCAACACTCATCCCACTCACCCATACATTATCACCACTTACCAATTGAGCACTTATTTAGAATAAGGAACTTTAAAAATTTAAAAACTTAAAAATTTCTTCCTTGCTTCTCTTTTTTTTATATTTTTATTAGTGTGTGTGCACATGAGCACGTGTGCATGCCCACAGAGGTCAGAGAAGGTGTTGGATCCTCTGGAAGCAGAGACCCAGGTGGTTATGACCCAGTGGCTGTGGGTACTAGGAAGTGAGCTCGGTCTCTATAGAGCAGGAGGTCTTAACCAATCAGCCATCTCTCAAACCTATGCCTTTCTCTTCTTGTTACAGGTTTGAGTTTCTAGCTCCACTTAGCTTTTCTTGTAAGGTAAAACTAAAGCAAACAGTCTCCTCTGCTTTTGTCTAGAAACTCATTACTTTCTTTCGTTTACTTTCCAAGGATATGTTTATTAAACACAAAATTATAGGTTGATGATATTTTTCTTTCAAAACTAAGTATTTTACTTTATTCTCTTTGCATGTGACAAAGGGTTCTTGGAAATTTTATTGTTGTCCTTCAAGGGTTCTATTGATTTCCTGTAATTTCAATATGTGACACACAGGCAAAGAGTTTGAGTAGTTATCCTGCTCACTGTTCGCCAGGCATCTGAGTTTCATTATGTGAGTTAAGTGCTTCCCTTACTTTGGCTCCACTCCCTCCACCCTCTCCACCCTCTCCCTCCATCCTCTCCTCTCCTCTCCCTCCGTCCTCTCCACTCCCTCCACCCTCTCCACCCTCTTCCTCCATCCTCTCCTCTCCCTCTATTCTCTCCCTCCTCTCCTCTCCCTCTATCCTCTTCTCTTCTCTCTTCTCCCTCCGCTCCTCTCCCTCCGTCCTCTCCTCTCCTCTCCCTCTATCCTCTCCCTCCATTCTCTCCTCTCCTCTCCCTTCAACCCTCTTCTGTATTCTAATTATGTAGCTGTCTCACCTTTGAAATTGTCCATAGCTCTTGGATATCCTGTTCTTTAAGAACACTATTTTTTTCTATTTGCATTTCTGTTAGGGAAGTTTTTACTGATCTATTTCCAATTTCACAGATCCTTTCCTTAGCTGCACTGGGCCTAGTGGCAAGCCCATGAAAGCCATTTGTTGCAGTATTTTCTAGTATTTTCTTTTTAGTCTTTCTTTAAAAGTATCCAACTATCAATTTGCATTACTATTCTTTTGTGGCATGTTACAGTTTTCATTAGAGTCTCAACATATTAATTGTCATAGTTATTTTAAATGCCCTATCTGATAAACTTAACGTTGGCAACAGGCACATCTGAATTTGGTTATGGTTCACAACTTGTTGTTCAGTCTTACTGTTTTTCTCTTGCCTTTTACAAAGCCTTGTAACTTTTCTGACTAAAGTTGGACATGATGTACCAGTACTAGGAACTGAAGTGAATAAATAGATTCTTGGCATGCGGCTTTATATTAAGGTGGCCAGGAGCTGAGCTACATTTAATATTTATTAGAGCCTTTGATTTCATCCATGCTATTGTCTTTTCACCCTTCCCTGCTGGTTCCCCAAAGACCTCCTTAACAGATCCTGTAACTTGCAGCACACACACCCCTGTTATATCCAAAGCCTATGAACATGGTGTAAACTATGGGGGTAGGGGAGGAAGCATTCCTCAATTGCGTAGTTAATATAGTCTCAGAGGGCCTGAGATTCTGTCTGTGATCATAACAAATGTTTTTCAGATCATTTTCCCTCTCTATGTGAGGCAAGAAGGCCAAGAGGTTCTTCCCTCCGGTTAGACAAGGTCACACAGGGTCTCGTCCTTTGGAGAGTAGGCTTTTGCTACTGAGAATCCTTTGGGAATGATGCAAAATGATTCCCCTTCCATTCCTACCCTAAGAAGACCCTGAAAGATATTCTCAGATAATCACCGTGTCGCCTTTACTGCCATGGCAAAGTACTCATAGAGATTGGCTCATGGTTTTAGAGGTCTCAATCTGCAGTTGTCTGGCCCTGTTGTTTTGGGTACTGGGAAACAGACCATTTAGTCAACAAGTGGTACCACAAAGCTGCTGGTTTTCTGGGGACTAGGAAGGAAAATGAGAAAGGAAGAGGACAAGGAAGTCCTATCCTCCAAGGTCACGACCCCAGTGAACTAAACTTCTTACTCCACAAAAGGTTTACTACCTCTCAAGATTCCATTACATTACGGATCCCCAAATGGAGTATTTCGTTCATGAGGTCAAAGGCCTCCTGACATACACCTATCAAAGTTCCTAATATATGTTTGAAAACTATGCACTGGAGACCACTCCCTCAGTTGAACATTTTAGGGACATTTAAAATTTAAACTATCATAGGGCATTGTCTTATTCCTACAATCCTATCATGAGAGAGGGAGAGGCAGAAGGATTGTCAGTTTAAAGACATCTTGAGCTATTTAGTGAGGTCCTGTCTTAAAATATAAACAAGCAAAGCTGGAGAGATGGCTCAGAAGTTAGGAGCACTTACTGTTCTTGCAGAGGACCTGGGTTCAATTTCCAGTACCCACAAAGTGGGTCAAAACCAATCTGTATCTCCTACCTGACCTACTTAGGCACCGAGCATATTCATGGTGTACATACACACATGGAGGCAAAACACCTCACACATAAAATAATAAAATAAATCTTACAAGCAACAAAACTAAAACCAAAGTCCTAAGACTGCCAAAGAGCTGATGTGGGAGTTCCTAGAGGGAATACTCTTGGGAGACTGGGAAGCCCCTGAGAATTTCCACTTCGCTCTCAAACTGTCTGCATTGCACTCTGTGTGTTCTACTGGCTAAGGCTTGCCTAAGTTCTTCTAAGTGAGCTGTTTTTTCACAGTGGTGCCACTGGTCCAGGTTGTATATGCCCTGGCCCTGCTTTCTTGAGTGCCTGACATCTGGTTGTGAGGGCAGGTGTGGTAGATTCTAAGCCCTACAGGTCAGAGATGAATATTACTTATTTTGGAAGAATTTTGCATTAGACCCTTTCCTTGTGCATAATGTTTGCCAACTAACAGTAACCAGCAGTAAATAAATGTTCATCAGTACCTTCATGAAAATAGTAAGTACATTATTTAGTTCAGGTCTAAGATATACATTTCACCAGAACATTTTACAAAGGGCAAACCAAACCAAACCAAACCAAACCAAACCCCCACAGAAGATAAGTCCACCACGGGACAGTTCTCACAGGCATAATTGAATTTGTGCAAGACTCCTGGGCTTCTGTACTCAGCATTAAAGGACTAGAGAGTTTCTTCTCTCCGTGCTAATGTGCCAATGTTTGCTTGTTTTGAAGCTAACAATTTTTGATCATAATTAAATAAATATTATAATTTATAATATTCTTTTCCAATTTTAAATTATAAAGCAGCAATTTTAAACATTATTTAGCATCTGTATTGTCTAAATTTTACTTAACAGGTACACATTATTTTAATTTTAAAAATACAGTACTTATTTTAAAAAAGGAATAAAATCATGCACTGGAACCAAAAGATCATCTATAAACTATAAAGTTATGAACAAGATAAACTGGTATTGTTTATCTACCTGAATACACTAATGTTCAGAGAGTATTCAGAAGAGTTCACATAATCATAACCACAATCATCTTAAAACAGAAAACAATTACATCTGATATGATGGTGAGTGGCCATAGTACAGTTAAAAATAAATTAATCAAAACTAGCCTTGAATGTCATCTAAGATCATTCATAAAGTACAGGTTTGCGTGTTGAAATCTGTATACTATTGTCTAAAAGAATCAGGAATATTTAATCATAAAGAATACAAAGGTTACTGTATCTTTAAGTCAGGAAGAGCGGCTTGCAAGAACCGGAAGTGAAGCAAGCACTAGAGCCCCTACCTCCCTCAAACAACCAAGGGGAAAAGCCCCACAGCAGAAGACATAAGCCTGACGTCTGTAGGAACTTTAAATTATGCATTCTCTCACTTTAGGAAAGTAGATGTCTGAGAATTCTTACGGGTCAAATGCACATGCTTGCAATACCACAGTAACATCCTTCCCCTAACACACCATCTAGCACATCACCACACAGAAGCCCAGCTCTCCCTTCCCCAACTTATAAAAATGTGGGCCCTGGGTCTAAAGACACAGCAGAGGCTTTTGCTTGTGACCTGAGAATGCCAACAGGCTTCCTAGAAACACCAGTACCTGTTGGCTGTCAATCTTAAAGGTGTTAACAAGTACATACCCTGTGGTGCAGTGAGAATCTTCTTGTCCTTGGGAGTCAAGCAAAACCCAGCATGCGAGATGATCCATACTGGGAAGTGGCCCTTCACCAAAGAGTACAAGGCCTTTGCAAATGGCACGTAGAAGGGGGAAAGGCCTGGGTTACCTAGGAAAAGGAAAGACTAGATTTGAAAGAGCAACAGACTTATGTAAGGTGATGTACAGGCCGGAAAAGATGGCTCAGAGTTTCCTCACACCATTCTCTCCGAATCTAGTAACATTCACATTTACACTCTGGTATCACAAGAAAGATCTTCAAGCCAGAAATCAAAGCACCCTTATGTGATTTAAATCACCCTTATGTGGCTTCCGACTGTTACCCAGATAAAGCCCCGAACCACTAATACTGTCTTTATGGCATTTCAAGATCATCTCAGTTATTAAGCTGTACCAGAGTAAACCCAAAACAAAACAACAACAAAACAAACTAACAAACTCATGCCAGTCAAATCAGTGTGGCAATCTTAGAAAACTTAGGGGAGTCGACTCAGTGTTATCTTGTCATCTGCAAGTATTTGTAGTATGTGTGTAGGATCACTGACTGAAATATACACTACATGTGATTTATTGTATGTATATGGAATGCATTTTTGATGTGGGTTAGGGACAGAGAAACAGAATAATGAATATGGTATACCCACGGGGTGAAAGACAATGAAGTAGGGTACCTAGCCTGTACTCGTCATCTGCCCACAGTCTTTATTGTTTATACTCCTTGCCGTAGATGTCTCCTTATTTCTTCACTCTGTCATGTGTCTCTACTCTGGCTGAACAAGGTCTGTGACAATGGTATTTGAATTGGCATAGATAGGCAGCACAGCGAAGTGCTTAAGAATGCAGGCGGTCTGGGCTGCAGCCTGGCTTTCCCTATGGACTTTAAGCTTTGGAAGTTATTTACTCTTTGTATGTTTTGACTTCTCATCCATGAAATGGTATAATGTACAAATGTACACAATGCTAAGTGAACTTATGGATGTCTGGCATATTTTAACATTACTTTAAACATGGTAATAGCTATGTAGGTGTTAACTGTTCCACTTGCACGGCCTTGTCTACCTATCATGGTACTCTGATGTTTCATTGTTCATATTGTTATCATGCTCCTGTAGTATCCTGGATGAAAGCTTTACGTTCTGAGCACCTTACAGTGGTGCTAACTGGCAACTGCGCCAAGTAACGTGAAAACTCTCCCCAGGTCAGCGATGTGCTCTTTGGGCAGCTTGCTGGCCACTGTGCAGTTGCAGGGGAGGGGAGGGAAAAGGAGACTCGCAGAAGGCAGGCACCCACGCTGTCTGCGAGTATCTGCCTCATCTTTATAAATGGAAGCCTTCAGAATGGGGATGCTGCTGAGCATAAGTAGAAAACAGCTCTCAACATCTCCCCACCTAAGAGCCAGTTGCATAAGGCCACTAACTCTAACACACATCCCCCGCTCATCTGAAGCGTCTTCTGATCCAACACTAAACTTCTGCAGGAACTTGTTTTGGAATCAAACTATTCAATTTATTTATTTTGTCATTTTGTCCTTTGCTAAAACATTACATCTTATACACCTCCACACACACACACACACACACACACACACACACACACACACACACACCGTACAGGTGTGCATGCTCATATTTTAGTAATTGGTAGAGCAAATCTTTTCTCTTTATTTAAAACTTTCTAGGCTGGTCTCCAATTTTAGTTCCATTTTATAAAAAAATCTTCTTGGAGATCCTGATTGAAATTATATTTAATTTACACATTACTTTATTATTGTTGTTGTTATTTTTTAGTTTTTTGAGACAGGGTTTCTATGTAGTCCTGCCTGTCCTGGAACTCTCTGTGTAGATCAGGATGACCTTGAACTCAGAGATCTGTTGGCCTCTGCTTCTCCAGTGCTGGGACTAAAGGTGTGTGCCACCGCTGCCTCACTTACACATTACTTTACAAGGAATTTACTGAGTGTAGCCTCCCAGGAGCGTGTTCTATCCCAAGATCACATTTTTTTTCCATATTTTACATCATACTTTTAATTTTTACATTTAAAATGTGACAACCAATCCCCAAACCATTAAATATTAATTCACAGTATGATTTTAATGACCATGGAGAATTCCAATTCATAAGCACACCATATTATTTCACTGTTCTGTTCTATGAGGCAATTAGATTTTTCTTGTTTTTGAATGCATGTATATGTATGTGAGCATATGTGTGTGTGTGTAATGAGAAAAGTAATATGAGCTTGTACAGAAGGAGGAACATGGTGTTAAGTATATCAGTACCATTAATATACAGGTCAGAAGTTTCTCAAATGTGCTCCAATTATCCCTCCCTCTCTCATTAAGCTTCTCAACAACCCACACTTGTGACAATCTTTCATCAGTCTCACAGAAGTGCCCAAGATCACATTTTTATGCCACTTAACCAACATATGTTAGAATTATCACTTGCTAATCCTTTGAACACAGTAAGATCATATCTGAAGTTAGTGCTTTTCAAGTTCTCACTTAGTCTTCATCTTATGTAGCTGTGAGAACAAACAGGTTGTGTAACTTTTGAGACAAAGTCAAGTCATCTGAGAAGAGGGAATCTCAACTGAGAAAATGCTCCCACCAGAGTGGCCTGTGGGCAAGCCTGTGCTGCTTTTTCTTGATTGATGATTGATGTGGGAGAGCCCAGCTCCCTGTGGGTGGTAGCACCCCTGGGCTGGTGATTCTGGGTGCTGTAAGGAAGCAGGCTGAGCAAGCAAAGGGGGCAAGACAGTACGCAGCTCTCCTCATGGCCCCTGCCCTAATTTTCCCGAATGATGGAAGATCAAATAAACCCTTTCCTCCCCAGTTTGTTTTGGCCATGGTGTTTTACCACAGCAGTATAAACTAACCATTAGCAAACAGTAGCTGCTAGAATTATTACAAACAATGCTAAGCAAACACTAAAGTTACTAACCACATGATTTAGGCGTAACAGTTCCAATGACAGGTTATATAAAAACCACTCCTGGAGTATAAGATAATGAAACACCATAGAAAGGCCTTTCCTGCCTGTCTCAAGTTCATCCTCTTATTGATTATAGGATCTTAATTAATTCTTCTTACTTTAATATACTATTTTATTATCATCAAGTAAACTGCCAACTGCATTGTGCTCAGTTTCTCCATTCCAGGTGTATAGCACCCACTGTGTATTATTTTAACCATTACAATTTGCATTGGGAACTCACTGCTTGGAAATCACTGCGCCATACACAGGCATTCAAGGAGTCCATAGGGTTTATACAGTAAGAGAGAATTCATGAGTGTGAGAACGACTACAAAAACAAAAAACAAACAAACAACAACAACAACAAAACAAACAAACAAACAAACAAAAAAACCCCAGGATGCTGTGATCGGCATTAGTATGACTTAAAAAACAAACAACAAACCCAAGGTCTGAGGAAGTGACTTTTCTGAGGCCCAGAAGGTAAGACAAGGGCAATGAAGAAATGAAGAGCTTAGTGATTAAAGCAGCACAAGTTCCCCACCCTTAGCTCTTCCTGCTACATTCGACATCATCATGATCAACGGGCGCTGATGGATGCCGAAGCTGGATGCCACAGGGTTGAGGAGGAGGAATAAACTAGTCAGTACCTTGGGGACCACAGTAAGAAACTTGCCTTTTAGTCTAAGAAACATAGGTGGCAGTTCAGAGTTAAGGAATGATCAGGTTTCAATCATTTTTTATATTAGAATAATTAGAAAATATGATTTTAGGAATATACATGAGATAGGCAACTTCCCATAAAGATACAAAGCACCACAGCTTATTCAAGAAGAATTCAATAATCTAGATGGTGCCACTATGAACTAAAGAAAGTCAGGCTTAAGGATTAAAGATCTCATGAACAAATCCAGGCTTACATGGCTTCACTGTTTAATGCTGTCAAATATTTGAAGGGGAAAAATACTATCAAGTATATAGGTATTCTTCAAGATAACATACAAGAAAGTAATAGTTATTAATCTGTTCTATGAGGTCTGTCTATATTACCTTCATACCAAAACCAGATTCGACTTCTAGAAAAACAGAACTATGGGTCAGTATTCCAATAAACACATATGAAAAATTTGGAACTAAAGGGTAGCAAATTAGATCTGTTAAGATGTTTTAAAAAGTACATTATGACCAAGTAGGGTTGATTATAGGATGACAGGATTCATTTAACATTTAAAAATTAATTTTACTTATCATGCTTATAAACAGAATGAGTCACATACTCATCTTAGAGTAAAAATGGATCTTACAGTCTGTCGAGTGTATTTAGTAAAATAGGTACAATTTGAAACATACTGAACATGAAACACTGAATCAGAATTCCTACACTCTATATAGTCTTTACACCTAGTGATGTTAGCGTCTTTCCATTAATGTCTATTTGTCTATGTATTTATCCTTTCTCCCCTTCAAGACAGGGTTTCTCACACTCTAGCACATCCTGGCCTGGTACTTACCTCGAATCAAGGGCTGTGCTCAAACTCAAAGCAATCCTCTTGCCTCAGCCTGCCAAGTGCTGGGATCACAGTCACGCATCACCATGCCAACCTTTTCTCCACCACTTGTGTCTACCTCTGCACACAGAAAGGTTCTCTCCATCTCAGCTGCTGTGGTTCTGGGATCCACTTGCCACTGTCTTTATATTTCACTACATCTATCTCAGAGGACTGGGCAGCTCTGATCTCCTTACCCATTCTCTTAGCTACCATTTCCTGAAGACAAAGGATCTATACAACCACAAATGGATGGCGCTTAGAGAGCAACACTCAGGGCAACACAAGGAGGCTGCTGAAGATAGCGTGCCCGGAGAGCCACGAACCTCCAGATGCCTTCTCCTGCAAACACGTACCCCAACTTTCATGACAGTCTATGTAGATGAACTACACAATGTAGGTAATGGAGTTCTGCCAACTAAGGAGCAGAACAAGCCTAGGCCTCGCAGGAATCTGACAGAAATGACTGAGGCTACAGAGGAACGAACACATCGGAAACTCTTCGTGCCACAAGGGAAGAGACCATGGAACCAGGAATGTGTCACGCTTCCTTCTGTCTGCGGTGCGCCAGCCAACAGCTTCCTCTACTTCCTCAGCACACAGGAAGCATGGCTTCCCAGTGGGCGCTCTGCCCCTTGAACCTTTCCAGTAGAGCTCTCACTGTCATGAAACACCTCACACACCTCAATGACAGCAGTGGTTTTTTGTCTTTGCAGCATACGCAGAAGAAACGATGAGTAAAGGGAGTTCCCTAGTGGGGTGCTCAGCAGGCTGGCTACCTCACTCAGCTACGTCACAGACCTTTAGACTTTGCCCATGCCGTCCTAACCCTTCTCAGTCACTCATACAGTCCCTGAGAAACTGGTGCTTGAGTGACACTCCTCTTGTTGTGCACATGTTAAGTGGTTGCAAAATCCAGCTGGATTGAGTCACCACCTCTGCCCCATAATTCACCAGTTATCAAATCCCAAAGAACTTATTTGGATTAAGTTTAAGCAACAAATCCCCCTCTTAAGAATTACTGTGCTACCCTAGATTTTCTGCATCAGAAATCAGTGGCAGGGCAAAGGAACCTGTCTCTCAGGAGCTAATTCTCATCCCGGCACTAACTGTAAGAAGTACAAGCTTAGGTCCTTTCATCAGCTGGAAATGGCTAACATTCGAAGCACCCCAACTCTGAGGACTACAGAGAACCTTAGGCCCTTTTAGACCTTACTCTCAATATATCTGCTATTCCATTGCTAAAGAATTCATATACCTTTTTTTGGAAGTTAATTCCTTTCACTCAGTATACCAGCTACTCTATGGTCCTCAGTCTGTTTCCTCACCCTCCACGATGGTCACTCTCAGAGAGCAACTTCAGCCCTTCATAGGAGACAGCCATGGGGCCGGACAGGGACTATTTCAGTTTCCTCTTGAATCCTTTCATTTTGTCCATCTTAGCTGCCAAATTTCCCTCTTTCCAGTTTCAGGAACGCACTGCTTCCAGTCCACAGTCATGAGTCTATTATTTTCTATACCCCATCTTCACCAAACCTCTGCTACATGGAGTAGCACCCCCTATGCCGATAACCTCAAACTCTCATTAGATAGAGAATGTCTATTTTTCATTTTAATACATGCTATGAGACTGATTTTCAAGAATTATCTTAAACCCTTCAAGATTCTAAGTTTGCTTCCAGAAAAGGTTAAGCTAAAGAGAGACGCTGGGTTGGAACTGTTAACCCAGCTGAGCACTGAAATTCTCAACTCCTTTCCTCTGAAAGGGGCTCTGAACATTAGCAATGGGCTCCCACTTTTCACACAGGAAGCTGGAGGAAGATTCCTTTCCAGAAAACAGAAAAACTGAAGAATGAGCTACAGATCCCGAAACACCAGAAACTCCTAATGAAATGCTATGCTGTACCCCACAATGAGGCTTGCCCACAGAGCCCATCCTGCTTTGCCAAGGTCTGTTAAGACTTCAGCACAGGTTGCCATGGATCTTGGGGTTCTTAGTCCTAGGAAAATTGCAGTAGCTGATCACTCTCGGCGTGTGGACAAACCCTACCTCTGTTTGTAATGGTGCCAACTAGTTTTTCCTATCTTCACCTTGAAAATGAACGGTAGTAACATATTTGAGGGGAAAAAGCCCACTAATGGGAACCTGCAGAAAAAGTAATAGAGTAGAAAACAAATGCAGAGACCAAAGAAAGTGATATTGTTCCTATGAATCAGGAGACCACAGCAAGAGTAAAGAGGAGAAAAGAGCTTGGACTTCATGTATATAAAGCTGGGAGTGGTGCTGTACACCTGTGAGGCTAGCACTTGTGAGGACGAAGCAGGATGATGTCAGTTTGAGGCCACCTTAAGTCACAGACCAAATCAACGGCTTAGTGGTAGTGCTTGATAGTCATGTACAAGGTCTTAGGCATCAGAGTCTTTGGCTTAAAAGGCCCACTAAAATCCCAAATCAGTGTAGAAAATGCCAGCCATACCAGAGTGCTTCATTTAAAATTCTAAATTCTTAGAACAAAAAAGAATGTCTCAAAGACATGAACTGTGTGGGGGAAACGTCACATACAAAATATAAGTGATCAGAATGACATACATAAACAACTGCAAACCTGGAGGGGTGGGGGTAGGGATTACTGTCTCTGAATTCCAAGGATAAATTATTTTCCAGCCAGAAGTCCAAGACAGTGTCTCTTTTTCCTTCCATATGTTTTCAGTGGCTTTGCACACACTCAGCCCACCGTGCCACACCCCCAGTCTACACAACTCTTGTATAGGGTACATTATTTACAAGATCACTCCTCTGCATTTCTCAGGAAATAACTGGAAGCACTTCACCAACAGCAGGAAATATCAAGAGTGCAGCATGAGATCTAGCCTGTCAGAGAGTAACAAGAACTGGAAGGAGGGCAGCCGAGCAGGAGCCTGGAGCACAGTCAGTGCAGGCCGGGTGCGAAGGACAGCACACTAGGACCACAGCCCCAAGAGCAAAAGGAACCATCCCTGAAACAAGACCTTAGGACTTCTCCCTTCTAGGAAAATGTTAGGATAAGGGAGTGACTGGAGCATGGGAAACTAAGGAGGAGAGACACACATTACCTCAGTGAAGGCAAGCAAAGAGGAAAGGAAATGCACTCAAAATACACTATAGGTTTCACAGGAGACAATACAATTATTGTGCAGTCCTATGTAGTCACAGAACTGTAAAAGCTCTAAACACTGATCTGATTAAAAACAAAAAAATTGGAAGGAGGGGTGTGTGACTACGAGAGGAAGTGTACTCTCCATCTGGGTGGAAGTGAACAGGTAACAGCTGATAGAACAATGAACAGAAAGGTAAGCATTGATTTAGAAATGCAGACCAATACCTAGCAGACGTTGGTCAGCACGTATGTGACTTAATTATTAAGGGAGGGCATGAAGTCAGGAGGGGATGGGGAGGCGAGAGATCTGGGAGGATCTGGGGGAGGAGAATATAATAAAAATGCATTGTATAAAATTCTCAAAGAACTAATAAACCTATTACATTTAAAAAGATTAGTGTGGGGTCCGTGAGAAGGCTCAGTGGGTAGACTTGCTTGCCACCAAGGCTGACACCCTGAGTTTGATTCCTGGGACCCATGTGGTGGAAGGAGAGAACTGACTCTTCCGACCTCCATGATTGCAGCATGTACTAAAGTCCCCCCACCCCCCAACTCCCAATGTAGCACAAGAACAGAAGGAAATGTGAATTAATGCCAGGAGCATATGACAATAAAAGTGTTTCTGAGGATTTGTCAGGACTTCAAAAAGCTAATTTAAATGTCAGTTCAATGAGGTTTCTTTCCTCTCCTAGTAAAACAACAAAATAAAATTCTATGAAGGCAAATTTGAAGAAACAGAAAAAAGTACCTTGGATAAGAAAACAGTGAGCAGGGGCGAGTCCTAGACAAGGCGTTCTATGAACAGGAAAATACACAGAGCTAACTGCACAGAGGGAGAGGACACAGACTCAGCTGCAGAAGAATCTGTTTTATGTGGAAACAGCCCTGCAGACCAGGAGGGCAACGGCAGCCTTACTCATCCAAAGAATAGAGCGAAGCACGTAATGAACCACCTAAGGCAAAAGGGAAGAGAACAGGGCTTCCAGCTCCAAAGATTATCAACAAAAGAAAGCATGCGAAAGGGGAGAGCTGTTTGTCACTCTTAAGGAAAAGAGTTTGACCAGTTTCGTGATGATGAAAATATCTGACAACCATGTTAATGTGAAACATAAAGTAAAATACAACTCAAAAGAGTCTTGCCATGGTGACAAGTAGAACACAGGGTCACAGCTTACTGCTTGCAACCAACCAGATACCTCTGACCGTGACAGAGCAAAGTCACACCCAACCCAGATGAAAACCCAAGAAGAAAAACTCCATCTACGCACACAAGCATCTTTAAAAAGGTGGGAAGAAGTTATTTAAGGCTTCAACTTTGATAACGCTATAAATATAAAAAGACATTTACAAGGCAAATTACAAAACTGCGCATGTGGTACCTTCTCCACAAAACAAGGGATCTCTACATAATAGCTAATCTAAACGATATAATGTAGAGAAAACTAAACACACACCCAGAGAAGTAGCCGTGATTATTATCGGTAGTAATTTTATTTGTCCCACAGTTACTCTGAAACCAGAGGCTTTGAGAATCTGACTTTTCGACTTACCGGGAATGACGAAGATAAGATGTTTTGGCTTGCTGACACCTTGTTTATCAAAGAGGTTAGTCCAGGGCCCACATTTAATGATCTGGGTTTCAACTCCACCACAGAGAAAGAATTCCTCATGCACAGGGACTCCATCCTCAACTTCTGAGGCCATTTCTAAATAAAAGGGTGGAAGGGGGTGAGAAACAAAGTACAGAGCCAGCAGGAGGCAGGTGTGGGGCTACACAGCTGTAGGCTCCGCTCTGGGAGGTGGAGATATGAGTTCAAGGTTAGCTTCTCAGCTACACAGGGTCTGAGGCTAGTGTGGATTACAGGAGGCCCTCTCTCAACCCCCCACCCCCACAAAAGGCAGTAATTTAGAAAACCATAAGCCAAAGACAGTATTGAAGAATAAAAAGGGGAAAGTTAAAAAAAAATGTAGAAGAAAATGCCACAGGGCATGTCAGAGATACCATGACTACTCAACCTTTTGCATTAAAAGACTGGAAGACAAATAAGGGGTTCCCATGAAACATGCAGTCACATGGTCAAGCACAAAAAGACCAGAAAGGAGCAGAAATCAAAGTCAGATTAGCATTCTCATTCCCCTGTCTCCAGCTGGGAGTCACAGTGCCCTCTGATGACATCTACCTCCCTAGTCTGGAGGTCTCTGATGACCTGGGCCTCACCTGACACCGGCCCTCTCCCTTCACCTGGCAATGGTTGGTGAAAGGCTCAGCTCTCCGGGATGGAAGGCCACTGAGCTCCTTTATGTTCAGTCTAGTCATCCTCTTCTTTAAAACTTCCGTAAGCACATTGTTTTGTGTGAGGTAAAACACTACGTCATTGAATTATGAAAGAGGTAGGCGGACAATAGCAGCATGAACAATCCTCTGACCGACTTCATACATACAAGCTGGTGACCCTGAATTACTTACGTAATTCCTCCACTGACTTTCTGTTCTGTCTGTGGGCACTAAGTCTTTTTAAAAAAATTATTATTATTATATTTACTTACTTTACCTCCTGTGCACTGCCCCCCTCCTGGTCACCCCCCCCACTCCCTATTCCATCCCTCTCCCCCTTCTTCTATGAGTGGGTGGGGCTCCCCTGGGTATCCCCCTGACCCTGGCACATCAAGTCTCCGTGAGGCTAGGTGTATTCTCTCCCACTGAGGCCAGACAAGGCAATCAATCCTTGACACTATTAATGATCCTCTGTTCTGCTTGCAGACAGCGGGGCACTAAGTCTTAACACTTCAAAACTCTATCCTTCTAATCCAGTGGCTCACAACCTTCCTAATGCTGCGACCTCATGTTGTGGTGACACCCAACCATAACATTGTTTCAATGCTACTTCACAACTGTAATTTTGCTACTGTTATGAACAGTAATATAAATATCCAATATACAGGCTATCTGATATGTGGCCCCTGTGGAAGACTGGAAATCACTGTTCTAGCCCCTTCACACCAACCTGCCCCCTCGGTTTATCCTGTCCTTTCCTTAGTGCCCACTGTTCTTCTGCTCCTGTCACTCTGCTCACAATTTTGTTTTGTTTTCTCTGGAGCTGAGGACCGAACCCAGGGCCTTGCGCTTGCTAGGCAAGTGCTCTACTACTGAGCTAAATCTCCAACCCCTTCTGCTCACATTTTTATCTCTCAGTTACTTCTGGAATGCTTTTCCCTCCACTGTCAATAACCAATTGATTGCCTGCCACCTCCCAATTCTAGCCTCATTCTCATTCTGGCATTCACAGCTCTGACCCAGGCTTTTTTTCTTTTGTGGGGGGAGGCCGTGTTGAGCTCTTGGAGGAAGAGATTGGAGAGCCCCAGTGGAGGCTTCCTTGCAGGCTCTTGCCAGCTTGCAGTTCCTCCCCCTGTACTATTAGCTGTGAGATCCCCCAACTGCAGCTGCTTTCCAACTGGAGAAGACTTTGTCAGCAAAAGAAACATAGCAATCACTGGGGCCTTTCTCCACTGGTAGGACGAAGAACTCCCAGAATGGAGTGACTGGAGGACCCACAATAAAGTTTCAAAAGGTCAAGAGTGCCCAGAGTAGAAAACACTGCTCTAGTGCTGTGTCTACAGAGTGCCACTTACGCCAGCACTGGGCTGCCACTGGGCTTTCTCCAGCTCTCCTCACAGGAGCAACACCCAAGTGGCTGCTCCATCGGCCTTCCTCTAGATAGCTGGTTGCTTGGTCTTTGTTCTCTACAGTGGCCTGAAATGCTTGTCCCAAGCTGTACACAGGGACGCTCTAGGTTGCTGCAGAGGGAGGTCTCTTCATTTAATGTGTGCTCTAATTTCCTCTGGACTTATCTATGGAACTCAACTCACTCGTGCCATGAGACCACACTGTCTAGGCTTCAGACCTGCAGCACCCTCCCCAGTCTTGGTTCACAGTGACTGGACACTAGCTTTGGCCTGGGCAAACCAGCAGGGCTGCAAGTACAACACCAGTGAGCTTTGAACATCAATTCTATCCTTCCTTACATAGTTTTCTCCAGCTCTGGAGTAATTTTTTAGAGTTTCCTTTATAAACTAGTGTTGCAGCTTTT
This sequence comes from Rattus norvegicus, assembly GCF_021556685.1. NCBI lineage: Eukaryota > Metazoa > Chordata > Mammalia > Rodentia > Muridae > Rattus > Rattus norvegicus. The sequence continues at coordinate 37,331,436 of NC_141539.1, read as the reverse complement.
CTCCTATCAGAGCTTAATGGCCCTTTATGTTACACTCACCATTTGTGAATATAACACAACGTGTGGCTTCTGTCTCCTGATTTAATTAGGACTTACATATCCCTCCCGAGATGATGTGTGCCCTCTGTGAATATTTCCTACGTTAGACTCAGCTCAATTGTGCTTCCCACGAAGCCTCCATCAGCATCCAAGGAAATCTCTTGCTTCATATTACCTGCTGTCATCTTTTAAAGAAAATGATGGTATGTGTTTGGTGTATATATGCATGTATGTAGGTGTATGTGCCTATGCGCATGCATGCAGAAGCCAGAGGGGAACACCTAGGGCTTTCCCGTATTGCTTTTTTGCCTTGTTCCCTTGAGATGGTCTGCCGCTGAGCATGAAGCTCACTATTTGGCTGTGCTGCCCAGTCAAGCAGCTCCAGGGAACCTCCTGTCTCTATCCCCCTATGCTAGGAATATAGGCACTCTGGCCATGCCTGACTTATGTGGATGCTGGGGATTTGAACCCAGATCCTCATCCTTGCATAGCAAACTTTCTCATTTCCCTAGCTGACAGTCATTTTCTCAAGTGGACATTGGTTAGGTAGCCAGCTAAGCTTAAAACTTAGTGCAAGCACTTGATATCTTTCCCTGGACTGAGCATCTTAATTAAGGCTAATACAGTACCAGGCAGGATGCAGTGAAATGGGAAGTTCCACACATCTGAGAGCCATCTGATAGCATGGGCGATACCTATAAAAAGCAATCACTTTGCCTCCGTTTGAAAAATTGATTCTAAAACAAAAATTACAAAATATATTTCTGTAAGGCTGATGTAAAGAATGTGGTTTATAATACCCAACGTGCTGAGGAACCCAGGCGGTCAATCGTGGAGTTAAGTGAATTGTGATAAAGCATTGTATAGACAGTCGATTATACAATGTCTAGTATAGGGAAAGATAAGCTATAGTTCGGTATCCTGACCACACACGCTCCCTCAAGGCAGCTTTGCTAATTTCAAGTTTCCCTTTTTCCCTAACATTTCTATTTCACTGCTCTCGTCTTAGGATCTGTTGTCCCTTTATTCCCTTTGTTTATGTCTGTATTACTTTTACTGTCATTTCTGTGAATTTAGGTAGGAAGAAGAAATAAACACAAACATTCAAAATTTCATGTTTAACCAAAAGTCTTAATTGGGTTTTCTTAAGCACGAATGAAAAGCTATGGAAGTGGGAACCATCCCTGACACCAAATGACTAAGGCGGCGAAGTGTCAGCTTTTATACAGACTTACTTTAGTTCACCAGTAAACGCCACGGTAGTCTCATCTCAGGAGCTACCATAGCTCAGTAAGTGCATTTGTGAAGGCTTCCTGACACTTACAATGCAGTGGAAACAAAATTAGTCAGAGCTTTACACAAAATGTTAAATTTGGACACTGACTGCAAAGCTCCTGGCCACACTTAACACTTCACCTGCAGGAAATGAACAGGTTGCCTAAGTTGCACAAATTGAATCACACTTGGCTTTCATCCAGTCTGACTCCTGAAGCAGCCATTAAACGTATCTGCCTCTGAACTACTTAATTACAAGTAAATGACACCTTGTGAGTTTGACTACACTTGAGATTTATGAGAGTTCAAGTAGATGAAAACGTTCAAGCACAGTCTATAGAAACTGGAAAACAAAATGGCAAGTGCAATCCTAAAAACAGTTCGAGCAGAGCAGGGCCGAGACGTGTGCAGTCCCCATGCATGCTCGTTCCCACAGGAGCCTTCCCTTCCCTTCCTTCCCTCCCCTCGTCTGTCTTATTCTCACTAAGCTGTGAAGAAGGAAAGAAAATCTTACCTAAGAGGTAGTTGGGTTCTTTGAGTGACAAAAGGCACTGTGGGACAATTATATGTTGCCGAAGAGTGACAGTCTCACCTTCAGCCTCAGCCTATGAGCAGGCTTAGATTAAATCAATTTGATAAGCATCGAGAATCAGGCTGGATGAGAACCAAAACCAAACCAAGTGTGATTACAATGTAAGCAACTTAGAAAAACCTGTTTTTCTAAGGACAGGCGCTTATGTGTACTAATGATTTTAGAATTTTGAATTTTATGTAGCAGTATAATTTTTCCAATTTAATCTTATACAAAAAATAAGTAAAACAGAAAACCAGCATTTATTTGATCAGTATGAATCTTAGATGATCAAACCAATAATTTCATTACATTTATTGTAATATTTATTATGCAAAAATCTAAACTCCATTGTATGAAGCCAATGAGAACAATAAAGTCCAACTGCTGAACAAAAATATTCAAAGCTGAGAGTATATGTGTATTATTCGGTTTCAGTATCCAAATGACTCTGTATTTCTTCAATCATGCAGGAATAGCCATAACTTTTAAAAAAGCTTGATTGCTTTTAGGATGTTCTGAGAGCCTCCAATCACGTTAAACATCAAAAAGACACAAGGGGTTTTTTTTGCTATCCCCCTTCTTTCGGTATGTATGTCTTCACCTGTTGAGCACACATATGGCAGACAGAGGTCAACTTTAGGTATCTCTGTCTACTGTTTTCCAGATCCTCAGTGTTTTCACTGAGCAGTTGAACTGACTGCTGGCCAGCAACCTTTCAGGACCAATATGTCCCTTCCTGTTCTTGCTATGCTGATGTTTCAATAGAGGTTTTAAGTGAGAACTTGGGATCCAAACTCAGGTCCTTCTGCTTGCACAGCAAACACTTTATGCACTGAATTCCCTCACTCTGCAAGACTTAATTATTAACTATATCTAATAATAACTTGTATTACTTATTACACACATCTGGTGGCTAAGAGACTTCTAAAACTTCCTCAAAAGCCAATTTTTATGCACATTGTCAAACAATACCACTTATTGTCTCACCCTGAAACACAGCAGTGTACGTTCTGTATCCCAATTATTGAATAGAAATTGATTTGTGTGGTTCCTGGGTATCAGTATTTAACCTGGTTGTAAAATATTTGACAACTGGGCATGTACAGATAGACTTTTTCAAGGTTTGTGGCAGACAAAGTTTGTTTCATATGGAAAGACAATATGTGAAGGAAATATGAAAAATGGCAGAAGCTGTATTCAATCACCAATATGCTGGCTATCTATGTGTATTAAACAACAGAGCTGAGCCTGGCAGTTGGTTCTCATTAGAGGCCTGCTGGAGATTGAACCCAGGGCCTTGTACATACTAGGCAAGTGTTCTGCTACTGAATGATGTTACCAGCCATTCAAGGTTTGTTTTTAAATTTAAAATTTAGTGAATCTAATTTTGCAATAGCAGGCTGGCTTGCTTCCAAAAAATCTTCCACTGATGACAATTAGAAAAACCAGGGAAGGGCTGGAGAGATGGCTCAGTGGTTAGGAGCACTGACTACCCTTAAAGAGGTCCTGAGTTCAATTCTCAGCAACCACATGGTGAATCACAACCATCTGTAATAGGATCTGATGCCCTCTTCTGGTGTGTCTGAAGACAGTGACAGTGTACTTATATACATAAAATAAATAAATAAATCTTTAAAGAAAGAAAAAGAAAAGCCAGGGAAAAGCTTTTCCTGTTTGCTAACGAAACAAAACAAAACAAACCCAAAAAACAAGAACAACAAAAACAAAACAGAAAAACAAAAAAACCCTGGCACTATAAAAAGAACTGCACAAGAATATGTAACAAATTTGTATAAAAGAAAAAAAATGTAACACATGAGTAAGAAGAAAGCAGGGAATTGATATAAAAATATCAAATATATAGAATATAGAGCATGTCCACAGACCTTCTCTCTTTACTATCTCTGTTCCTCAGACTGAATCCTTTAGGCTTTTCTCTAGCACTGCGATAGATCAGTAGCTGCAGGCTCCTTTCGCCACGGCCCACATCTCTTGTGGATCCCATGGACCCACAAGGAGGCCCTCCTGATCTTCCTCCCCTCACACACACTAGTTGCTGCATCACAGCCTCCAACATCAGCAGGCATTTCCTGTGAAGACAACAGCTGAGCAGGCTGGTAGAACAGGCAACACAGTCTAAATTACACTCTTTGAAAATACAGAAAAGAAACAGAAACCAAGGAACAAAACACCCACCCAACAAAGACAAGTCTAGAAATCAGCACCTAGACCTATATTCACTCCAAACGCAGATGCCTAGGTGCCACTTCTAAGAAACAAGCTGGTATAGCCATTTTAATATCTAACAAAACAGACTTAAATACATAATTAACAAAAGAAAAATTCACCAAGATGATATTTCAATTCTTGACATGTATGCCCTAAACACAAGGGCACCCACTTTTGTAAATGAAACACTTCTACAGCTTAAATCACTTATTGACTCTCATACACTGATAGTGGAGACTTTATCTCTCACATATCCTATTTCAACAATGAACACCACCCAGCCAAAAACTAAACAGAGAAATATTGGGGCTAACATGTTATAAACCAAATGGACCTAACAGGTATTTACAGATCATTTCATCCCAACACAAAAGAATACACCCTCTTCTCAGTACCTCACAAACATTCTGAAATTGAGCATACACTACAACACAAACCAAGTCTCAACAGATACATGAAAAATGAAATAACTTCATATCTCCTACCAGACCACTAAATATTAAAGCTGGATATCAGAAACACCACAGAAACAACAGCAATTTTACAAACTCATGGAAATTGAACAACTCTCTACTGAATGAAAACTGAGTCAAGACAGAAATTAAGAAAGAAATTAAAGACTTTCTAGAAGTCTACACAGCAGAGCCAAACTTATGGTACAAAATGAAAGTGGTGCTAAAAGGAAGTACATAGCACAAAGTGCCTACATGAAAAGACTGGAGAGAGCTCAGATGGTTTTAGCACAGAATTCTAATAGATTTTCAACGAAGAGTTAACGCCAATACTCTTCAAATAATTCCACATAATAGAAACAGAAGGAGCACTGCTTAATTCATTTTATGAGGCTACAATATCCTGATACCCAAACCACATAAAGACCCATCAAAGAAAGAGAATTACAGACCGGTTTCCCTTACGAACATAGATGCAAAAATACTCAATAAAATATTTACAAACTGAATCCAAGATCACAACAAAAAGATCGTCCACCATGATCAAGGAGGCTTCATCTCAAAGACGCAGGGATGGTTCAATACATGAAAATCTGTCAATGTAATCCACCATATAAACAAAGTCAAAGGAAAAAAAAATATGATCATCTCATTAGATGAAGAAAAGGCTTTTGACAAAATCCCTTCATGGTAAAAATCCTGGAGATATTTGGGGTACAAGGGACAAAGCTAAACATAATAAAGACAATTTACAGATTTACAGCAAGCCTACAGTCAACATCAAATTATATGGAGAGAAATCCAAAGCAATTTCACTAAATTGAGAAATAAGACAAGGTTGTTCACTCCCTCCATATCTATTCAATATAGTACTTGAAGTTTTAGATAGAACAGTAAGACAACTACTGGGGATCAGTGGAATACAAATTGAAAGGAAGAAGTCAAAGTATCATTATTTGTAATATGATAGTATATGCATAAATGACTCAAAAAATTCCACTAGGGAACTCCTACAGCTGATAAACACTTTCAGCAAAGTGGCTGGATACAAGATTAACACAAAACAAAGCAAAGCAAAGCAAAACAAACCAACAAAAATAAACACCACCAAACTAAAAGAAGACAATCCCTTCCCACCCCCAAAACAGTAGACCTCTTATTTTTCTATCTAGAAATGGCAAATGGACTGAGGAAGAAATCAGAGGAAACATCCTTCACAGTAGCCTTGAATAATATAAAATATTATGGGTAACTCTAACCAAGAAGTGAAATACTTGTATGATTAAAACTTCAAGTTTTTGAAGAAAGAAACTGAAGAAGATATTAGAATATTGAAAGACCTCCTACTCATGGATTGGTGGAACGGTCACCTTACCAATTACCTACAGATTCAACATAATTCCAGTCAAATTTCTTTATAGACTCCAACACATTTCTTTATAGACTTCGAAAGGGCATTTTTCAACTTCATATGGAAAAACAAACAAGCAAACAAAAAACCCAGGATAGCTTAGAAAAAAATCCCGAACAATAAAAAAACTGCTGGAGGGATCACCAACCCTGACTTCAAGCTGCACTGCAGAGCTACAGTAATAAAATCCACATGATACTGGCATAAAAACAGACACATTGATCAATGGAACAGAATGGAAGACCCAGACACAAACCCAAACACATATAGATACCTGATTTTTGACAAAGAAGCCAAAATTATACAATGGAGAAAAAGCAAGCATCTTCAACGCATGGTGCTGGTCAAACTGGATGTCTGCATGTTGAAAACAAGGAAAAAGGAAAATGTAAAAAAAAAAAAAAAAAAAAAAACCAAAAAAACTCCAGCTAATAGGGATGGAGGTAAGGTCTTTCAAACAAACAACATGGGCTAACTAGATTTCAATATGGAAACACAGAGTACCTCATAGAATTCAAAAGGGAAGAGCACATTAAGGCTTCCAAGCAATGAGTGTTTACATTATAACGTATCTTTTAATCTTTGGACAGTCAAAGGTTATTTAAACAAGATATAATGTACCCTAACCACAACGGAAACAAGTTTTAAGATGGATTCTTTAGATTAAGAACTTGCGTTCATTGGAAGAGCTTGAAGGGGCTCGAGACCCCATATGTACAACAATGCCAAGCAACCAGAGCTTCCAGGGACTAAGCCACTACCTAAAGACTATACATGGACTGACCCTGGGCTCTGACCCCATAGGTAGCAATGAATATCCTAGTAAGAGCACCAGTGGAAGGGGAAGCCCTGGGTCCTGCTAAGACTGAACCCCCAGTGAACTAGATTGTTGGGCGGAGGGCGGCAATGGGGGGAGGATGGGGAGGGGAACACCCATAAAGAAGGGGAGGGGGAGGGATTAGGGGGATGTTTGCCCGGAAACCGGGAAAGGGAATAACACTCGAAATGTAAATAAGAAATACTCAAGTTAGTAAAAAAAAAAAAAAAAAGAACTTGCGTTCATCATTAGACACTGATAGAGGATAGTCAGAAGATAGGAGAAGAGGCACACACATATGTCGTGTTCTGGATTTAAGACTATTGTTAGAATACTCTCCAGCAACATATTTAAATCCTGAATGCTACTTATGTGTCATTATGCATATTTGTGTGTGTGAATGTAGGTTTAGTTTAGTGTTTTCCTCTCATTCTCTTAATTTCTCTGTATACTATCTATCTGAACATATAATTACTTTTTTTGTGAGGCTAGAGGTTGAACCCAGGACTTTGTATATGTTAGGTAACTGCTCTATCACTGAGCTATGTCTTCAGTCCATACTTCTTGTGAGTAGCATCTTACATACAAAATAGATTTCAACAACATGCACATATCGAGAATATGTAAAGAACTTCTACGACTAAGAGAGAGACGATCCAATTAAAATACAGACAAAATACCAGAAGGGTTTTATAAAAGGAGAAGAGTCATAACCAGACTGCTAATAACCACAAGGGTTTTCTAGAAGAGTCAAAGAACACCAACATGGAAACTATCATCTGGGTATGTTGGTGCATACCCATAATCCAAGAATTTGGGAGGCCAAGGCAGGAATGTCATGAGTTTGAAACCAGCCAGGGCTACTTGGTATATAAAATGGTCTCAAAAAACAAACAAACAAGCAAATCCCTCAAACCAAACATCCAGCTGTTGTGGTTCATGCCTATTTTCCTAGCACTGGGGAGGTAGGAGAAAGGTCACAAACAAGTTCAGGGTCTGTCTGGCTTATAGAAGATCTGTCTCAAAAAACAATCCAAAAAAAAAAAAAAAAACCTCTATAAAGTGTAATGCTGATCAAAAGGGACAGATTTGCCGAAACACACACACACACACACACACACACACACACACACACACACACTGTAGACCAGTGCTAGGATTCTCCTACTCCATACTATGACAGCCCTGAATATCAGGTTAAGTATTTGGGAAACCAGTAATTCCAGAATTATCTTCCAAGAGACATGCACTCACAGCTGTTACAATAAAAAAAACAAACAAACAAAAAAAGTGGCTGGAGAGATAGCTCAGTGGTTAAAAGCACTGACTGCTCTTCCAGAGGTCCTGAGTTCAATTCTCAGCAACCACATGGTGGCTCACAACCATCTGTAATGGGCATCCGATGCCCTCTTCTGGTGTGTCTGAAGACAGCAACAGTGTACTCAAATACATGACATAAATAAATAGTTAAAAAAATAAAAAGTTCCTAGAAAACACAGGAACATTTCCTAGAAATTTCATTTATTCTTGCTACATGGCACATCATCATAAAACTTAATGCCTGAAGATAATATGTTATAGCCTCACAGGTTGTGTGGGTTAGAAATTTGTAAAGAGCACAGCCAAGTCGGTCTTGGAATAACCCAGAGTAGAGTTAGATAAGGAAAGTTCAACAGCTGGCTTTGACTTGTTCACTGGGACACACAGGCATACCATACAATATTTCAGAAAGTGACTTGACATTTTGCCCATGATGATCTTACCAGTCTCTCCTACTAATGCCCAAACTTCTTCATCAAAGTAGTTTAGAAAAATGTTGAAGGCACCAGGAATTTAACAGTTTCCCAAAGTAAGAAAGAGCTTGATCAAAGCATTCTTTTAAGAGGGCAGCAAAACTCAGAAAAATGTAAGAGCACACTAAAGTTCAGAAGCTACCATAAGTACTATATAAGAAACAAGAACAAGGAATTTAAAAATAATAATTGAACGAACAAAACTTTTGAAGTGGATCAACTGCAGAGTAGAATCAACAAAGAATGAGATGAGAGAACCTGGAGAGATCCACAAAATTTACAAACCTGAATTAGTGGGAAACAGTCTAAAAAACTAGTAGCCCGGACACAATGCCAAATGACCTATAATTCATTCAATCAGAGTTTCAGAGAAGACAACGTGGGACTAAAACACACGTTTAAAGAAAAGTGTATCTGGAAACTTCAAATTTGAGAAGGACACAAATCTCCTGATTCAAGAAGCTGAGCAACGCTTAAGCTGGAGAAATGCATACTATACTATTACAAGCCATGCATTTTGGAAAACCAAAAATAAAGAAAAAAATGTTAAAAGCAGAGAGAAACAACACATTATCTGCAAGGGTAAAGGTAATTTTAATATCAGCTGATTTCTTTGGACGAGGGACAGTGTCGACCACAGGTGCCTGTGGAGTTCCAGCGCAGACTTTGATTCATTTCTAGCAGGCTGGCTGCCAGCTCACAGGCTTATTCTTTTCCTGGGAGCCTCTGGCGGCTTGGCCACAGGTGTGGTGAGTGTAGTACCATCGTGTTCCGCACAGCCCAGCTCTGCGGCTGTGCATCCGGGTGATGGCAGCTCCGCTATCCTGACACCGTCCCACGCGCGGCCCGTGTACCCTTCCTCAGACAAACCACACTCAGTGCTGGCAGCATCATCTCACCTGCCCATCCACAAAGTATCGGGGTCGTCCGCGGACCTCTTGTCAAAGCTTCACCAGGACCGGAAGTCCCGCCTGTAGCGACGTCACAACACCGCGCCGCGCCGGTCCCGGAAGTTGGGACCCTTAGAATGCTTTGCGTGCGAGCATCTCGAGTGTGAGAGTTTTGGTGGCAACTTGCTGGGTAGGTGGTTTATAGGCAGCGAGATTGCTGGGAACACATAGAGCGTTTCCAGTATTTCACCTGAATTTTACCCGCTTTCAGTTCTTTGTCGTTTTGGTAAACGAGTTTTTCCCCTTCTCGGACGTCCTTTCATTTTTTTTTTTCTCTTTCTACATTTGCTCACTTCTCCTTACTTCCACCACCAGTTGTTTTTCTTTCCTGATTCATGAACACAGGAAAGTTGACTCTCAGTTAACCTTAGCGTTAGTATTACGCTCCAGACACTCTGCTATTTAGGATAATGCGACCGTTACAGAGGTATTTCCAACTTACTACAAACTTCAAGATGGTACATTGTAGGCAATCAGTGTATTTCTGTACTCCCAAATATTGTAGCCAATATGGCAGTCTTATTGCTAGAAGAAGCATGTAATAGAAATTGTATCTAAGACAATGGGTAATTATGTCCACTTCCATATATTTAAATGTTATTGGAAAAAAAGATAAATCTCAAGTCTACACTGACAACCTAGAACTCACCATGAGCTTGTCAGTCGCGACTAGTCAGCCCATGAAATAACTCCACTTGAAAGACAAATAGGCAAGATAAAGGTTAGTGTAGTCCATCCAGAACTGTTGATTTGGAACTCCATTAGTTATATATAGATGCACCCCAATATAAAATAAAGATAGGACCTGAAACAGTTTGGAGCTGAGACAATTATTTAAAGTCATCTTTGGACATCTATTTTATCACTCTTTAATCCAAAGGCAGCTGGAGGGAGGGAGGGAGGGGAGGGATGGATGACATGTGAGAATCTGTGGCCAAGGAGTTTTAGGAAAGACAAAAAATGACTTTTGGAGTGAACACTTCATTACTTGTGTGAGGTTCTCTGAAACTTTATACTTGGCAAGGTGATGGCACCATTCAAGATGGCATCTGTGCCAACAGCCTGTGTCCTGGAGTAGTTGTTGCTGCCTACTGTCTACCCATTTTCTTGTGAAGGGCACATAAGAAAGCAAGAACTTTTCTTGTTTATTTCTAGTATTCTTGTTACTAGAATACAGTGTCCCATGTCAAGGTTGTAGAGGGACAACGGCCACACTGAGATTTTCTTTTTTATTTTAATTCTGAATACCTAAGGGAAGAATTTATGATTGACCCAGCTTGGATCCAGTGTCAATAATTGTCCCATCACCAATGGCAAGTGCTAATGGCCATGTTGTTCCTCTGTCAGCTTAAGTGAGGGGTCCTGGTGAATGGAGCAGACATTCCATACAGGAGCCTACTAGAAGCATAGGTGGCCATAAAATTAGGTCATTGTATATTGGTTTTAGTGATATATTTTTACCTTTTACATAAAAAGACTAGAATCCCATTATTCTTTCATACATTATTGACTACTTATTAACATTTCAAGCAGTCCTCAAGGCTAGGGTTACAAGAGAATCCAAAGATAAAGTTCTGGATATTATAAACAATTTGAAGAAATTAATATATATTGATAATATAAGAGAAAGTAAAAGTATGTTTCAAAATGTTTTGTAGAGAAAAAAAGGTGTAGAGTTGGTTATGTGGGGAAGACCTAGGAGGGGTGGGGAAGTGGAACTATGGGCATAATATATTGCATAAAAATTTATTTTTAATAAAAAGTTGATAATATATATTCTTTGAAAAATTGGCTCACTTTTGATCTAGCTCACTAAGCATCAATAAATAAGTTGAAATATAGAGATATTGGATTATTTAAGTTTTTATAATATATAAACCTTGTTTTCTTTTAAAAATGATTTACTTATTTTATGTATGTAAATACTCTATCTGCACACTAGAAGAGGACATCAGTTCACATTATAGATGGTTGTGAGCCACCATGTGGTTGCTGGGAATTCAAATCAGGACCTCTGGAAGAACAGCCAGTGCTCGTAACTGACTAGCCATCTCTCCAGCCCTGTCTTCTTTATCTTAATTTAATCTTTTTGTTTTTCTGAGAATTTCACATGTGAATGGTGTGTTGACACCATTTTCTTCCTTCTTTCCCTCCCTTCTCCCGTGCCCTTCTCAGTTTTATGATTTCTTTTGTAATTATTTCTACCCCCCACTATCTCTTGCTCTCACACAGGAAAAACCTATTGAGCCCACGTAATGTTTCCCTTACATACATGTATTTAAGGTTATCAAGGGACTTGTCCCTGAAGGAGACTGGATTTCCCTCCCTCATTAGCCATTGGCTATTTGTAACTCTTTATTTAGCTTGTGAGGCCTTTCATCTTGATATGTTGAATTACCATTCATGTAATCATGAAGGGCTTGTTTAATATTGTTGAGATTTTAAAAATTCTGACTCCCTGTCATGTCTACGGAATATTATCTAGCAGCAGTTTCCTGGTCCTCTGTCTCTTACAATATTTCCATGCCTTTTTCCTGAGCTTCTTTAGTGAGGTGTAAGAGCCACACTTAACTGTTAACACAGTTAGAAATGATATTGGTTTACAGATAGTAACTTCCTCTGTAGGGCCTATGATCTCCTCACCTATGAGAAGGTTTGCAGTGCCAGGAATGAGTTTCCTCCTTTTGAGTGAGCCTTAAGCTCAATTAGACATGGTTGGTTACTTCCAAGATAATAGTGCTACTATTGCACCATTGGGGATTGTGGTAATTTGAAAGGAAAAGGACCAATTAGGCTCATAGCAAGTGGCAGTATTAGGAGGTGTGGCCTTGAAATAGGTACGGCTTTGGTTGGAGAAGGTGTGTCAATAGTGGGTGTGCTTTGAGGTTTCAGAAGCTCAAACCAGACCTAGTAGCTCACAGTTCACTTTCCTGCTGCCTGTTAATCCAGTTATAGAACGCTCAGCTACCTTTCCAGCACCATGTTTGCCTGCATGTCACCATGCTTCCTTCCTGATGATAATGGATTAAACTTCTGGATGGTAAGTCAGCCCCACTGAAATGGTTTTCTTTATAAGAGTTGCTGTAGACATGATGTCTCTTCACAGCAATAAAACCCTAACTAAGACAGAAGTTGAATCAGCAATGGGGTATTGCTATGATAGGCTAGATCATGTTTTTGTTTGGAGGAATGTGTACTTTGGGACTTTGGATTAGGAAAGCAGTAGAGTGCTTTAAGAACAGCTTAATAGGGGCTGGGGATTTAGCTCAGTGGTAGAGTGCTTACCTAGGAAGCACAAGGCCCTGGGTTCGGTCCCCAGCTCTGAAAAAAAGAACCAAAAAAAAAAAATAAAACAAAAAACTAGGAACATGGAAGACAACGGACAGTGCTGTCTCAGTCAGGGTGTTACTGCTGTAAACAGATACCGTGACCAAGGCAACTCTTACAAGAAAAACATTTAATTGGGGTTGGCTTATATATTTCAGAGGTTCATTATCATCAAGGTGGAAGCATGGCAGTATCCAAACAAGCATGATGCAGGCAGAGCTGAGAGTTCTACATCTTCATCTGAAGGTGTGTAGGAGAAAACTGGCTTCCAGGCAGGTAGGACAAGTGTCTTAAAGCCCACGCCCACAGTGACACACCTACTCCAACAAGGTCACACCTCCTAATAGTGCCACTCCCTGGGCCAAGCATATCCAAACCATCACAGGTGCTGTGGGTGATTTGAACTGGGTGGGGGGCTGGCTCAAGATGTTTCTGAGGAGGGTATTGGTATGTGGTCTAGAGACCATTCTTGTGATATTTTGGCAAAGAATGTGAATGTTTTCTACCCCTGCCCCTCTCCACTCCCTCCAAATCTGCCTGAGACTAAATTGAAGAAATGGGTTAACAGTGTTAGCAGAGGACATTTCAGAACACTGTAGTGTGATGTGTGGTTATTCGTGTCCAGTCTTTTGAACATCTATAGTGAAAAGGAGCAAGCTGAGCAAGGGAAAATATAAAATATAAAAAGGAGCAAGGATTTGAAAAGAGGCTCCAGGAAGTGGAATGGAGCTAAATCCTGTGTTTAAGGAGATAAATAGATTAAAGAGCACCCGATGTTAGATGGAATGAAGGGGGTGGTGACCTTAGAGCAAGTCCACCTGGCTAAGCTTTCAACTTGTGAAAAGGAATTAATGAACAGCTTAGGGCCAGATGTGGTGGGGCATGTCTTCTAGCACTCTGGAGGAAGAAGCTGGAAGATTTCTATGTTCAAGGTCAGCCAGGTCCACAGAGTGAGCCTCTAGGACAGCCAAATTTAGGCACTTGAAGGAAACCTTTAAAAACAGAAATCTGGTGAAGATGGTTTTGAACAAGGGGTCCAGAAAGTGGAATATAGTGGTTTGAAAGAAAATGGCTCCCATAGGTTCATAGGGAATGGCATCATCAGGAGGTGTGGCCTTTTTGGAGTAGGTAGGGTTTTGTTGGAGGAAGTTTATCTCTAGGGGGAGGGCTTTGAAGTCTCAGGAGCTCAAAAAGACCTGGCGGCTCACAAGTTCACTTCCTGTTGCCTGCTGATCTTGATGTAGAACTTTTAGCTACCTCTCCAGCACCACATCTGCCTGCATGCCACCGTGCTTGATGCTAATGATGATAATGCACTACATCTCTGATTTGTAGGCCAGCTTGTCTTAGTGTTTCATTGCTGTGAGGAGACACTACGAACAAGGCAATTCTTATAAAGAAAAACATTTAATTGGGGCTGGCTTACAGTTTCAGAGTCCATGAGTCCATGGGGGCCAAATCTGTTCAAACCAATATATACCACTCCCTGGCCTCCATAGGCTGGTAGTGGTAACAAAATGAAAAATGCATTTAGTCCAATTTCAAAAATCCCCCTAGGCTAGAATCAACGCTGTTTAAAAGTCCAAAGTTCAAAGTCTCTTCTGAGATTCATGCAATCTGTCATCCTTTATGAAAATCAAAATCCAAAACCAGATCACATACTTCCAACATTCAAGAATGTCAGAGTGAGGAAATATTGGACCAAAGCAAGACAGAAAACCATCTGGGCAAACTCCAAAACCTGCATCTCCATATGTGATGTCCAACTCTTTTCAGCTTTCATGACCGAAACGTACTTCCCCCGCTCCCCTTGGAGTTCTATTCCCTGTTACAGTCAGCTTTCCTTGGCAAGATTCACCATGATCAACTGGGCCCTTCCAAAGCTCTTGGGTCACTTCTCCAGCTCTGCCCTCCTTGTAGCACTATAGACTCTGGTTGACTCCACTCTACTGTTGCTGCTGTTCTTGGTTGTCATCCCATAGTACTGGCATCTCCAGTATGCTGGGGTCTTTTAATGCAATTAGGCTTCACCAATAGTCTCTTGTGGGTTGTCTTCATGGTGTCAAGACTCGATGTCTTTACACGACCTTTTCAGTCCTAGGCCTTCAACTACAAGTGTACCTTCACCAATGGCCTTGCGTGGCCTCTCACAGTGCCAAGCTTCAGCTGCTCTCCATGATCTCTTCATGCTTTCAAAACCAGTACCACCTGTATGATCCATACAGATTACCAGCACGAGGTACAACTTTGGCTATCTCTGAAACACAGCTTCTTTGTGCTCCCAGAAAACAGTTCCCAGAGATGCTGGTCTTTTCTTAATGACAGATAATTTCTTAGTTCCAGCTAACCAATATAAGTTGTCCAGTAACCTCTTCTATTCTTGACTCTAAAGCTAGAGTCATGTGGGTGAAACTGCTTGCTGGGGCTGGAGCATGGCCCCCTTGTTTTATTACATTACTAGCTTTCTGTTTTCCAACTCATTGCCTAAGCTTAACTGTCCTGGAACTTGCTCTGTAGACTGTTCTTGAACTCAGAGATCTACAAGACTTTATCTCCTGAAAGCTAGGATTAAAGGCATATACCAACACACAGGGAGTTACGCTTTTCGTGGCCACAATGCCTCAAGAAGCCTATTTCTGGGCTGAAGAGATGGCTCAGAGGTTAAGAGCATTGATAGCGTTTCGGGCTGGAGAGGTGGCTCAGCGGTTAAGAGCACTGACTGCTCTTCCTGAGGTCCTGAGTTCAATTCCCAGCAACCACATGGTGGCTCACAACCATCTGTAATGGGATCTGACGCCCTCTTCTGGTGTGTCTGAAGACAGATACAGTGTACTCATATGAATAAAATAATAAATCTAAAAGAAAAAAAAGAGCATTGACTGCTCTTTCAGAAGTCCTAAGTTCAATTCCCAGCAACCACATGGTGGCTCACAACCATCTATAAGGGGATCTGAGCCTCTCTTCAGAGGTGTCTGTAGACAGCAACAATGTACTCACATATATAAAGTAAATAAATCTTTTAAAAAAGAAGAAGCCTGTTTCTTCCAGCCTCAAAATCTGGATCATATGTGTGCCCTCCATTTCTGTACTGGAGTTCATTCTATAGTTCATTCTAGATATAGTCATGTTGACAACCAAGAGTAGCCATTACAATCTATTCCTGTAAATTTGACACACAATCATATCTTCTTAAGTCCAAAGGAAACCAATAATCAGGTTATACTAATTCTTAGATATAACTATCCCTTGTTTAATAAACAATAAGTCTACTTAGGTGAGATCTTGCCCTGAGGTCACCACTCCTGTAATCTGTTTATCTCCTTGCACAGAGGATTCAGTTCCATTTCACTTCCTGGTGCCCCTTTAATACTTCAACTATATATTTTGTATTTTTCCTTCCTCAGCTTGCTCTTTTCATCAAAAGACTCTTCCTAAGAGTGAACTTTAATAATTACACAACAAAATTTATTCCAGGCTGTTTTGAGATTTCCTTTGCTAATGTAATCTAAATCTCTTCACTTTAGCCTCGGGCAGACTCTTCAGACAAGCGCAGAAGCAGCCACACTTGTCACCAAAATATCGCAAGGACGGTCATTAGGGCACATACTAAAATTCTTTGAAACCTCATGAGCCAGGCCCCCATAGCTCAAATCACCCACAACTCCACTGTCTTCCATGCTTCTACTAGAATGGCCCATTAAGGCCCATGTAAAGCATTCCACTGCCTTCCAAAGTCCCGGAGTCCACACGTGAAAGCATGGTCAGGCTTATCAGAGCAATACTCAAGTCTCCAGTACCAACTTCTACCTTATTTTGGGTTTCAATTGCTGTGAAGAGACACCATGACCAAGGCAGCTCTTATAAAGGAGAACATTTAATTGGGGCTGGCTTACAGGTTCAGAGGATCAGTCCACTAGCATCATGAGGGAAGCATGGCAGTGTGCAGGCAGACATGGTTCTGGAGAAGCCCAGAGTTCATCTTGATCTGAAGGCAGCCAGGAGGAGAGTAGAGTCCACACTGGGTGAAACTTAAGCGTAGGGGTCCTCAAAGCTCACTCCCCACAGTGACACACTTCCTTGAACAAGACCACACCTGTGGGACAAACACATGAGTCTATGGAGCCAACCTATTCAAACCACCACACAGACCTAATTAAATGTTTTCCGTTATAAAAGTTCATATGGTCATGGTGTTTCTTTACAGCAATAAATTTCTAATCAAGACAGGGATAGATTGCAGGCTAGCCATTGTTATGAGAGGAGAAAACAAGGGAGTAGGTAGTGATTGAGTCGAGGGGGAGGAGAGTAATTCAGAAAAAGAAGGAAATAACATACTAAGGAAATTTTAAAAAGCCACAGGGGAACATAAACTTACTTAAAATATGTATACATTATAAATAAGTATATGCACATACACACAGAGGTAGAAAGATAGATAAAGAGAGAGATTAAATGAAGTTATATTATACGAGGTAACTCCAGAAGCAATAGATCATCTTACAAAATATCTAAGTGCTAGACATGGGAAACCTCCTTTGATGTTGTTGGTTAAGGAAGTTGGTGTCTAAGAGACTCCCCAAATAATATAGGTTATTGCCATTTTCCCTGACTGCCCTCTTGAGCTTGAAGGTAGACCCCATTACTGAAGACAACACATACTTTGGGCACAGGGTTTAAAGGAATCAAGTTGGAGCAGACCAGGAAGTGTTTGTCCTCAATGGCTAGCTCTCAGCACTAGAAGGTGTTATACAAGTTGCAAAAGATGTTGATGTAACTAAAGTGTTCTATGTGATAGTTAATACTATAAAAGCCATTCAGATAGATAGGCCTAAAGGCAAAACGTTCACCTGTAAAACTTGGAAATTCTCATTTAAAAAATTGTTCTTAGTGTATTGTCTTTACAGAGGCATTAAAAAGAATTGAACAAAAAATCTGGTGCAACATTTAGATGCCTATGCCATAAAAATGCACAATATATACACATATGTTAACACATGTGTACATGTGTAAGTGTATTTTAGGAGGTAATAAAATAGTATTTTTAAGACGTTCAACATAATTCACCACATATTATCTCACTGTGACTCCAAATGTTCTGTGTTCACCACGCTGTGTCTATTAGGCCTTTCCAGTGGGTTCACACCATAAAGAAGCTTTTAGTGGCAGGGCAGGCTACAGTGAGCATAAGAAAAATATGGACGTTGTAGTTCAACAAAGAGGTCAGAATTAGCTACAGATGGACACCACTTTACAGTACAGTATGTTCCCATTTTATTGAGGTCTTCAGAAGCTCATTGCACCATTCAGTGGGGTTTTGTTTTGTGGGCTACTAACAGCGCTTCAGGACTTTTACCAATCATTTAATTTTTTAATGGAGACTTCATATTCTTCAGTAAAATCAAGGTCAGGTTTTTCATAGACCCAGATAGCTTTCCATGCAGTTCATCTATCCAAATGTGGGAAACACATGGCGACTCTCGGGAGTTGCTAATGTCCTAACCTTGGGAACTGCTTCATGCTACATTTCATGGTTAAAGGGACATTGCCAATGTGCTGAAGACTGTGACATGGAGAAAATTATCCTGGGTCGTTTAGATTGGATTGAAGAAACCAAAAGGATCAGAGAGGAAGGAAGAGGGTCAGAGTCTCAGTAGACAATGACATTGGAAGTGAAAAAGAGGAGACGCTATGTGGTGGTGGAAGCAACGACTCATGGGAGACTGTGTTGCTGCCACGAAGTTGGAATCAACAAAGTGAGGAGTGCAGGAAGAAAAAGGAGGGAGAAGAAAGAAAGAAAAAAGAACCGAATCTTCAGGGGAAGCACAGGCCAGCCAACACCTTAACTTCAGCTCACTGATTTAAACTTTGAAGTCCTTAACGTTCGAACAGATGTTGTTTTAAGGGACTGCGTATGTTTCAGCGGTCACAACAGACTAATAGATCAACCGAACAGATGGCCAGACATTTCTGCTTTAAAACTAAGTGGAGGGCATTACAGGATGTTGCTGTCTACGCGCTCCGGTGGTTTTCCTGCTGCAGCCTTTACCTTCTTAGCTCTGGAGACCTTTAAATGTCTCATGGTTGCCCATCTTTTCTCAGACTGGCTCCCAGTCAAAGAACTGTAGGCATGCTATTAGTACAGCGTTCAAGTCCACTCAAAGATCCATTTTATTTACGGTTGTCTGTGGAATTTTTTTTTATTAACTTGAGTATTTCTTATATACATTTCGAGTGTTATTCCCTTTCCGATTTCCGGGCAAACATCCCCCTAATCCCTCCCCTTCCTTATGGGTGTTCCCCTCCTCACCCTCCCCCCATTGCCGCCCTCCCCGCAACAATCTAGTTCACTGGGGGTTCAGTCTTAGCAGGACCCAGGGCTTCCCCTTCCACTGGTGCTCTTACTAGGATATTCATTGCTACCTATGAGGTCAGAGTCCAGGGTCAGTCCATGTATAGTCGTTAGGTAGTGGCTTAGTCCCTGGAAGCTCTGGTTGCTTGGCATTGTTGTACATATGGGGTCTCGAGCCCCTTCAAGCTCTTCCAGTTCTTTCTCTAATTCCTTCAACGGGGGTCCTATTCTCAGTTCAGTGGTTTGCTGCTGGCATTCGCCTCTGTATTTGCTGTATTCTGGCTGTGTCTCTCAGGAGCGATCTACATCCGGCTCCTGTCGGTCTGCACTTCTTTGCTTCATCTATCTTGTCTAATTGGATGGCTGTATATGTATGGGCCACATGTGGGGCAGGCTCTGAATGGGTGTTCCTTCAGTCTCTGTTTTAATCTTTGCCTCTCTCTTCCCTGCCAAGGGTATTCTTATTCCCCTTTTAAAGAAGGAGTGAAGCATTCACATTTTGATCATCCGTCTTGAGTTTCATTTGTTCTAGGCATCTAGGGTAATTCAAGCATTTGGGCTAATAGCCACTTATCAATGAGTGCATACCATGTATGTCTTTCTGTGATTGGGTTAGCTCACTCAGGATGATATTTTCCAGTTCCAGCCATTTGCCTACGAATTTCATAAGTCATTGTTTTTGATAGCTGAGTAATATTCCATTGTGTAGATGTACCACATTTTCTGTATCCATTCCTCTGTTGAAGGGCATCTGGGTTCTTTCCAGCTTCTGGCTATTATAAATAAGGCTGCGATGAACATAGTGGAGCACATGTCTTTTTTATATGTTGGGGCATCTTTTGGGTATATGCCCAAGAGAGGTATAGCTGGATCCTCAGGCAGTTCAATGTCTAATTTTCTGAGGAACCTCCAGACTGATTTCCAGAATGGTTTTACCAGTCTGCAATCCCACCAACAATGGAGGAGTGTTCCTCTTTCTCCGCATCCTCGCCAGCATCTGCTGTCACCTGAGTTTTTGATCTTAGCCATTCTCACTGGTATGAGGTGAAATCTCAGGGTTGTTTTGATTTGCATTTCCCTTATGACTAAAGATGTTGAACATTTCTTTAGGTGTTTCTCAGCCATTCGGCATTCCTCAGCTGTGAATTCTTTGTTTAGCTCTGAACCCCATTTTTTAATAGGGTTATTTGTCTCCCTGCGGTCTAACTTCTTGAGTTCTTTGTATATTTTGGATATAAGGCCTCTATCTGTTGTAGGATTGGTAAAGACCTTTTCCCAATCTGTTGGTTGCCGTTTTGTCCTAACCACAGTGTCCTTTGCCTTCCAGAAGCTTTGCAGTTTTATGAGATCCCATTTGTCGATTCTTGATCTTAGAGCATAAGCCATTGGTGTTTTGTTCAGGAATTTTTTTCCAGTGCCCATGTGTTCCAGATGCTTCCCTAGTTTTTCTTCTATTAGTTTGAGTGTATGTGGTTTGATGTGGAGGTCCTTGATCCACTTGGACCTGAGCTTTGTACAGGGTGATAAGCATGGATCGATCTGCATTCTTCTACATGTTGACCTCCAGTTGAACCAGCACCATTTGCTGAAAATGCTGTCTTTTTTTCCATTTGATGGTTTTGGCTCCTTTGTCAAAAATCAAGTGCCCATAGGTGTGTGGGTTCATTTCTGGGTCTTCAATTCTGTTCCATTGGTCTATCTGTCTGTCTCTGTACCAATACCACGCAGTTTTTATCACTATTGCTCTGTAATACTGCTTGAGTTCAGGGATAGTGATTCCCCCTGAAGTCCTTTTATTGTTGAGGATACTTTTAGCTATCCTGGGTTTTTTGTTATTCCAGATGAATTTTCAAATTGTTCTGTCTAGCTCTTTGAAGAATTGGATTGGTATTTTGATGGGGATTGCATTGAATCTGTAGATTGCTTTTGGTAAAATGGCCATTTTTACTATATTAATCCTGCCAATCCATGAGCATGGGAGATCTTTCCATCTTCTGAGGTCTTCTTCAATTTCTTTCTTCAGAGTCTTGAAGTTCTTATTGTACAAATCTTTTACTTGCTTGGTTAAAGTCACACCGAGGTACTTTATATTATTTGGGTCTATTATGAAGGGTGTCGTTTCCCTAATTTCTTTCTCGGTTTGTTTCTCTTTTGTGTAGAGGAAGGCTACTGATTTATTTGAGTTAATTTTATACCCAGGCACTTTGCTGAAGTTGTTTATCAGCTTTAGTAGTTCTCTGGTGGAACTTTTGGGATCACTTAAATATACTATCATATCATCTGCAAATAGTGATATTTTGACTTCTTCTTTTCCGATCTGTATCCCCTTGACCTCCTTTTGTTGTCTGATTGCTCTGGCTAGAACTTCAAGAACTATATTGAATAAGTAGGGAGAGAGTGGGCAGCCTTGTCTAGTCCCTGATTTTAGTGGGATTGCTTCAAGTTTCTCTCCATTTAGTTTAATGTTAGCAACTAGTTTTCTGTATATGGCTTTTACTATGTTTAGGTATGGGCCTTGAATTCCAATTCTTTCGAGGACTTTTATCATGAAGGGGTGTTGAATTTTGTCAAATGCTTTCTCAGCATCTAATGAAGTGATCATGTGGTTTTGTTCTTTCAGTTTGTTTATATAATGGATCATGTTGATGGTTTTCCGTATATTAAACCATCCCTGCATGCCTGGGATGAAGCCTACTTGATCATGGTGGATGATTGTTTTGATGTGCTCTTGCATTCGGTTTGCCAGAATTTTATTGAGTATTTTTGCATCGATATTCATGAGGGAAATTGGTCTGAAGTTCTCTTTCTTTGTTGGGTCTTTGTGTGGTTTAGATATAAGAGTAATTGTGGCTTCATAGAAGGAATTCGGTAGTGCTCCATCTGTTTCAATTTTGTGGAATAGTTTGGATAATACTGGTATGAGGTCGTCTATGAAGGTCTGATAGAATTCTGCACTAAACCCGTCTGGACCTGGGCTCTTTTTGGTTGGGAGACCTTTAATGACTGCTTCTATTTCCTTAGGCGTTATGGGGTTGTTTAACTGGTTTATCTGTTCCTGATTTAACTTCGGTACCTGGTATCTGTCTAGGAAATTGTCCATTTCCTGCAGATTTTCAAGTTTTGTTGAATATAGGCTTTTGTAGTAAGATCTGATGATTTTTTGAATTTCCTCTGAATCTGTAGTTATGTCTCCCTTTTCATTTCTGATTTTGTTAATTTGGACACACTCTCTGTGTCCTCTCTTTAGTCTGGCTAAGGGTTTATCTATCTTGTTGATTTTCTCAAAGAACCAACTTTTGGTTCTGTTGATTCTTTCTATGGTCCCTTTTGTTTCTACTTGGTTGATTTCTGCTCTGAGTTTGATTATTTCCTGCCTTCTACTCCTCCTGGGTGTATTTGCTTCTTTTTGTTCTAGAGCTTTTAGGTGTGCTGTCAAGCTGCTGACATATGCTCTTTCCTGTTTCTTTCTGCAGGCACTCAGCGCTATGAGTTTTCCTCTTAGCACAGCTTTCATTGTGTCCCATAAGTTTGGGTATGTTGTACCTTCATTTTCATTAAATTCTAAAAAGTCTTTAATTTCTTTCTTTATTTCTTCCTTGACCAGGTTATCATTGAGTAGAGCATTGTTCAATTTCCACGTATATGTGGGCATTCTTCCCTGTGGAATTCTTAACTGAAATCGACAAAGTGAAACCGAGTTTGAAATGAAATGGTGAATTCTGGTTATCTTTAAGCCTCCTAACTTTTGGTTCTGGAGTCATTTATTTTTAGTAATTTTTCAGGAAAACATGCTGTGTGCCCCCTCCTCTCCATCATCCCTCTCTTCCCCTCCCCTCCCCTTCTTTTCTTTCTTCCTTTACTTCCTTTTTCATTTTCCCCTTTAAATGTTGAAACTGAGATATCAGTGGCAAAGTGTGTTGATATCGGGATGATGTGTTAACTTGTTGGCAGTCCACACCTGATAGTCTATGTTTGCAGAATGTCTTATGTGGTGAGTCCTATTACATTCTAATGTGCTAGGCCTACTATGGGATACCTCCGTCTAGTCAAAGAGATGAAAATTATTCTGTGAAACTAAGCTGATACTGCCAGAGACCCATGGATCAGATGAACAGTGTACTCTATTGTGGGCTAGATGAAGAGGTTTCTGACTGAAGACAGTTCTGGAGTCTTGCCTTAAAAGATAATGTTTGGAAAGTGGTCTGAAAGTTACTTTACAGTCAAGGTGGTTAATTAAAAAAAAGTGTTTGAAATGGCATGATTCAGCAACTTTATGTTGTCAACTCTACAATAAAGACTAACGACCCTTTTGCTGGGAATGGTATCAAATACTTATAGTCCCAGTACTAGGGAGACTGAAGCATGACACTGATGAGCTCAAGATTAGCTTAGACTACATAGCAAAATTTTTGCTACAAACAAACAAACAAACAAACCAACAAACACACAACAAAGACAAAATGTGATGGTGATGATAGTAGTGGTGGTGATGAAAAAGCTGAACCGAATATTTTAACCTTAAATGTTTTCAATGGGTTTATGCAGCTGCTTCTGCAGAATTGTCTCAAGCTGCTTCTTAACTATTTTAAGGTACTTTTCTGGACATCTTGGACCCAGAGCCCTAAGAGCTCTTCTGAATCTAAAATAGTATTTCCTGGCTGACTCTGGTGGCAAGGGCATGAGTGAACCAGCCCCTCTCTTTGTTGGCTGTAGCACTTTGGAGACTGGGTCAGACAGTGGTGACGAGCTGGCCTTGTTGGTATGGGTGCTGGAGAACTGGCAGCCTGACCAACTTGGCTACTATCTAGGCCCAGATCCAGCATTTGAGTTGGTCCACCCCATCATCTACCCCATCTATGAACTGCTGGAGCTTATGAACAGGTTGGTCCTGAAGATCCAAAGCTACAGTGTCTCCATGACACAGGGCAACAACAGTATATCCTAGAAGATCGCCAGTGAGGAGTCAGTACTGATAGAGTAACAGAAGCCAAATGTCTTGAACCAGACCAAATGGCTCATTGCAATGAACATTTGCAAGTAAAGATGTTTGGACAAAAGGTATACTGAGGGACACACAATGGCACACTGCAGTTTCCACAGCAAGATTTTATTATACTATTATTTTTAATTGTTTTATTTTCTTGGGGGGGGCGTAGTTTGCAAGAGCAGAGGGTGGATATGAAGATGAGTAGGATGGAGTGCATGATGTGAACTTCACAAAGAATCAATGTAACATTTAAAAACTAGTATTTCCCTTCTTAATAACCCAGAAAATCTCTGCACATTATTTATTTACATTTCAAATGTTGTTCCCTTCCTGGTCTCCCGTCCACAAACCTCCTATCCCATCCCCTTCCCCTTTGCCTCTAAGAGGGTGCTCTTCCACTCACTTTCTCACTCCCACCTAACTGCTCTAGCATCCTCTTATGCTGGGGCATCTAGTCTCCACGGGATCCAGGGCCTCCCCTCCCATCGATGTCAGATAAGGCCATCCTCTGCTACATATGTAGCTTGAGCCATGGATCCATCCATATATATTTTTTGGTTGGTGATTTAGTTCCTGGGAGCTCTGGGGGGGCCTGGTTGTTTGATATTGTTGTTATCCCTGTGGGGTTTCAATCCCCTTCAGCTCCTTCAGTCCTTCCCCTAATTCTTTCATTGGGGTCCATGGGCTCAATTTGATGGTTGGCTGTGAGTATCTGCATCTGTATTGGTCAGGTGCTGGCAGAGCCTCTCAGCAGACATCTATACCAGGCTCCTGTCAGAAAGCACTTCTTGGCATCAGAAATAGTACCTGGGTTTGGTGTCTGTATGTGGGATGGATCCCTAGGTGGTGTAGTCTCTGGATGGCCTTTCCTTCAGTCTATGGTCCATTTATTTATTTACTTATTGTCCCTGCATTTCCTTTAGACAGGAGCAATTCTGGGTTAAACATTTTGAGATTGTTAGCTTGTCCTCAACTGGGGACCATGCCTATCTACTGGAGGTGGTCTCTACAGGTTCTGTCTTCCCTTTGTTGGGTACTTTGGCTAATGTCATCCCCATTGGATCCTGGGAACCTCTGCTTCCCTAGGGTCTACTTCCCTAGTGTCTCCCCCAAGTTCCCACCCCCACTGCTACATATTTCTTTTTTTTGTTTTTTTTAAATCTTCATTTATTTATTTTATTTAATTTTTAAGGCAGAGTCTCACTATATAGAGCAGGTTGCTCTTTTTTTTTTTTTTTGTTCTTTTTTTTTTTTTTTTTCGGAGCTGGGGACCGAACCCAGGGCCTTGCGCTTGCTAGGCAAGTGCTCTACCACTGAGCTAAATCCCCAACCCCACATATTTCTATTCATTCTCCTGACCCTTTGGACTTCTCTCTCTTCCCATACCTGATCCTGTCCCCCCTTCTCTCTCCTTCCCAGGTTCCTCCCTCTTTCTACCTCTCATGATTATTTTGTTCCCCCTTTTAAGAAGGATTGAAACATCCACACTTTGACCTTGTTAAGCTTCCTATGGTGTGCGAGTTGTATTGTGTGTATGGTGCTCAAATATCACTGCCTTAAGTTTCCTAGGTCATTGGAGGCTTCTGGCCCTTTGAGTCATTAAAACTAATCTACAGTGTAGCACCCATGTACTCTATTCATATAATAGATTTTTGTTTGCTGTAACATTTCCAAACAGTTTCATACATCATAATATCTTAACCTTAAATACTTCAGGATGAACCTCTAACAGATAAAGATTTTAAAGTGCCACTATCACATACCATAAATTAGTAAATACTATTTAACAGCATATTCAATTTCTTAGACATGGACTTGGCTTCCTAGCTCCAGCCTGGAGCTTTTAGGGGAACACTGCACTTTATTATTGGTGTCCTATAGTCTTGTAGTTACTATAGTTACAGGAATGGAAGACACCCTGATGAACTGTTTTACACAGCACAACAAAGACAAAGTTTAAAACTGAAGACTAGAATACACAAGTCTACTTTTCTCTTCCTATAATATATACTAGAGGCTAAGGACCTTCTTCAGGTTTTGGATCTGGAAGTCCTATCTATTTGACCTCTGGCAGCTTCACCCCCTTCCATTACAACATGGCAGAGAAGCCACTCACTGTACCAGGACATGATCTGCTGAGAACTAATCGGTCCTGTAAGAATTACTTCAATCCCTTCCTAAGGCCATGCTTCTGTGACCTAATTACCCTGAACTAGGTCCCACCTTTTAAAGGCTCTGTCACACCCTCACCAAACTGAAGACCAAACTTTGGGGTATAAACCATTTCTAAACTATACCTGTGAGTAGGAAGATTTCAGCCTTAGAGAACAGTGTAGCCCTGGTTTATTAAATGATGTTTCATCCTGCATCCCAGCCTTCTGGAGAAAATATTCACCTTTCACTTCAGTGGTTCCTGAAAGATAACCAAACACCAATTGCTGATATAATATCCTCTTGTGAGGTAGGAGCAAGATTTTCCTGATTGTTCTATGTTTTGACGGACACACATCACAGGCTAATGATTAAACCTAATGAATTTAAAATGAAAAAGCTAACAAGGCTGGAATACATTTTCCACTTTGAATGTTTCTGTGAGGAATGACCTTAATTAGTACAACATTCTTGATGTCTCTTAATCCTCTACTTACTCTGCCCCAGGGAAAGCAAGGCAACTTGGCTGGTAGGTAAATTTTAGAAGACTTAACTATAACAGATTAATTAATTTCTTTCTTCTCTTTGAAGTTGGCTTCCCAAAGGGAGGGGGCAGGTCTTGTCTTTTCTATGATACAAAAATAGTCAGGACAGCTGTTCATCGCAGCCAAACACTTCCTTTGACAGCATGGGTAAGTCTTTCTAACTCTGAAGGTCACCTTACTGTTCCTTTTGACTTTCATTGTAACTATGGATCCTAATATGGCCTTTCTCAAAAAAGGCTTACCACTTTGTTGTGTGTGCTTCATTCCTGTTTATGCTTCTCATACAAATAAAAATAAAGGATACTGTTCTGGGCGGTGGTCCTGTCAAAGACAGAAGTGTAGTGCTATTTCAATATGTCATTATATTTGCTAATATTTTGCCTACGATTTTTTGAGCCCATTTTCTGAAGAAGGACTAATTTGTATCTTTTAGGGCTCTAGGGTTTTATTCAAATTTCCATCATGATGATACTAGGTTCATAAAAAGAATTCAAAAGTTTTTCTTTTATTCTATGTTCTGGAGAAATTTAAACAACATCGGAACTATCAGTAATTTCTGTTTGCGTCAAAATCACCCTTTTCCTTTGAGTTCATTTATTTGTTCACTTATAGCTGAGGAAAACAGACAGGTAGGAGTCCTTAAATCTCTGCTCTGACTTGTGGTTACTTTTGTGGTTCTCAACCTTCCTAATGCTACCACCCTTTAATACAGTTCCAAATGCTGTGATGACCCTTAACCATAACATTCTTTTTGTTGCTACTCCATGACTCTAATTTTGTTACTGTTGCGAATCACAATGTAAAAGTTTTTGAAGGTAATGGTTTGCCCAAGAGGTTGCCACCCACAGGTTGAGGCTGTCTGGGTTACTTCATTCTCATTTCCAAGTTTTTTGCTTTTATGTCTCATGTTTATCAGATGACTGAGTGGTCTAGCTGATGCATCTTATGTGTAATTCAGTAGAACAGGTGCTTGTATTTAAGTGTTACTACTGTAAACACCTCTTTTAAAATTATTGAAGTTTATCATTTTTTTCTGCCTTTGTTTGGACTCTCTCTAATAACTCTTACTTACATATGT
This sequence comes from Rattus norvegicus, assembly GCF_021556685.1. NCBI lineage: Eukaryota > Metazoa > Chordata > Mammalia > Rodentia > Muridae > Rattus > Rattus norvegicus. Next base: position 37,303,459 of record NC_141539.1, on the reverse strand, counting down.
ATTGCAACTGTGAAATTTCCTCTGATTTTTCTTTGTTTAATCTCAGATTTCTTATGTAACCATGAATAAACAGTTGTTTGGTAAGCAAGCAGAGTTTTCCAATTAAGTGCTCCTTGTCCTGTGAGTGAGCCTCCCTCCCTCCCTCCATCCCTGTCTGCCTCTCTCTTTCTCTCTCTCTCTCTCTCTCACACACACACACACACACACACACACACACACACACACACACACACACAGTCTCACCATGTAGCCTTACTTGGTTCTTCTTCCAGAGTTCTGTGATTAAAGGCAAGTTTCACTTAGTCCTTGGGAAGTTCCTTTTACAATAAAGTTATTTCCAATTTTCTTCCCTTCCCAGTAGAGAGTTGCATTTTGTTCACCACTGATATCAAGTTTGGTCATATAGCTTACTTTGACAATGGGATGTTGATATGTGGTTTAGTATGGAGATACACGTCACCATCGTGGGAGTTCTGGGATTTTTTTTTTGTTCTCTCTTACAATCATCATGTTCCAGATTGGGATTCCTTGTCCTGGGCCTCAAAGGAAGACATGAAAGGAAGGTATAACCAATCAGTGAATGTGTAATGTAGCAGGGAGTAAATGTATATTGTTGTAAACTAATGAGATTTCGGAGGTTGTTTGTTATTGCAGCAAATGTTAGCAAAGTTATATATCACCTTGTGAATGTGTTCCCCTAGTCATTATCTTTTATATTATATCACATATTTCTATGTAGAACATAGCATTTATCTAAATATGATATGAACTATTTTAACATTAACATGTAAGTACATTTATGGAACTCAAAATAATAATATCTATGTTTAAATCATGATTATAAAAGTTTATGGTTGAGTATCTTGATTTTCAATATTTATATATTTATTTGTTTGTTATTATATATATGGTTGTTTTGCCTACATGAATGTCAGTGTACCACATGCATGCCTGGTGCCTGCAGTGGTCACGAGTAGGTGTCCGTTTCCCTGGACTGGAGGCACAGAGGTTGTGAGTTATCCTGGGTGCTAGGCATCAAACCCAGATCTTCTGGAAGAATGACCAGTGCTCTTAACTACCGAGCAATCTCTCTGGCCTGTCACTGCTTTTTTTTTTTAAGGTCTATTTATTTTAATTTTATATGTGTGAACATTTTGTCTGTCTGTATGTCTGCATACCATATGCATGCCCGATGCCCAAAGAGGCCAGAAGAGATGTCAGATCCCACTTAAAGTAACACCCAAACCCTAGTCCCCTGCAAGAGCAACACGTGTTCTTAACCACTGAGCCATCCCTCCAGCCACTGAATCTTTGCTTTTACACTTGTGGCTCTAGTTATGACTTCCTTGATACTGAGTATTTGATGAGAAAAGTTTTCCTATTTCAACCCTGTTATGTTAACCTAGGGACGAGAAGGACACTGTCTCTTTTTTACAGTTTTAATTATACCTCAAGTACAATTGGAAATAACTTATAATCAAAATGATATATACCTTTACAAATGGAGTTTCCTATGACTATCAGAAACGTAAACAGGTTGAAATATGAATGTAACTAAATTTTTCTGAATATGGAAAGGATTCTAGCATTTTATTGAAGATAAAATCTAGAACAGTGGTTCTCAACTTTCCTAATGCCGCATCTCTTTAATATGGCTCCTCATGTTCTGACCTCCAACCGTAAAGTTATCTTTGTTCCTACTTAGTAACTGTAATGTTGCTATGATTATGGATCATAATGTAACTATCTGTGTTTCCTGAAGGTCTTAGGCAACCCCTGTGGAAGAATCATTTGAGTCCTCCAAGGGGTCGTGACCCACAAGTTGAGAACCACTGATCTAGAAATTAGGTAATATTTAAAGATTTCAATGTGAACCTCATACTTTCATACCATATACGCTTCAAAATTTTTTATTCATTATTATTTATGTGTGCATAAGGTATGTGAGCCATGAGCCATGGTGTGTGTGTGTGTGTGTGTGTGTGTGTGTGTGTGTGTGTGTGTAGGTCAAAGAACAACGTTTATCAATTTGATTTTCTTCTCCCAGCGTTATATAAGTTCCGGGGATTGAGCCCAGATCCCAGGCTTTCAGGATAATCACTTTCATCCACAGAGTCATCTCTGTGGCCCTCACATCACACTGCTGTTTTAATATTCTGTCTCCTAGACAGACCTAAGAAAATACAACAGGTGCTAAAAATACCTGAAGACAGCGTGTCATTTTGTTTGTTTACTACTTTCCGTACCAAGGTTGTTTTCTGTGGAAAGTCTGGCACAGTGAAAACTTGGTTAATTTTTTTTCACTTTGTTCTTAGAAATCCGAATTTTCTCTGTGGTAGTACAAATATGAGTTTTAGTAGGCTAATCTCCGAGGAATCAGATATGCCTAGGGAAAATAATCTAGAGAGGAACTGAAGCCCAGGACCATATGATTCGCATTATTAGTACTTTCCATGTAATAACTGTACACATTGTTATCATTAGCAACACTATTTCAATCACGGATATCAGCAAGTTCAGAAGAGATCATTTCTGAATTGTCTCTATTACACTGTGATCAAGAGGAAAAAGTCCAAGTCCGGGTTTTCCTTTAGTGTTGCTTCTGACGTTTTAAAATAGACTCATTTTCTGTGGTTTCATGTGGCCTGTTACATGTGTCACTGGATGGCAAGGAGGCCTGTCTCTCATTAGCACTTCCGCTAGTACTTGAGAAAAATATCCTGTGAGGAAAAAAAGAAAGAAAAAAGACTCCAATAGTCCTTCCCTGAATTTAAAAGCATTTGATTTTTTTTGTTTTTTAAGAATTTTGGGGAACACCATCTCTAATTTTAGCTGCATACTCCCCACAGATGATAAAACGAACACTCTATCTGACTCGAAACATGTTTCTCTTTGATCCTAAAAATGGTTTTTGATGAAAAAATTGGCTCTCTATTATGTTAAGGGTGAGATAGGATTTAACTGCCTGTGGGGGAAGGAGACAGATCTATAAAAGACAGAACAAAAGAATAGGTTTGAGATAAATCTGTTGCTCAGCGGAATTGTATTTTACTTTTGGCAAACATTTATTAATTGTACACAGTCCTATAATTGATCAGCTCACGCTGATGCACGGTTTGGAAATAGGATGTTGAAGTCCATTATTATTATTTTTTTTATTTACCTTTTCGTTTTACATCCCCCATCTTTCCTGTTTACCTACATCCCTGTAATCACTGTGAGACGTTCTCTTTGTCTCTCTCTCTGTGTGTTCTATCTTTGCAAGACACTGCCAGTTATTTGCTTTTCTCCATTTCTCCTTTTCTCCCAGCACCAGAGATGTCCCTTCACTTGTCTTAGTTAGGGTTTCTATTGCTGCCGTCAAACACCATGATCAAAAAGCAATTTGGAGAGGAAAGGGTTTATTCGGCTTATATCCCCATGTTACTATTCATCAATGTAAGAAGTCAGGACTGGAACTCAAGCCAGGCAGGAACCTGGAGGCCGGCGCTGATACAGAGGCCATGGAGGGGTGTTGTTTACCTGCTTGGTCCTCATGGCTTGCTCAGCCTGCTTTCTTATAGAGCTCAGTACCACCAGTCCAGGGATGGCACTTCCGCAATGGGCTGCTCCCTCATCTACCAATCACTAATTAAGAAAAAGCATACTAAGCTGGATTGTATGGGAAGCATTCTCAACTCCATATGGAATAACAAAGGACCCAGGATAGTGAACACAATTCTTAACAATAAAAGGGAAGCGTTTTCTCCCTTGAGGCTCCCTCCTTTAGATCATTGTAGCTTTATATAAAAAGTGTCCAGTACAGATTCCATTGGTGGCTCTCTACTGGGATGAACCATTTGGTCTTTATACCACTCTCTGAGGGATAGCCATTCTAGAGCATAGGTTAAAAGATACTTCAGCTATGAATATCAGCATTGGTCTCATGCTTAAAACCACTCATCAAACCAGGCATACTGATGTGAACCTGCAGTCTCACCATGTACGTGGGAGGCTGAGTCAGGAGGATACAGAATAAAGGGATCCTGGGCTGTGTAGTCTAGTGAGTTTGTTGAGAACCTGTCTAAACAAACAAATGAAAATAACAAGTCTGCCTGCTCTAGTATCCTGACCAGCCTCTGCCCAGTGAGGTGAACACAGCACATTTCCCGCTGCGGGATATGAAAGACAGCAGAAATAGGGGATGAGGAATCCTTGATTTTGTCTTTGAAAATGAGTGGAATGCCGTGAAAGTGGTGAAAGTAAGGCGACCAATCTATAAGCCTGGAAGGGTCAGAGAGAATTCTGCGTCTTTCACAGGCTGAGCGTACTGGCAGACAACCAAATACCATTTGCTGAGAGCCAAGGGGGAGACTTGGTGGGATTAGAATAGACCGTGGGGAGAGCGTGGGTGGTCATTAAGCGTCCTACTTGAGTGAGCGGCTGAGGTATATTCTAGTGGGCTATGGGATGAGCCTAGGTGCTCATGAACACACGAATGAAACCAGAAAATGTGGTGTAGACACACAGTGGAGAACTGTTCAGACACAGGGAGAACAAAACTGTGAGTTTTCAGGGAGGCGATGGAACTGAGATCACCGTGTGAGCCGAAATAGTCTCAGAAAGATAAACACTGCTTCCTTCATATAGAGAATCAGGAATGAAAAGTAGAGGGGAGGGGGGGATGAGCAACTGGAGGAGGAGGAAGTGAAAGAGGGCAAGAGGGGCATGATAAAAATGCATAGTATATGTGTATGAAAGGAACATAGCAAATCCTGTTATTTGTAAGCGCAATAAAATAAGATTCCAAGAAGTAAATTTATAAGGATTTCTCCATTTTTTTTTAAGTTGTCATAAAGTTAAATGTGAATGGAGAGGGGCTCAGGTGACTGACTGCTGCAAGTCCCAGTTATAGTCACATTTCTGTTCAATAAAAGCTCCTGCCCCTTTTGGCTTAGCATTCGGGATAAGGTGTACTTATAAATCTAATCATGCATTTCCTCAGGTCCAGAGAGGCTGGACCTGAACATGCTGATGTAAATAGGGTTACTATGGAAACAGAAAACAAAACAAAAAAACAAAACAACTCTTCACTTCCTCTTAATGATAATACCTGCACTGAGCACTAAAAGCCATATCAGAGTCTTTATTTGGAAGGACTAAAACACAGGGACGATCCTGGTAGAAAAGATGTATAAGGAAAGGAATGGAAGCTATGAGCCCTTGGAAGGATCAAAAGGGGGCAAGATTTCACTGCTTGGGCAGGAATCCTAAGGAAGTGCAGTGAGGGACAGGGCTGGATGGGTTTGGAACTCACCTGACAAGAAAGTGAGGCAACACTGATCATTATGGAGCCAAAGAATGGCTTAGGAAAGCCAAGAGGGCAGTAGCCAAGAGTCTGGCTGTGGGAAGGGGACACAGAAGGCAGAGTGGAGAATTTCTCTATGGAGAACAGAAGGAAGGCTTAGGGACATTTTCTGAAGGTCTAGTGACCTTTGTTCTGGAAAGTGCAAAGGTGAGCTGTGAAGGATAGCTTAGGGATTTGCCACAGTGGATAGGCGATGCCTTTAAAAGTGAGGGTAGACCTCATTTCTGCTTTGGGAACTCTTTTTTACTTTAGGATATTTATCAGTATAATATTTTGTATCATATCAATTTCTTTTTCAACTTTGCCCTAATTTGTCTTATTTGGTAGTCAAAACAATCTATGACCCAGGCATGGAAATTAAATACCTATTACTCTTAATTAAGGGTATATTTAGAGATCTCAAGTAGTTCAATTACTCACTTACCCCACTGAGGGTTTTTTTTTTAATCAAAGAATTGAGTGGACACTGTATGGGTATTACAGGAATACAGAGGCATGAGCGAGTGCTCAGCTAGGGAAATGAGGAACCACATACAGTCTGTCTATAAGAAGAGGCAGGGGGGCTGGGGATTTAGCTCAGTGGTAGAGCGCTTACCTAGGAAGCGCAAGGCCCTGGGTTTGGTCCCCAGCTCCGAAAAAAAGAACCAAAAAAAAAAAAAAAAAAAAGAAGAAGAGGCAGGACCTCATGGCTACCATCAGTCCTCACCCATCCGCAAGAGATGAATACCACAGACAGTTAGATATCAAAAGTTCAGACATCTAGACTTGACTCTGATGTTAGAGTCTTCCCTAGTAAACTTGGATGTACCACTAGATGTAATATTTTTGTCATCTTATATTCAGATTATCACAAAGTTAATTCGTATGAGCATGCTAATGGATGGGTCCAGCATAAGTATAAAGGTTGAGGTGAATGTGGGAAAACTGTGTGCAAAATAAACTCAGTCCTCACAAGATGGGAGGAGATGCTTTTTTTTAAATTCCATGATTTTATTTTTTTATTGGATATTTTTTATTTATATTTCAAATGTTATTCCCTTTCCCAGTTTCCCATCCATAAGCCCTCATTCCATTCCCCTCCCCTTTTTCTATAAGGGTGTTTTCCCTCCCCAGCTACCCCTACTTCCTGCATCCCCACCCTGACATTCCCCTACACTGGGGAGTCCAACCTTGGCAGGACCAAGGGCTTCCAGGAGATGCTTTTGAATTGGCCATTCCATGTGATACTCCCTAGAAATACTGCTAAGGCAGTACCCGAATGTCTCTTCTCTCCCTGTTGTCCGTGGGCTGTGGAGAGGTAGAAATGCAAACCAAACTCTTCTCCTTTCTCATCTCCAGCAATTATTGTTAAAGTGTTAAAGATTGTGTACCTTTCTTTAGTCAAGGATATTATAGTCTCTTTGCTTTGGGGTTCTGGTAAAGATTCCTATGCTGAGATTAGTTTCTAAATAGAATTAAAATGTGTTTTAGTACCCTGTTTTGTCATCTAAGTGAATGTCATGGTTCCAGATTTATAACTTGGAAACTGCATAGAGGCCACTTGGAGATACATTATCAATAGCAAAGAAAATATACTGCTACCATTTCCATAGCATGGGCCAAAGCTTTCACACAGGCCAGATGTAAAGTTCTAGTTTAGATCTTCACCTCCAAGAGTCTAATGTGTGTGATGCCTCATAGTATGTGTTAGCAATGGGCCTCTTCCAGAAAGTCGGGGGTGGGGTAGCGGTGGAAGAATTAAAATATGATTAAGCTTTATTTGGCATCTGAAAACACACACACACACACACACAGAGGGGGGGAAGAGGGAGAGAGGAGAGGGAGAGAGAGAGAGGGAGAGAGAGAGGGAGGGAGAGGGAGAGAGGGAGAGAGGGAGAGAGGGAGAGAGGGGGGAGGGGAGAGGATACATAGAAAGATAGATGATAGATGGTAGATAGAGAATACTGATTCTATTTGTTCAGTGTCTTGGCAACCCTGAATAATAGAATAATTTTTGTTTCATTATCTCATTGTTATATAATAAATGGCTCTAAGATTTACTGCTCCCAGCCATTGGTTTTGCTCACCAATTTACAAGCTGTTTAAAATTCCACGGGAATGGCTTGCTTCTGCTTGGTGTGGTACAGATCAAATGTTCAGCCGTGTGTAGGTAGGGCAAAAGCCTCCATTTAAGCTGCCTTTATCTCACATGGCCATGGCTCTTTGTATGTTGAATGCCTTTCCCCTCCATGGAGATCCATATGTTGAAGTCTTGGTCCCTGGCTTGTGGCACTATTGGGAAGTAGTATGATCTTTAGAAAGTATGGCACAGCAGAAGAAAGTCAAGTCCTTGGGTGCTGCGTGGCCTTAAAGTCCTGACCTCCTCTCTTTGCTGCTCTTTGTTCTGGTCAGCTCCCTCTGCCATATACTCCACCCTGATGCACGGCCTCACCACCATCCACGAAAGTGACAGGCTGCACAGACCTCAGACCTCTGAAATTTTGAAGCAAAGCAAGTCTTTCCTCTTTTCCAGTTGTGGCTGGTATTTTGTTATAGTAGTTGAAAGCTACTTTTACATTATTGGCCAGTGGGTGTGGCCAGAGCTGTTGGCGAGGAGCTGAGCCCCCATTTCCTAACATGCCTTTCTTTTGGCAGGTTGCTTGGGTTTGCCCACACCATGGGAACTATATTCTAAGAGCAAATGGCTCAAGAGTAAGAACCAGGAGGTTGTATCATCCTGTCTGACCTTGCCTTAGAACTCATACAGCTTAGTTTTCACCTCAGACATAAGTCCCCCTGGATTTCAGGAAGGAGCAAATCTTCAGTTTCCATATGATGGTGAACATGGATTTCAATCAAGTGATAAATTGGCTCATAGGATTAGGACATCGTGTGCAACATTCAGATCGTGTCTACTGATTAAGACATCACATACAATATTTGGGTCATGCTTATACTAACATGCTTATATTCAAGCAGGTTTTTTGAGTTTGATTTGCTAGATAAAGGTCAAAAATCATAATATAGTGAGAATATCGTGTTAATATTTGGAAACAAATCTCTGCCATGGCTTTTGATTCATCTGATGTGTAAAATATGTTCCTGGTCAAGGACAACAAGTCTCATTCCTCTAGGAATTGATTTGAAGTTTAGAATCTTATCCTCTAAATTAGGTCCAAGTGTTGGTGAAGGTCTTGGTACACTGTTTCTTCAGTACAACTCTTTTTATTTGAAAACCTATAGCAAGCACAGGCAAGTTTTCTGTCCCCTTTTAGTTGGCATATGACAAGGAGGTGGGTAGAAGACAATAGCTATGGGCATTTCCATTCCTAAGTAGAAAGAATAACAGTGACTTATCTAGAACAGTTCTGAAATCCTGCCAGGTAAATGGTGTGGGTTATTGTCTGATAGCTCAACCCTTTTGCCTATGGACATATCCCCGTGGGCTCTTGGCTCTAGGCTCTTTGTACTTCCTACTAAGTTTCTATAAAAATGGCCTGTATTGGGTCTGATTCATTTCCAACACTTGTTTCTTATTTGTAGTAGTTTTGACAGTCCAAAGATCTCTCTTTCTTTTTGTTCCACTTCTTGTTTTCCATCTAAGTTTACATCCTTCCTTTAAAAATGCTGTGATATTTGTGTAACAAATCATAATCCTCTTTGTTAATACAAAGGAGTCATTTACACATCTCTCAGTACGATTGTCTCCACCTTGAGTCATAAGAAACGTCATCCAGACCATGCCCTTAAGACTCTTCGGAGCCCTGTTGTTTCACTATTGTTTCTTGACTTTGTCTTCAAGCTTACAAAATGTTGTACGCAGCCGCCTCTATCACCTTTGCCCAGATTTGTCTTTTACGTCTGTTTCCTGTCCCACTGTTCCAAATCACTACATACAACCTGGAGGCTTAAAACAACAGGTTATGTAACAAATCTGGAGATAAAATTTCCAAACTTGAGGCATTCACAAACTTTGCCCCATTTTGTGTAATGGACTCTAATTCTTTTAATTTTATTTTCATAGAAATATGTGTGTTATAGATGCACATATACATGTGGTCTTTCAAGCTCTGTGGATGTGCCTGGAGGCTGGAGGATGACATTGAGTATCTTCCTTTATCACTCCACGTTTTTCCTTTGAGGTACTGTCTCTCCCTAAGCCCAAAGCTTACAATGTTTGGATAAACAGGCAAGTAGAAAGCCTTATGGACCTTCTGTCTCTGCTCCTACAGCACTGGAGTTACAGGTGCTCACAAGACTTTTTCTAACTTACATAAGGGATGCCTGATCAGGTCCTCATGGCTGTGAAACAAGCCCTGCTAGCCACTGAGCCATCTTACCAGATACATCCTTCAGAGGCTCTAGAGGAGACCCAATACTATTTTTCTTGGTTCGCATAGCACATCATCTGTGGTCCATAGACACTCACTCCAGTCTCTTTCATAAGGGGCTGTTTCTTATACAAATAATAATAGTGTAATTGTCAACTTCACAAGTGAACCTTCATACACTTGTTTTATTATTCTATTATCTCCATTCCAGTTCTGGTAATAAAGCTAACAATGCCCTTTCGAACACTTTTATAATTCTAGGCACAGTCTAAAAGTGGCTATCACATTTTTGTCACCTAATCTCTGTGGTCTTAACAAATGGCATCTCTACAGCTTGTCTGGATCTTTGTTCCGACATTTTGGAGCTTATAAATGGATTCTCCAACTTCTTAAATTAATACATTCCTTATTTTAATATTTGTATGTTTCCAATTAATTTGAGGTTAGTAATTTCAGCTAGAAGACCAGATACATGATGTGCCTGTCTTCAAGTATCATTGCTAGAGGTGTACCATATGAATCTGTTCCTTACTGATGGCATTAACTTACATCATTTGGGTAAAGCATTGCTCAATTTTACAATGATTTAAATTGTTATGTGTTTCTCAACTGATGAGCATTTTATCTGCAAAAATGATTCAAGTATACTATTTCCTATAAAAATTCCTCCTGGAAGAATTGAAGATGTTGATGATTACTATGATGATTATAAAATAACCCTCAATCTCCTGACAGTTACCAATAGATCTCTGACATTGCTGTAAACAAGAGACCTCCTTCTCCTTTGCCTCTGTGCTCATGCATTATAATAGATGCATCGGTGTCAGAGTCAGACTTTTGTTGCTGTGACAAAATATCTGGCAGGGCAAACTTAAAAGAGAAAATTTATTTTGGCATATGCATTCAGGGGTAGCAGTCCATAGTTGTTTGACTCCCTTGTTTCTGGGTTTGTGGAGAGGCAGAGAATCATTGTAGGAGGCCATAGTTTAAGTTGCTTACTTCATAATGGGGAAGGAAGAGGAGGAGAGAGGAAGGAAGAAGGGAACAAGAGAAAGAACAGGACAGGAACAGCTTCCAAAAGTATCTCTTGAGCCATACACTCCCTTCAGTCAGACCTCCCAATAGCCCATTCGATATGAACTTACTGATAGAGTAATTCGTTGATGAAATTAATGCTCAGGTGATCTAGTCATGTTCGATGATTGGATCCACTAGTTGTGGACCAAGCTTTCAGCTTGTGATGCGTTGTTTGTTTGCTTGTTTGGTTTGGTTTTTGAAGCTACTTAACACCCAAAGCAAGCAAAAAAGGATGACATTTTTAATGTCTTAGAATTCCTGTGATTGTGTGCACAGTGACTTCATTTGGCTCAAGGAGTCCCTTCAAGCTGTTAAAGCTGGCTTCTATATGCTTTCTAACCCAGTGTAATGTTCTGATGTATCAGTTACTTTATGCCTATCATTTGTTTTGATGCTGGGGCTCTAACTCAATGCTTATGTGTGTGTGGCAAGCTCTGTACCAATGGAGCTCTATCTACAGCTCTTCAGGATTATCTTTTACCTGCTCTAGAATCAGCCTTGGCTTTTCATAATGGAGTCTATTACAGTCGACCATGGTGTAGGCACTGTAGTCTGCTTATGCTGCAAGGATATTTTTGTTCCTTGCAGTGAATAGAACTAGGAAATATAGTTCATATGTACACATAAAAATGCACAAAATAAACATGCATGTAAATTTATATGTAGAGATATTCTAGGTATTCTATCTATATAACATTGCAGATATTTATTAAGCTTTAACTCAGACTTCTAATTATAATGGCAACAAGTTTTTTCTGCCCTTCCCAATTTAGTATTTGATGTTTTCTTCATTTATAATAAGAAGCTTGTTTTCCTTCAATAGGAATATGTTAACTCATTTACTTAACTCTTTTTTTCCACATGGAGAGGTTTAATGAAAGGATGAGAAGACAAGGGTAAGGGGGGAGAGAGAGAGAGAGAGAGAGAGAGAGAGAGAGAGAGAGAGAGAGAGAGAGAGAGAGAGAAAAGAAGAAGGAGGAGGAGGAGGAGAAAGAAGAAGAAGAAGAAGAAGAAGAAGAAGAAGAAGAAGAAGAAGAAGAAGAAGAAGAAGAAGAAGAAGAAGAATTGTAGAGAAGGAGAGGAGTAGAGGCTGGCCATGAGCACGTGAAGAGAAGGAGGGAGGGGAATGGGGAGAGAAGGGACAAGGGGACAAGAGAGCAAGAGCAAGAGAGAGAAAGAGCAAGAGCTTGCTTAACTCTTATATGCTTAGATAACTCTTAAGTTTGCCTAAAGCAAGTGTGCTACAAAGAGTTAAGGATTTTGTTGGTTATCAGGTGAGAAAGTTCTCATTTGCACATAGCAGAATTTACTAATAGCTAGAAACAAAACTCTGATAAAAAGATAAGCATGCCCTAATTTTAGTGACAGAAGATATGTTCTGGCTGGACCTGTTCTAGTGCTGTTGTTTTAGCATTTGGAGATTTGAAGCCAACTCCATAGACATCTGAGCAGCTCTATACATCAGTGCAATCATTTTACATGGCTCTATTTAAGGCAGACAGTGTTCTATCATCTCACTTGCAATCTTAAATTCTCCAAACATCACTCAAAGTTCTATTATACTCTGGATTTGGTATAAAAAAGTTTTAGATGAGCTGTTGTTTAAAAGAGATCTAACTGGGGAAATGGGATAAGGGAGACTTTTAAGAGGGGGTGAGGTGATAAATAAAGGGCAAAATAGCAGTAAGGATGGCTGGAAAAACATCATAAGGAATCATACTATTAACTATCTGAAATGCCTATAATACATATAATTGCGTGCATAAATATGCACATATAGTTTTAGTGAATAATTTCATCTGTGTTGACAATACTTCCTGTAAGAGACAAATTCTACCTAACAAAATGCCCAATACCAGGCATGAGAAGCCCTCTTTTAACTTGTTGGTCTGCTAGTCTGCTGGGAGTATGTGATTTAATGAAGTGGTGGCTATTGGTAGCTTAGGCTGTACCTAAGTAGTAGGGTTAGTATTAGTGAAATGTAGTAGTTATCAAGAGACTGCTAATAAAACATAGTGTACTGCAATTGCCGTTGGTTGCCTTCTCTATTGCTGAAGATACCGTGCACTTCAGACCCAGGGCCCAGAGGCTCTTGATTTGCAACTGACCTGTATGCTTTTTCCTTGAGGTCTAGTTTTCATGGTACCAGAGGGTGGGTGACATGCAAGCTTCCAAATAAGAAAAGCAAAATAGTGATATTTTGACTTCTTCGGGGAGGGGAACACCCATCTAGAAGGGGAGGGGTAGGGGTAAAGGGGATGTTGGCCTGGAAACTGGGAAAGGGAATAACAATTGAAATGTAAATAAGAAATATCCAATTTCATAAAGATGGAGGAAAAAAAGAAAGAAAGAAATGAAAAGCAACCAACAGTTCTACCTAGGTACCTATGAACCACAACAATGACCAGCATGACACAATAACCCTAAGTGTGTAGGAGGGGCACACATACTTTGGCAGTAATCAACAGTGTTCAAATTGGACTTAAGATCTGACCAACAAGGAGGAAACAGCGCTGGTACTGGAATCCTAGCCAACTACTTAGGGTTCTTGAGGTCATGGATCTTGGAGGAAGACTTACAGCTACCATTTCACTAAACCAGAATAATCCCAAACTAGACTCTCACCATTTGTCCTAAGTGTAGTCCTCACCCTTCATCTTTATAACAGATGAAGACCATTACAGAAAACTACAGCCAATCAAAATGCAGAGTTGTGGAGCCTCCTCCCAAGGGATACATCTCTAAAACACTCCCACACCTAAGGCTCAGAGAACATCGTGGAAGAGTGGGTGGGAAGAATGTAAGAGCCAGAGGACCTGGGAGATTGCGTGAGACTCTATTTCCTAGTAATGTCCGAAGCTACACCATAAAATCTCACCAACATGACTGCCTAAACATCAGCTGAATAAGGACAATAGCAATAGGCATGCTAAAGTGGATGTGCACAGACACACAAGTCTTCAACCCTACACAAAATAACTACAGGCAACCAAGACATACTGTGATTGGGAGAGAGATAATCTTCTCACGGGAAGAGTACACAGATTGGTTATCAAATACCAAATGGTCACCTCTGAAAACATAGCATAAGAGTAACATTCAGACTAAGCAAGTTATACTTTGAAGTGTGTGTGTGTGTGTGTGTGTGTGTGTGTGTGTGTGTGTGTACCAACAATTAATGAAAAAGAGGACTTAGATTTGAAAGAAAGCAAAAAGAGGTATATGGGAAGGTTTAGAGGGAGGAAATGGAAGGGAGAAATGTAATTATATTTTTTCTCAAAAATAAAAGGAAAAAGAGAATGTAGGCTGGGTGTGATGGCACATGCCTTTAATCTCAGCACTTGGGAGGCAGTGCCAGATGGATCTCTCTAAGTTGGGTGGTCTACACAATGAGTTCCAGGACACCTTGGGTTACTTATTAAGACCCTGTTTCAGAAACACAACATAACACAACACAATACTACACAATGCAACAAAGCAAAACAGAAATGTTCATGGAATTTACCAGATTAAATAATCTTTTGCTAAAGTTACATCTTATAAACTGTTACAATCTTAAATGATTAGGTGTAGAAAGTCGAGAATATCACTTTGTTTTAAAAATAGGAAAAAATGGGGGCTAGAGGATGGCTGACTCCCTAAAGTACTTACTATAGAGCCTAGAGACCTGAATTTGCTTTTCCTCACTATCATGAAAAGCTGGGGATACACTTGCAATCCAAGTCCTGGTGCTGGGGTTCTCTGAGCAGCCAGAACAGTTTAATTAGTGAACCTCAAGCCTTAGTGAGATCTAGTGTCTTCAAAAATCAATATGGGAGCTAGCAAGATGGCTCGTTGGACAAAGCACATGGTGCAAGAATTAGGACCAGAGTTGGAATCCATGGTGCCCACATAATACCAGTGGGCATGATATCCCACTCATAATTCCTAGGGCTTAGAAGGCAGAAACAGGGAATCCAGGGCAAGGCTGACTGAATTAACAAGTTCTAAGATCAGAGAGAAACTCTGCCAGAATATATAAGATGAAGAGTTATTGGGGAAGACATCTGACTTCAGACTCCAGCTTCTGTATATAGTCATTTATGTGCACATGCATGTGTCCACAAACTTACAAATACATGAAAATATATGCATACATATCACATTCACATATCACATTCACATACATATCACATTCACATACACATGGGGAATATAAGACACCAAAATGGTCAGTTCCTAAGAAACGATGCCTGAGGTTGTCCTCTGGCCTGTACAGACACATGCACCTACACACATAGCCACGTTCAAACACACTTACACACTCATGCACACATATAAATGCAAACAAAAAAAAATAAAAATGGAGCAGTGTTCCTGTGAAGGTAACCTAAACTTCAGTGTGTAAATACGCTCTTCAGTTCTTGCTCTAACTCACTTCCTGGCTCCAAGAAGCTGTGTGGGTCTTTGAAACTAATGCTCTGCAAGAGTGTTTGCTTAATACATATTTGTGGGTGGAAAGAATAGTCAGACAGTAGGAAACAATGCATGAAGACACTTTGGCAAATCTCTTTGATCTGAAACTGTTTAGATGATGGTCAGTTATCGTAATATTTATAATCTGAGTAGATTTCAACATGGGGCAATGGCCATTAAGACTTTGGTCCTCTGGTGGGAAAGTTGTCATCTTCACAGCTGCTTAGAAATATTGTAGAAGGCATAGGCAATAGTACCAGGTTGTTTTGAAATTACACCTACCAATGTGAAACAACTAAAGGCCAACGTTATGGATCAAGATCAAAATAAACCAAGCATATTGGAATCCCCTGATGGGAGATATCTATGGAGATGTGGAAACTTCCTTTCATGCCTTGTGGTTGACTTTAGACTTCATTCATGAATGTGGTTCCTGCCCCACACTCACAACTGTCATACAGGGCAGGTGTCTCAGAGAAACACTGTCTTCTAAAGGCATGGTAAGGACACTGAACTTAAGATGAATAGATTGACCTTCTAATAGTTTTCTGGACTTTTATTCAGAGTTCAGACTGAAATTCAAATCCCCTGGCTCATCACCAAGAGTGCTTCTCATTAAAACACCAAAACTATAAGAAAATGACCAATGAGAAAACCTCTAGGCAATCACACATGATGCAATTAGGACTATTTAAAAAAATCAGTATGATGACCATTGGAATGGCTTTTCTTGGGGGGTGGCAAATGGGTTGAGCTTTTAAGTTTGGTTATGAGGAAAATAACATTGTGAAATAATAGTAAACTCTTATTGGAGCAAGTAGTAAATGCCAATGACCACTTAGACATGCAGTAAGTCATGGATTCTTCTGGAAGTTTTCTCTTAGAGACTTCTTCCTTTCTGATTCCACACGTTCTGGATAACCAATGCGAGTTTCTGATTTATGATAATCCTCTCTTTTAGGTGGGGAGAGGATGAAGGGAGCCCAGGATGAAGGAAGACATAGGTTAAGCTCAGAAGGCATGCTATTGTTAGTCATTGTTACCAGAACATTTCCTAATGCAGAGTCTGGTCCAGTCGCACCATCCACTGTAGGAAGGAAGTCAAGTTGAAATGCCCAGGTCTAGCACTGTTCTTTGATTTATCAAGCCTGAAGCATATAAACAAACAGAGCTTTGCAGGGCTCTAAATGACTGTCCCTTTCATGTCTGTTTTCTGTCTATTGCAAGGCATGCTTAGCCCATGTCTTTTGGAGGATAGAATAAAATCTCCTGTTTTTATTGTCTGCTAAGAACTTAGAATTCAATCTCTAGCTCTGTCCCTTTACAAAGTGCATAAAGCACATTTGTGGAAGTTCATTCACTCAACACAACAGAAATTACATCCATCCTTTAAAATGTAAGTTTTTGAATAGTGGTGACTCTTAAGTCTTTTATATTTTGAGACATGGTCTCACTTTGTAGCTGAGCCTTAAACCCATGATCATCCTCCTGCCTTATATTGGGATTACAGATGTGTGTGTGTGCACCATACCTAGAATAGTCCTCTTCAAACACAAATCTGTTCATGACACATGAATTCAACTCTGCAGTGGGGTTGTCCCACCATTCAGATAGTTAACACTAAAGCCTTCCACTCCCACATTTTTGTTCACGTGACTCCATTCTTCCTATAAAAGCAAACATGCAGCCAAACAAACAAAACCACAGGCAAACAAGCAAGTCAATAAGCCTCACCAACCTTTAAGGCCCTGTTCTCATGTCTCTTTTCCTTGAGAGACATTCTGCCCTCTATTTGCTCATCCACTTGTAGCATAGCTACAGACCACATTATTTACATGTAATGTAAGTCATAGCTTCATATCCACACACATGTTCATGTACATGAGTATGCACTTGTAAGGTTTTTTGAGCATCTTGTGGGCTGAATTATCTCTTTTCCAACATGTGTTACATCAGCTTTTAGAAAAGGTTGCATTAATCAAATAAATGAACAAATAGAGTGGGCTCTGAAGAACCACTGGGCTTTTTGGCAACCTGACAACTGTCTTTATGAAAGAGAATGTTAAATGTCTCAAGTTCAAAGGAGTAAAGGCTGAGTTCACATTAGGCTTTGGGACCCTTTAGATGGCACCGTTCTCTTCAAGAATAGCAACTGGATGCCAGGGAAGACTGGGTGCCAAGAAAAGGTTAGATTTCCCGTCTATCCGCTCTGGTGAAGTAGTCTATCTATAAGTTCACTCATTCTATTATTAAACGAATATTTCTGAGTATGTGCCCCTTACCAGGCCTATGCTAGGCTCATAAAATACAAGCAGTAATGTGGGCACAGTGAGTTGCCTACCCAAAACATATTGTCCAGCAGCCAACACAGTTGTTTCCCAGGATCTGCCTGTGTCTCTAGCTTCTGCTGCATTCTTCTTTGAAGAACACACATTTGTGGCTTTACTTATGCTATAAATACTGATTTTATAATGATTTTATTTCTATCCCAAGTATTTACTTGATCTCTAGGTATGTTCATCTCATGCCATTTAGCCATTTCCCCCGGATGCCTCTCAAGAGCATCAGTGAAGCTCCCTTATATCCCGCCAATGGTAATCTTTTCTTTCCCTATTCATGTAGGTGTTATTTTTGCTTGCACCCCAAGTCCTGAAACCACCAGATATAAGGGATATTTGTGCTTACCCTGGACTTTGAACTGTGAGAATATTTTGGCATATATTGTCTGATACTTGTTTCTTCTTCTTCTTCTTCTTCTTCTTCTTCTTCTTCTTCTTCTTCTTCTTCTTCTTCTTCTTCTTCTTCTTCTTCTCCTCTCCTCCTCCTCCTCCTCTTCCTCCTCCTCCTCTTTCTTTTCTTCACTTTCACTGGTTAGCGTGCAACATGACTTCAATCTGATAAGTTTACCTGTTATGACGTTTTACAGTTCTCTCTCCTGGTGGTGTTCAGACTAGTTTTCTCACTTCCTCTTGTGATATCTTGCCTTTCTCATTTTTTTAGTATACTTTCAAGAGTTGGGTGGCTTTTTTCCTCCTAAAGAGTAGTCTCAGTGTGCCATTAGACATCCTATGAACCTTGTCTAGACTTGCTCTGACCAGTGTAGATCTAGCACATGATGTGCGTAGAACTTTTTATAATGAACCCCAATCTTATTCTATGATGATATTTTGCTTGAGGGGTTGATTACTTTGGAGAGCCCTTCTCCTGTTCTGTATTTTTGAAATCCCCGAAGGCTGAGAGTAATCTCTTAGCTTCTCTTCCTCTCTGATCTCTGCACTATAGTAATATTTACCTCTCTTCCACTTCCAGACGGTTTTCTTTGCAGTGTGGTGAAGACAATCATCTAGATGAAGCTTGTGAGGAGGCGGCAGATTGCATCTACAACCAGTCTTTCTGGTTATGCTTCTAATTTCAAATAGGGCAACGGATAATCATAAGCTCTAGGACCTTGGTTTAGACCCTTCATGGATGTAACAGTAATACAGCTTTGTTTCTTGCTCTTGTTACAGAAGGAGAAAAGTTATTCAGACTATATGAATGTCTCATGTAAGTGAAACTGAACCACATATTGTGTTCGGCATGGCGGTATTTAAATGGTGGGGTTGAAAAGGAAGGGGGAAGGGACAGCTAACTGGGCTAAGAAGATGTAAGGAGTGGAGCAATTGCAGCAGTGATAACATCAAAACAGCTTCCTAAATACCTCCCCTGCCATTGGCAGGGAACATGTTAGGAAATTGTCTGTTGGCCGTTGCTGGTATGCATGACAATAACCTGAAAATGATCCTTGTAGTGAAAAACAGGACTTTCTGGAGACAGCATTAGCATTTCTAGGTCAGATGAGGCTTGGTATCTTTGTAACAAGCAAGCGTTTCTCACGTAAGCATGTTATTTAGTGGTAAAGTCAGGTGATGGCTGCTCTGTACAGGGTCTCTATCCGCTCTCCAAAGCTGCTCAGGGAGCTCCCTCCCACTGCACCGCCACAGTCTTCTGGGCACTCATTGATCACAGTGTGTTTTGGATTATATTTACATTGTTTCTGGAATGGACCCAGTATTCCTTAAAGATCTTCGGGCCATCTTCAAAATGCTCTTATATTTTTGCCCAACAATAAAATGTGAAACTTGTTAATCACCTTTGCCTAGTGAGCCCAGAGCAGAATTTAGACAAAAGATGAGAGCAGTTTGATCTGGTCTCTCCATGTAAGGAAGGAGTGAGAGGAGCAGGCATGGCATGAAAGACAATCAACAGGACTTTCTCATGGGTAGCCATCTTCTCAGGACCCTTCTGACCAGATGTGTGACTGGGTGAGCATAAGACAAGTTTCTCAAGGGGTTACTGTTGTGGACATCACCCCAAACCCTGCATCTCTAAAGGTCAGGAGACAGAAGAAGAGGGCAGTGCCTTTCCTCAAAAGAAGGGGACCTGGCTCCTCTTGAGCATAGCAAGTGTAGTTGGTTTTTAGGGGAGCTGGGCACAAACAAAGGTATACCACCGAGGATCTACATCCCATTTCCACCAAGAAGGAGCTCTTTGCCATGAGGCTATGCAGACATCACTACAAGCACCTGGAACCCATAACTCTGTTTATTTTTTTGTATGTATGTATGTATGTATGTATGTATGTATGTATGTATGTATGTATGTATGTAACATCCTAATTGGATTCTTCCCAGTATCTCCTTTACATCCCCCTCTCCCTCTGTTTTCTCCCTTTCTTCTCAGAGAAAGAGAGACCTCCCATGGATATCAAACTCCCCTTGGCATATCAAATTGCAGTAGGACTGGGTACAGCTTCTTCTATTGAGACTAGTCAAGGCCATACAGTTAGGAAGAGGGATCCAAAGGCAGGCAACAGAGTCAGAGACAGCCCAGTTCCTGCTGTTAGAGGTCTTACATGAGGACCAAGTTGTACATCTATTGCATATGTATAGGGGCCTAAGTCTGTCCCATGCATACTGTCTGGTTGGTGGTTCAGTTTTTGTGAATTCCTATGTGCCCAGGTTAGTTGACTCTAGTTTTTCTTGTGGTGTCTTTGACCTCTCTGACATCCTTCCTACCCCTTTCCACAGGATTCCCCGAACTCCACCTAATGTTTGGCTCTGGGTCTCTGCATCTATTTTCATCAGCTGCTGGGTGAAACCATTCAGATGACTATTATGCTAGTCTCCTGCCTGCAAGTATAGCAGAGCATTATTAATAGTGCCAGGGGTGGGGTCTCTCTCATGGCATAGGACTCAAGTTGGGCCAATCATTTGTTGGCCATTCCTTCATTTTCTGCTCCCTTTTTATCCCTGAACCTCTTGTATGCAGGAAACATTGTGGGTTGAAGGTTTTGTGGCTGGGTTGGTGTCCCCATCCCTCTATTGGAAGTCTTGCCTGGTTATAGAAGGTAATGGTTTCAGGTTCCATATCTCCTATTGTTAAGAGTTGTAGCTAGACTCACCTTCATAGATTCCTGAGAGTTTCCATTGTCCTAGATTTGTCCCAGAGATATGCCCCACTGATTTCAGTTCTCTCTACTGCCATCCTCCCCACATTCGATCCCTCCTTTTCCCTTCCCACCCCGCTCTTGAACCCAGTTCCCTCCCTCTCTCTACCAACAATGTCTATTTTATTTCCCCTTCTCAGTGAGATTCAAGCAACACCCCCCCCCCCAGTGCTTAGCTTCTTTGGGTCTATGGATTGTAGCGTGGTTAGTCTTTTTTTTTTTTTTTTTTTTTTTTTGGTTCTTTTTTTTCGGAGCTGGGGACCGAACCCGGGGCCTTGCGCTTCCTAGGTAAGCGCTCTACCACTGAGCTAAATCCCCAGCCCCGCGTGGTTAGTCTTTATGGCTAATATCCAATGTAAGTGAGTAAGACCATGCTTGTCTTTCTGAGTCTGGGTTACCTCACTCAGGATGTTAAGAGGGTTCTCGACAGAGGAATCTTTAATGCCTGAGAACACTTAAAGAAATGCTCAACGTCCTTAGTCATCAGGGAAATGGGAATCAAAACGACTCTGAGATTCCTTCTTACTCTGAACAGAATGATTAAGGTCAAAACTGATAGCACATGCTGTCCAGGATGTGGAGCAAGGAGAACACTTTACATTCCTGGTGAGAATGTAAACTTGTACAATCTCTCTGGAAATCAATTTGGTGGTTTCTCAGAAAACTGGGAATAGTTCTACCTTAAGACCCATCTACACCACTCTTGGGCATAGACCCAAAAGATGTTTCACCATATGACAGGGACACTTCCTCAGCTATGTTCATAGCAGCTTTATTCGTAGTAACCAGAAACTAGAAACAGCCTAGATGTGTCTGAAGTGGAAAATGGATAAAGAAACTATGGGATACTTG
This sequence comes from Rattus norvegicus, assembly GCF_021556685.1. Classification (NCBI taxonomy): domain Eukaryota; kingdom Metazoa; phylum Chordata; class Mammalia; order Rodentia; family Muridae; genus Rattus; species Rattus norvegicus. Next base: position 37,281,930 of record NC_141539.1, on the reverse strand, counting down.
CACAACAATGTACTACTCAGCTATTAAAAACAAGGACATCATGAAATTTCCAGGTAAATGGATGGAAGTCTGAATGTCTTTTACCAGTGTTCTCATACTCATTGCAAAGCTTCTGTTTTCCCTGTTAGGGAGCTCAGAAAGCCAGAGAGAAAAGAATAAGAGAGTGTTTTGTATAGCCACAGCTGAGATCTGACCATAAGCACAGCTGTTCTGAGCTAAGAAAAGGTCGATGTTTAAAATCAGCTCTTTCTGTGAGGGGGCCATACACTGTTAGTCATTAGCTTTGTGGGTCTCTCCTGAGTGGCTCTTTCTGAGAATGAGGTTAAGGAAAAATAGGAAGATACAGATTCATGATTCAGACACTACATGGGGTCGACTTGACCAAACACCCTGGGGGTAAGGCAGCTACTGGTTCTCTGAAGAGGGAGCAAGTTTTTTTTTTTTTTTGAGGGGTGGGGTGGGTGAGTGAGCTAGAAACACCAAGAGGCCCAGCAATGGGGAGACAAGGGAGAAGGGACAGGAAATCTTCCCTGGACTCAGTGGGTTGTTAGCCAGAAGCTTGCATGCTCTGCCTGGCCCAGGGAAGGGATCTGGGAGCACAGACAGAGCTTGAAGCAATAATGCCTTTTTTCTCCATGGAGAGTTGTAGTCAACCTCATAAAGAGAGTCAGTGTTGAGGGGTGCCAGAGAAAATAGACGGACAAACAGAGCCCCACCCAAGGTTTCAGGCCAAGCAAATGAACATAGGAACCTAGACTCCTTTCTGAAACAGGCATGTGGGTATAAATGACAAAAGGCGAGTTGCCTTGTGAGGAAGTACATTGTACTGTTCAATGAAGACTGGTCCATTCAAGATCAGGGCCAGTCCTCGAAGTCCCCCACATTCTAACTTCCCAAATAAGCAACTTTGGAAAACATGGATTTTCTACCTCAGGACATTTGACATTTGGGACTGAGATAGTTCCTCCCTGTAGAATATTTGGCAGCCTACCTGGCTTCTCTCTATCAGATGCGATAGCACCCTTTCCCAAGTATGGCAACCAAGTTTGTTTTTAGACATTGAGACAAAGAAAGTATAAAATCAAGTCCAAGAGAGAGAGACTGACTTAAGTGTTCTTAGGGAGGGTGTTTCTTTGTTAGTTTGCTCAACTATTTCCCAATCTTAGTTTTTATTATTATTTTTGTTATCATTGGACCTAGTTTTATTTTCTTTTGTTTTTCTTGGTACTGGGGTTGAACTCATTGACAAAGGTCTAAAACCTTTACATAAATGTCCTATTTATTCATTTGACAAGCTTCTTCCTCATTAAAGTGGTAACAGTGATAAGAAAAGACAGTCTTGGTGTCCAAGGCAAATTGTCTCTTATGACTGTAGCATTGATACTGGACTCAGAAAACCTGTGCTGAGGTCTCTGTCTGCAGTGTGTGAGTATGTTGACCCTACCTCTCTGTGCCTCGAAACAAGTGTACCGTGGTCTCACAGTCCTTAGCTGTGAAGCACATGATTTTATATTCCTGTTTCAGTGAACGCAGAAGTACCTAGTAAAATGCTACTGCCAGGAAGCTTCCTGCAGTTTATCAGAACACATTGTGAATCACATCAAAACAGACAGGACAAATTTCTGTTAATGAGCCCGTAGAAATGAATAGATTTGAGGAAGAAAAGAGATAGAAACTATGACATAAGAGCTCTTAAAATGGATTGATTTAATGGCTCTCATGTGAATAGGCATAAATGCTTATTGGAAACACAGAAATAAGACATACCTGTAGCCCATGGCCAAAACAAAAATAGCACTTAGGAAACATAAAACTCAAGATGATAAACACTCCTACTTCAGGAGAACTGCTATAATGGTGAAATATTGAAAGAAAAGTCAGTGGGAATAATGTGGTCAATAGGACACACAGGCAAGCTGGTTATATGCAAATTGGCTTCAGAGGGTTTGATTTGAAGCTGGGTGAATTTAATGTGTTTTCTTTTTTTTTTTTTTTTTTTTTGGTTCTTTTTTTTTTTTTTTTTCGGAGCTGGGGACCGAACCCAGGGCCTTGCGCTTCCTAGGCAAGCGCTCTACCACTGAGCTAAATCCCCAACCCCTTAATGTGTTTTCTTAGAGAACTTCACCCCTTTGTTGATTCCAGGATTAGAAGGTTAGGTTTGAGAGAAGAAAAAGGAAGGAATAAGTATGAATACAAGAAATTAAGCAAAACAGTGTTAAAGGACAGTCTTAAGTCTATAATATATCCTGTGTAGCGGACACTTGATAAAATCTCAACATGGTGGATGTCTTAGAGGAGGCAGTGTCTTACTTTGCTTTTTGTTGGTATAGGAATTCTGCAGATTGAGTACTTTATAAAGAAATGGGATTTATTTAGCTCCTGGATCTAGAAGTAAGAGCATGGCACCAGAATTGCTTAACTTCTAGTGAGGACCACATGTTACCCCCATGAATAATGAAAAAGCCAAAGGGAAAACAGAATTTATAGAAGGGTGAGAGAAAGGAGCTCACACACTTTATAAAAACTGGTCCTTGGGAAGACTAGTCCATCCCAGAAGGATGAATCTCATCTCTAGAGAAAGCCATTAATCTCTGTTAACTGTTCCACCTTTCCAAACCATTACGTCAGCGGTCAGTTCTCAGCTACTGTGGGGGCAGATCATACCCAGCTCACTTCAGATGCTTTCCCCAGCCATTCTTTCTTCCTTTGTTCCTCATAGGTTCCCTGTCCTATCTTATTCTTTCTGATATTACTAATCTCATCCTGAGTCATTTATTTGCATATTTGTTTATTATCTGTCCCTGAATTATAACACACAGGAACATAAACTATTTGGTCATTACCACTTTCTACTTGACTTTTCTTTTCTGAATAATCAGAACTTGAAGGTGCTGAATTCTATCTAAGTAAATAATTTTATTTTTAACAATTATATTAGTCCTTAAATTATAAAAGTATTTTAGATAAGTCATTTATACATGATTCTTTAAGGTAGGGATCATATCACACACAGTAATCTGATGCCCAGAGAAGCTCAGACATGTAAATAAAACTACACAGCCAACAACTGGCTTGTATTTAAGGGGTGCTAACAAATCTATTCAAAATACCTCAGTGTCTCAAAGGACTACCTATCAGGGCCTTATATACCTAAATGGTTTTATTATTACAAATAAAAACTGGATCCACCAGTAGTAACTATTTCCCCTGTCTCTGACTTCTGGCAACCTTTAATCTAGTTCCTGGATCTACACATTTTCCTGTTATAGGTATTTCTTGAGGCCTAGTCATATGACATTTTCCTTTGAGGTCTGGGTGATTTTACTGAGTGGAATGTTTACAAAGTTCGTCCGTGTTGTTACATGCATGTTAATTTCATTCTTTTCACTGAGTACTATCCCACTGCATGTATATATACAATACTAAAACCCCACTGATTTACTGATGAACATGGGGAATATCTGTGTGTTATGAATAACTCTAGTAATTGTCCTGTAGACATTGATCTAGAAGTATCTGAGTCTGTTCTCACTCCCCCCAATCCCATAACTTCATAAAAGTGGACTTTCTTGAACAATATAGTTCTGTGTTTACCATTTTGAGAAACCACCAAACCATTTTCTAGAGTGGTGGCAACATTGTTGGTGCCAACTGGCAAGGAATACACATTCCATTTCCACATTATTACCAAAAGTTATCTCTGCCTTTTCTGAATATCAAATAGTATATTTGCCCAAATCTAAAGAGCCAAACCATACTTCCAGAGTGCCTCCACCTGCCTGTGGGCAGACTCGGGGGCCTGGTTCCATCTACTGCTAGTACGGTCAATTCTTCAGTATGGCTCTTACCTGCAGATGCAGTAGCTATGCTCCCCATATTTCACCATGTGATATATATCAATGCAGAAGAAGTGACCTGAAAAATCAGGGCTGGAAAAATATTTAAGCCTTTAGTCCTGCCAATTCAACACCAGGGCATCTTGACCGCAAATTTGGAAATACAAGAAACAAGCCATAAACTTCTGCACTGTGGGAATGATTACATCTGGCACAAGAGGCTGGTGGATGGAGCCCATCAAGCAACCACAACCAATCCTTGGGGTGCATTTCCAAACTTCCTGAGAGGAGAATGATCAGAGCCCAAAAGCCTGTGAAAACATTGTCAGTAGGAAGAAAGCAGCAAGAATCACATAATAGGAGGAGACAGGGGAGATGTTCAGAAGGTCAGGAAATTGAACAGAGGTGTGTAGCAATGGGGGATAGGGAACAGGGGTAGCCAACAGAAAGTCCCAGATGCTAGGAAAGCAAAAGACTCCCAGAACCCAACTGGGATGGCACTAACTGAAATATTCGACAAAGGGGAGGGAAACCTGTCGAGACCTTATCCAGAGTTTATACATGGTCCCCAGTTGATGGATGGGGCCACCCACACTTCAAAAAAATTTAACCCAGAATTTCTCCTGTCTAAGGGAAATACAGGGACAAAGAGTGGAGCAGAGACTGAAGGAAAGGCCATCCAGAGACTGCCCCACCTGGGGATCCATACCATATGCAGCCACCAAACACAGTCACTATTGCTGATGCCAAGAAGTGCTTGATGACTAGAGCTTGATATAGTTGTCTCCTGAGAGGCTCTGCCAGAACCTTATTGATACAGATGCAGATGCTTGTAGCCAATCATTGGACTGAGCACAGGGATCCTAATGGAGGAGTTAAGTGAAGGACTGAAGGAGCTAAAGGGGTTTGCAACTCCATAGGAAAAACAACAATATCAACCAACCAGACCCTCCCAGAGCTCCCAGGGACTAAATTACTAACCAAAGAATACAACATGGAGGGACCCCTGGCTCCAGCTGCATATGTATCAGAGGATAGCCTTATCTGGCATCAATGAGAGGAGAGGCCCTTGGTCCTGTGAAGGCTTGAGGCTCCAGCATAGGGGGAATGCTAGGGTGGTGAGGCAGGAGTGGGTTGGTGGGTGGGGGAGCACCCTCATAGTAGCTTGGGGGAAGGTTATGATAGGGGGTTTACTGAGGGGAAACCGGGAAGGTAGATAACACTTGAACTATAAATAAATAAAATAACCAATAAAAAATTTTAAAAATGGGTTACACAAATGGAAAAGCATGGACACTGGAGTCAAATGCTACCAAGGAGAGTTTGGTAGAAAGAATTCTAGAGCAGGACAGAGAAGGAGAACAGCAGATCATTGCTTCTAGGACTAGCCACCTAAAAATCATGGTGGGTGTGTGTAACTGGGTGGGAGAATCCATAAATTCTGTTCTATGAGTCATGCTTCTCCAACTTTATTGCACACAGGAATAAGCCAGGGAACTTGTTAGAATGCAGATTCTGGCAGAGTTGGTCTGTGTGGAATGGAAAGTCTACATGCCTAACAAGCTCCCACTTGATCTCGTGTTGTTAGACTCCACATCGAATATGAAAGCTGCCAGTTAAGCATAATGTAGGAAAAGAGGGAAATTGTGGGTGGTGGAGGGGCATAAGGTCCCCCAATAGAGGAACGGGGTCACCAATCCACCTTCAAATTTTTTTTGTGATATATATATATATATATATCTATATCTATAGTGTGATAACATTAGTTCTTTGGATCCTTTGATATTTAGGTGGGACCATAACAGAATTCTGCCCCCCCTTTAAAAATTAATTAATTTTAATTTTAATATTAAAAATTAATTATTCATAGAAGCCTTATTTATAATAGCCAGGTGCTGGAAAGAACTCAGATGTCCTTCAACAGAGGAATGGATACAGAAAATGTGGTACATTTACACAATGGAGTACTACTCAGCTATTAAAAACAATGACTTCATGAAATTTGCAGGCAAATGGATGGAACTAGAAAATATCATTCTGAGTGAGGTAACCCAACCACAAAATAACACACATGGTATGCACTCACTGATAAGTGGATATTAGCCCAAAAGCTCAGATTACCCAAGGTACAATCCACAGACCACATGAAGCTCAAGAAGAAGGGCAACTAAAGTGTGATGCTTCAGTCCTTCTTAGAAGGGGAAACAAAAATACTCACAGGAGGAAATATGGAGACAAAGTGTGGATCAGAGACTGAAGGAAAGGCCATCCAGAGACAGGCCCTCCCGGGGATCTATCCCATATACAGCCACCAAACTCAGACACTATTGTTGATGCCAAGAAGTGCATGCTGACAGGTGCCTGTTATAGCTGTGTCCTGAGAGGTTCTGTCAGAGTCTGACAAATACAGATGCAGAGGCTCAAAGACAACCATTGAACTGAGAACAGTGTCCCCAATGGAAGAGTTAGAGGAAAGACTGAAGGAGCTAAAGGGTTTGCAATCCCATAAGAACAACAATAGTGGGGTTGGGGATTTAGTTCAGTGGTAGAGCGCTTGCCTAGCAAGCGCAAGGCCCTGGGTTCGGTCCTCAGCTCCGGGGGGGGGGGGGGAGACAAAATAACAAGAACAACAATATCAACCAACCAGACTCCCCAGAGCTCCCAGGGATTAAGACACCATCCAAAGAGTACACAGGGACGGACTATGGCTCCAGCTGCACATGTAGCAGAGGATGGCTTTGGGCGTCAATGGGAGGAGAGGCCCTTTGTTCTGTCAAGGTTTGATGCCCCAGTATAGGTCATGGTGCCAAGGCAGGAAGGAGTGGGTGGGCAGGTGGGTGGGAGAGCATCCTCAGATAAGCAAGGGGAAGGGGGATGGGATAGCTGGTGTCTGGAGGGGAAACTAGGAGAGGGAATAACATTTGAAATGTTAATAAAAAATATCCAAAAAAAAAGAAAAAGAAAAAAATGAATTGATTTATTTACATTCCAAATGTTGTTCCTGCTCCTGGATTTCCCTTCCAGAGTTCTTCATCTCATTCCCCCTCCCCTTTGCCTCTGAGAGGTGCTCCCTCCTTCCCTCAGGCATTCCCCTTCCCTTGGGCATCAAGTCTCTACAGGATTAGGCAAATCCTCTCCCACTGAGGCCAGACAAGGCAGACCTCTGCTACAAGTATGCTGGGGCACAGTGTGTGTGTGTGTGTGTGTGTGTGTGTGTGTGTGTGTGTGTGTGTGTGTGTGTAGTGTTTGAGGGAGGACCAGCCTATGCTCTTTGGTTGGTGGCTTAGTCCCTGGGAACTCCCAGGGGTCTGGTTAATTGACACTGTTGGTCTTCCTATGGAATTGCCATCCTCTTCAGGTCATTTAGAACTCCTCTATAGGGGTCCCTGACCTCAGTCTAATGATTAGCTGTGTCTGCATCTGTCTCAGTCAGCTGCTGGTAGAGCCTTTCAGAGGACAGCCATGCTAGGCTCTTGTCTACAAACAAAACATAGCATCAGTAATAGTGTCAGGGTTTTGTGCCTGCCCATGGGATGGATCCCAAGATGGGCCAGTCTCTGCTCCATTTTTGTCCCTGCTTTTATTTTTTTAGACTGGAACGATTTCTGGGTCAAAATTTTGAAGGTGGATTGGTGACCCCATCCCTCCACTGGGGTCCTGTCTATCTACTGGAACTGGTCTCTTCAAGGTTCTATCTCCCCACTGTTGGGCATTTTGGTTATGGTCACGCCTATTGAGTCCTATGAGCCTCTCACATCTCAGGTCTTTGATACTTTCTAGAGGGTCCCCCACCCTCACCACCAGAAGCTGCATATTTCCATTTATTCTCCTGGCCCCTGGGCTTCTCTTCTGTCTCCCCCAATTCCCAATCTTGCCCTCTTTTTCTTTCTCCTTCCCTCTCTCACCCAGGCCCCCCCTTCCCTCTGCCTCCCATGATTCTCTTGTTCCCTCTTCTAGGTGGGATTGAAGCATCCTTACTTGGGCCTTCCTTCTTGTTAAGCTTCTTATGGTCTGTTGGTTGTTGCATGGGTATTCTGTACATTCTGGCTTATATCCACTTATCAGTGAGTTTATACCATGCATGTTCTTTTGGGTCTGTGTTACCTCACTAAGGATGATCTTTTCTAGTTCCATCCAGTTGCCTGCAAAATTCATGATGTCCTTGTTTTTAATAGCTGAATAGTACCACTGTATAAATGAATCATTTTCTGTATCTATTCTTCAGTTGAGGGACATCTCGGTTGCTTCCAGTTTCTGGCTGTTATGAATAAGGCAGCTATAAACATAGTGGAGCACATGTCCTTGTGTTATGGTAGAGTATCTTTTGCATATATGCTCAGGAGCAGAATAGCTGGTCTTGAGGTAGAACGATTTCCAGTCTTCTGAGGAACCGCAAGATTAATTGTACCAGTTTGCAATCCCACCAGCAATGGAGGAGTGTTCCTCTTTCTCCACATCCTAGCCATCATGTGTCCTCACTTGAGTTTTTGATCTTAGCATTTTGAATAGTTTAAGGTGGCATCTCAGGGTCATTTTGATTTGCATTATCCTGATGACTAAAGACTTTGAACATTTCTTTAAGTGCTTCTCAACCATTTGAGCTTCCTCTGTTGAGAATTCTCTGTTTAGCTCTGCACCCCATTTTTCATCTTTATTAACTTGGTTATTTCTTATTTACATTTCGATTGTTATTCCCTTTCCCGGTTCCCGGGGCCAACATCCCCCTAATCCCTCCCCCTCCCCTTCCATATGTGTGTTCCTCTCCCCATCCTCCCCCCACTACCACCCTCCCCCCAACAATCACATTCACTGGGGGTTCAGTCTTGGCAGGACCAAGGGCTTCCCCTTCCACTGGTGCTCTTACTAGGATATTCATTGCTACCTATGAGGTCAGAGTCCAGGGTCAGTCCATGTATAGTCTTTGTGTACCCCATTTTTTAATTGGGCTATTTGGGTTTTTCTTTTATGAGTCTAATTTCTTGAGTTCTTTATAAATTTTGGATATTAGCCGTTTGTTGGATACAGAATTAGTAGAGATCTTTTCCAATCTTTAGGTTGCCATTTTGTCCTAATGACAGTGTCCTTTTCCTGCATATAAAAAGCACAGCTCAGCAACAAAGACAGAGACTACTGCAGAGTAAAGGACTAGAAAAAAGATTTCCAGGAAAATGGTCCCAAGAAACAAACTGGAGTAGCCATTCTAACATCCAATAACAACAAAAACAACAGAAAGCCCACATATTCATGGCAATTTATCAAGTCAATGTGATAACTTGGCCAGGGAAGAAATAGAGAAATTAAAGACTTTCTAGAATTTAATGAAAATGAAGGCACAACATACCCTAACTTATGGGACACAATGACAGCAGCAGTAAGAGGAAATTTCATAGCACTAAATGCTTCCATAAAGAAATTGGAGAGATTCTGTATTAGCAACTTAATAGCACAAGTGAAAACTTTAGAACAAAAAGAAGCAAACACATCCAAAAATGAGTAGATGGCAGGAAATAGCCAAACTCAGGGATGAAATCAACCAATTAGACATGAAAAGAATGATACAAAGAATCACAAAGACAAGAGCTGGTTCTTTGAGAAAATCAACATGATAGATACACCATTAGCCAAACTAACTAAAGGGTACAGAGATAGTATCCAAATTAACAAAAAGCAGAAATGAAGAAGGAGACATAACAGAAACTGAGGAAATTAAAAAAATCATTGTATCTTACCACAAAAGCCTATACTAGACAAAACTGGAAAATCTAGATGAAATGGATGACTTTCTAGAGTGATACCATGTACCAAAGTTAAACCAAGATCAGGTAAACCATCTAAACAATCCCATAAATAGAAGCAGTCATTAAAAACCTCCCAATCAAAAAAGGTCCAGGGTTAGGTGGTTTTAATTCGCACCCCCTCTTTGAAAAGCTGGATATCTCTGGTATCTCTGTGGTAAAGGTAACATGGCAGAGTGTCTTATTATAATCTGTGGGATGATACACTGCAGTGTTGGAGCTGTGGATCTTTTAGAGCAGAGATTTTATCGCTGCAAGGATAGGGAAGAAGTAGGAGAAGCCGCACAGAGTGTGAGTGTATGGCCGAGCATCCATAAGACGTTCTTAAGGGTGCCCGAAGATCTATATTTTTTGGTCAGTCTGTGAGAGTTAATGAACTATGTCAAGGAACTCTACATGTAATCCTAACAATTAGGTTTCCCTTGGCCCCTCCTCCCCCCGTGTTTAAAGTTCTACAAACTAGAGAGATAGATGGCCTTTAGAGTTTTACTTCTGTCCTTTGGGAATCAGTTCTTTGGTACATGGGTGTCCTTAGTGTTGCAATGTCCTGTGAGAGTGGCACTATCAGAAGGTGTGGCCTTGTTGGAGTGGGTGTGTCACTGTGGGTGTGGGCTTTCAGACCCTCATCCTAACTGCCTGAAAGTCAGTATTTCTACTAGCAGCATTCAAATAAACATATAGAACTCTCAGCTCCTCCTGTACCATGTCTCCCTGGATGTTGCCATGTTCCCACCTTGATGATAATGGACTGAACCTCTGAACCTGTAAGCCAGCCCCAATTAAATGTTCTTATAAGAGTTGCCTTGGTCATGGCATCTGTTCACAGTAGTAAAACCCTTACTAAGACAGTAGTGCATGCTCTAATCTCAGCTTTCAGAAAGATAGGATAAGGTGAATAGCACCAGGGCAGTATGCACTGCACAGTGAGAGCCGTCCTCCCCACTTGCCACACCCAACCACTTCAAACCAATAGATGAATTAAAGCAAGGTGAGTTTAAATGTCATTGAAGATGACATGGTATTTACTGATCATGAACTCGTGATAGATCTTATGTCCCATGTAGAGTTCGTGCTTCCTTGGTTCTCCAATCCATTCCTACTTATTCTAGGCACACAGAAGGTCTATGTCGTCTGTTTAGTATAAGATACCCATTTTTTTTTACTTTACCTGTTCTAATTTGTGTGTTCCTCTATTTTTTTAAATTGTTGGATTTAATAATCTTTTAAATAATCACAAACACCCACTTGTTTTTCTGAGACAGTTTACAAAATATTTGAGAAACAACTAAGGAGGTATGCTGAATGCAATCCAAAGATTCCCTTCTTCTTTTTTCTTTTTTTCATCTATACTTTCTTTATTGGTAAGATGTCTACATTTTTTTAAATTGGATATTTTATTTGTTTACATTTTGAATGTTATCTCTTTTCCTGGTTTCCCCTCTGCAACCCCTCTTTCCCATTTCCTCTTACCCTGCTTCTCTGTGGGTGTTCATCCACCCAACCACCCACCCACTCCCACCTCACTGCCCTAGCATTCCTCTACACCGGGACATCAAGCTTTCACAGGACCAAGGGCCTCCCCTCCTGTTGATGCCAGATAAGGCCCCTTCAGCTCCTTTAGTCTTTCCCCTAACTCCTCCACTGGGGTCCTTGTGATCAACCTGATGGTTGGCTTTGAGCATCTGCATCTGTATTGGTCAGGATCTGGTAGCGCCTCTCAGGAGACAGTTGTATCAGGCTCTGTATCATCAAGTACTTCTTGGCATCAGCAAGAGTATGTTTGGGTTTGGTGGCTGCGTGTAGGATGGATCCCCAGGTGGGGCAGTCTCTGGATGGCCTTTCCTTCAGTCTCTGCTCCACTCTTTGTCCTAGTATTTCCTTCAGACAGGAGCAATTCTGGGTTAAAATTTTGGAGATGATTGGGTGGCCCCATCTCACAACAGAGGGGGAGGCATGCCTAACCTCTGGATATGATCTTGACAAGTTCTCCCTCCCCTTTGTGGGGTATTTCAGCTAATATCATCCCCATGGGGTCGTGGGAGGCTCTTGCTTTCCTGGCATCTGGGTCTTTCTGATTGCTACCCCCACTTCCTCATCCCCCATTTCTACACAGCTCTGTTCAGTTTCCTGACCCTCTGTACATCTCCATCTCCTCTCATTCCTGATTCTGCCCATTTCCCCTCCCCCTCCTCTCTTCCTCCAGGCCCTCCCATCCTTTAATTCCCTTGATTATTTTGTTCCCTCATCTAAGTAGAACTGAAGCATCCACTCTTTGGTCTTCTTTCCTCTTGAACTTTATATGGTTTGTGAGTTATATCGTGGGCATTCCAAGCTTTTTGCCTAATATCCACTTATTAGTGAGTACCTTCCATGTGCGTTCTTTTATGATTGGGTTACCTCACTCAGGATGATATTTTCTAGATCCATCCATTTGCTCGCAAATTTCATGAAGTCATTGTTTTTGATAGCCGAGTAGTACTCCATTGTGTAAATGTACCACATTTTCTGTATCTATTCTGGGCACTTTCCAGCTTCTGGCTATTATAAGGCTGGTATGCACATAGTGGAGCATGTGTCCTTGTTGTATGTTGGAGCATCTTTTGGGTATATGCTCAGGAGTGGTATAGCTGGGTCCTCAGGTCCTATGTCCGGTTTTCTGAGGAACTACCAGACTGATTTCCAGAATGGTTGTACCAGCTTGCAATCCCACCAGCAATGGAGGAGTGTACCTCTTTCTCCACGTCCTCACCGGCATCAGGAGGTATACTGAATGCAATCCAAAGGTTCCTTTCTTGCAGATTTCCCTCTCAATCTTGGACTAGGTCATTGTTTGAAGCCCCACAGACCACAACCAAGAAAGTCAGCACTGCTCTTTTCCATCAAAGCCAGGTTGAATCCCACATGTTGAATAACTATGACATTTTACACATGTGGCAGCAAGACGGGGAGCTCCCTGGAGGCTATCATGGAAATCATGGCAGTTTAGACACTGTACCATCACAGTGAATGATTTAGGCTCTTATTGTATAGACCTGTACTCTCGAGGGGGTAGAGGGAAAGTGGTAAATATGAATTCTGTACAGAAACATAATCACAATGGAAATAAAATAGGAAACAAATCTTGTCATTTTACATTTGAAACTTCCCATATAATTAATGGGCAAATGCAAAGCCTTAAATTGTCCTCATAAAATGAAAATTGTCATTGTGAAAAACTTTATTCCTCTCATTTAATAAGAATTGTTAGGCTTTTGTTTTACAGGGGAAAGGGGATCAAAGGCATTAAAGACCAATAATTTAAAGTCAAAACAATGTTTTACTGGGTTTTCATAATTAAAATAGATCAAGGACTTTTTAAAGTTCAGAAACAGAAAGTGAAAAAAATTTAAGAAGACACAGCATGAAAGAGAGGAAAATTCAAATAACTACAAGTCTTTACCTAAAATAGCAGAGCCCCTCCCCTCCCCCCCACTGTGCTTGATAGGAAAGCAGAGATGAATCATTTTCATTAACTAAGCGTATTCTAATGTTCTGTCAGCTCAATGGAAATCCTGTTACAGTCCCTGGTGGGATCATTTAAGCTAGTACTCTTATGTGGTTCTGCACATAAATATCTTCAGAATTTTAACCAAGATCCAAATCAAACAAAATTAGTTAATTTCATCTTTCAGTAAGACATTGTTCAACTAACGCACAGGTGTACTATTTGGAAAGATGCCAACCAGAAAATACTTGAAACCAAGTATGGAGAAATTACCAGAATTTACTAAAGAGCATAGGTTAGAGTTTTAATTACTTAAAGAGCAATTTATTCAAATAGCCAGAAGGGGTTTTCATCTCAACTGAAAATGTTTAGGTAGGTTCCATTTTCCTTTCCCTTACTCTACAATGTAAATCTTTTTGTGTTTTATTTCCTCTCTCAAAGTACCATATTGCTTTTTTGGGTTATGCCAATAAGTACAAAGTTCCTTTGAGTTGAAATATGGGCAAACACGAAAAACACTCACTTGCTTCCCAGATACTCATGACTCTTCTGTCTACAGCTCCAAGGATAAATGATACTCCTGCTGCTTTGTTCTCTGAAATCAAGCTGAAACTCTCTGAAGATTAGATTTTCTTGCAGGGCTTCCAATAATAATACTCGACCACACAAAGCATAGATGTAGCAATTGTTTCGGATAAAAATACTGTGTGGCACTTGGGCATTTGTCATCATCCAGTGCTTTAACTGGTTTGTCTTCATCAGAACCCCGTGTAGTTGCAGAAGTTCATCATTCTCACATCATAGTCTTGGACTCTAACCATGACACTGTGCTTGTCTCTGCCACTTGGACCCAGCTGGATTGGATAGATTGTGCAAAATGCTCCTTCCGCCCTTTCATTTCATCTCACAACGCTTGAAATGGAAGAAAGCTGCGTCTGTGTTTTATTTATTTATTTTTAAATCACAGTAAGATGAGCTCAGTTGTCTTACCTTTACAAAGATACCAGGGGATGCAACTCCAGGTTTTCTTCCTTTAATTCTGGGCCACACGATCTGGGAACATCCTTATTGGTTATTGCAGAAAGTCTTTTTGATTAAAAAATTGTCTACAAAGAAAGAATATGTTATGTACAGGGAAATAGATGCAATCGGACATCATCATCTGAAGAGAGATCTGTCAGACCCAGAGAAGCATACGCTACATGTTTTCTCTTGTGGGTTCCAACTTCAGAACAATATATAAAATCACATCTGTGTATAGAACATGATAGGAATGAGATTGTCTGTGGAAATCAGTAGAGATAGTGATGGGGAGGAAGGAAGAGAAGTTAGGGGGTTAAATATGGTTAAAGTATATAGGATGCATGAATGAAGATGTCTTTATGAATCCTATTGCTGTGTGCAAGAAATACATGTCAATAAAACGAGAGGTGTAAAGCACTTGTTTTACAAGCATAAGGGTCTTAGTCTGATCCTCTGAACTTAGATACAAATGCTGGTCATGGTGTGACACCAGTATAAGCCCAGCACTTGGGAGGCTTGGTAGCCAGCTGATCTAACCTAATTGCTGAGTTCTGGGCCAATGAAAGATTCTGTCTCAAAAAAAGATGATGTCATCTGAGGTAGTTTTCCAGCTCCCACATATATGCACTATGTATGTATATATATATGTATATATATATATATGTGTGTGTGTGTATATATATACACACACACACATAAAAGATAGCTCAGACATAAGATGGGCTTTGAATATTTAAATTAAATAAATTTAATTTTAATTAAAATTAAAGCATTTGGAAATATTTTTCCCAATGTAAGAGGAAATGAATAAAATATTTCAAACAGAATTGAGCATTATTACTTGATTGAAATGAATAATAGAATACAATCATGTTCCACATCCTTGCCTCTGAATCTAAAGCTTACTTTGTGTTTTCTTTAGAGAATGCCACAGAATAGTTACCATATCAGTCAGCATTGGAAGGGTTTGCAATGATATCACATTGATCATCATTCCCCCCGAGGAAAGATTTTCCTATTCTTCTGCCCGTCCAGTGTGCACTAACCAAGGAGTGGGTGGGAGAGGGGCCTCTGCTTCAAGTTTCTGCAGATGGATCTGTTAGGTGTTTGTATAGTGCACTCCATGCGCTGATGCAGAGGCCAGCGATATGCCTCTGTTCTTCTGGGATTGGAATTGCAAGTGGTATTTTGGACCAGAGCACTGGGCAGAAGCACGTTAAAAGAAAGGCAAGTAGAGAATGTAATTGAGTGATATTGTTTCTGCTTGGATAACTCGATCTTTGTACCACTTGCCATACATATGATGTCATATATAACCATGTATGGATATATATGAATACACACATACACACATTTGGATAAATGCATGTGGTAACTACTATAATGTTCTATATATACATAGTGCCTTTTCAGTACATTGAACTTATATTTGTGAAAACTAACAGAATGAAAGTATACAGTTCCCCTTTGATATCTGTGGTGGTTTGAATGTGTTTGGCCCAGGGAGTGGCCCTATTAGGAAGTGTGGCCTTGTTGGAGACAATGTCGGGGTGGGCTTTCAGGTTCTCCTTCTAGCTGCCTGCAAACAGTCTGCTCCTGGCTTCCTAATGATGAAGATGCAGAACTCTCAGCCCCTCCGGCACCATGCCTGCCTGGATGTTGCTATGCTCCTTTTTGCCTTGATGATAATGGACTAGACCTCTGAACCTGTAAGTCAACTCCAATTAAATGCTGTCCTTTATAAGAGTTGCCTTGGTCGTGGTGTCTCTTCACAGCAGTGGAAACCCTAAGATATTATCCATGATCATCAATTCAGAGATGAATTTCCACTGGGATTCCATTAGCTGTAGAGAATTGGAAGGACAACAGAGAACTATTTTGATGTGTTCTTTGTGAACCCTCTGCCATCAGTCTATTTTTTTTCTTTTCTTTTCTTTTTTTTCTTTTTTCGGAGCTGGGGACCGAACCCAGGGCCTTGCGCTTGCTAGGCAAGCGCTCTACCACTGAGCTAAATCCCCAACCCCTGCCATCAGTCTATTGACCTGGGGCTCATCAGCTGCTCCTTGCGTGCTCAGGCAGAATCTTCACTGTACAGTGACTCTGAGGTACTGGCACCGTATACATTTCGGTGACATCACACACGTTCCGTTGGTGTGTGGTCGGGGCCACTGTCACACCGTCTTTGGATCACTGACATCTGGTTGGCACTCATATCCCTTCACTAAAACTATTCTTGCTGAGTTCCTGCATGAGCCCCTGATTCCCAAGTCCCACAGATCTAGACCCTATGCTGGTCTTTTCGACTGTGGTGTGTAACAGATGATACCATTGCTTCTTTTCGGAACCATTGCTTTACGGCCTGTCGCTTCTCTCATTCATCTCAAGCCATCTGGCCACATCCACTCTCCCTTGTGGGATCTTCTTTCCTTGCCTTAGGTATTGGGGCTCCTTGGGAATCCATCCATGGTGCTCTGTCTTTCTTACAACTGTTCATGTGTTCTCTGGCTAGACCCTGTGACAGAAGGAACCTGTGCTGAGGTCAAATGTCTGGAGTCGGAGGCCTGTTGCAGCTTAGAGAGGAGTCAGAGACTATCATGCTCCCAGCTTATGTCTCTGTCTCACATGTAACTGAACTGAAGCAACAGAGGAAAATCTGGGGGATTTTGGTAACCGACAGCACAGACCCAGAGATAAGTGAATTGTAAAGTTCTTATGGAGCAGTGAAGAAAGCTCCAACTAATGCCAGAAAAACAGATGGCCTGCATATGTGGGACAGTTCATTGTCCTCCCATCTTTGTGGCATCTTCCAAACCTTCCTGACTCCTGTATGGGAAACCTCAGCTCTCCAGATGTCAGCCTTGTAATCCTCTATTTTAGAAACCAGGAGGGAGATTTCCTTGTTAAAGAGGCATGGTGTGAGTAAAGGCTTTCAGCGCCCGAGAGGGAAAAGAAGAGGCTTAAGGATAGGTGTGGACAAGTGTATGGGCTGGTGAAAGGCCCCTGGAAACCCGTGGGATTCTTTTCTAAATTGAACAATAGCTGACATTCACAGAGCAAAGTATGAGGGGAAACACACAAGCCCTGTTTGATGCAGAGTACTCAGAGATATTTCAAGGATGAGGTGGGTCTCAGAGTTTATTTCCCTACGACTGTCTGATGCGGAGCCTGGAGCTTGCTAGCAGCGGAAGCCAGCCCCTCTGCAAACTGTGGCAAAATATTGTGGCTGTGGTTATCCAAGTTCTGGCAGTAACTGTTGCTATCTTGGGGGATCTTGAGGGTTTTATATAGTTATAACCATTAATAATCAGGCTCCACTTGGAATGGGAAAATCAAAATGCTCAGAAACACTGAGTGATGCTCCTCTCTCCGGAATCTCTGTTGAACTTTAAACACTCCTCTGAAGTGTTCTGTCCTCTAGAATGCCTTTCTCATCCCAGAAGACCACATTTTTCAGTTCTTTCCTGGTGCGCCCTTTGTGTTCTTTTCTACTGCACGCGCATGTGTGTGTATGCACATATGTTTGTGGATGCACATGGAGGACAGAGACTTGATGTCCTGTTTCTTCCTCTATAACTGTCCACCTTAGTTTCTGAGGTGGGGTCTCTCACTGAATTTAGAGTCTCACTGATTTGGCCAAACCGGTTGACCAGCAAGCCTCGGGGATCCTTACTTTCTGCCTCCTGCGAGCTGAGGTCACAGGCACAGCTTGTCATGCATAGCCTTTATTCATGTGGGAGCCAGAGCATGTGAACGACTCCCTAACTCACACATCACTTTCTTAGATATATTCTTATCATTTATTAGCTCACTGGTTCTCAACTTCCTTAATGCTGTGACCCTTTAATACAGTTCCTTATGTTGTGGTGACCCCCCACCCCAACCATCGAATTATTTTTGTTGCTACTTCATAACTATGGCTTTGCTATTCTTATAAATTATAATGTAGATATCTAACATGCAACCTCAGTATAAAAGGGTCAATGAATCCCACAGGGGTCACAATCCACAGGGGCTGACTGTCATGGATGCTGGGAACTGTACTTGGGTCCACTGGAAGAACAGAAAGCACTCTTAATCTCTGAGCCATTTGTCCAACCCCACACCAGTTGGTTTTGTACTTTAAAACTTCTTTCCCACAATTGTTGTTAGTAACAGGGAGTTTGGCTCTGGTTCTTTTTACATAGAAGAAAAAAGTCCTCCAGTAAAGGAGAGAGAGAGAGAGAGAGAGAGAGAGAGAGAGAGAGAGAGAGAGAGAGAGAGCACTTGTGTGTTTGTGTGTTGCATAGAACCAAGGACAGGATGGAAAAAAAAACCCAGCTTCCCCAAGCTTAGCACCCCAAGTTGGCAGTTCCAGGGCTGCTTTTGTCTTACTTCATTAGGCTGTTGACAAATAAACACACGGAAACCATCCACAGCTGGCCACTGATTGCATCTCCCCTCAAAGGCCCAGTGGACCCCGTGTCTTCTGTGAAGAATTATCTTAATCCCTCATTGACATATAACCCACCTTCACATTTTCCAAGATTTCTTAGTCACGATCTTCAGAAGGTTTTGACTGCTGTTCTTTCAACATGCCTTTGCACAGTGTTTGTTTCTCTCTTCCCCTCAGTCCTGTGGTGACTAGAGGCAGAATGTTGGCTGAGCAGGCCTCCAGCTACATCATACTTAAGATATAAGCTGAACCCCCTTGTTTCCACCAAGCAGCTCCACCATCCAGGAGGCATCTGTGCAGATTATGAGTTAGCCTTTCTTCTCAGTAACATGCATAAAAGTAGAACCACCTCACTGACATGGAAAACTTTTAAGGTGTCTGTGTTCCTAGGTCTCCCATCCCCCTGAAACACTGCTGGCTACATAATGGGCCTTGATCTAGCTTCCTCCTCTCATTGACTGAGAGTCTAGCAGCCTATATTCTGCAGCACGATGGACTAATGTCTTCCCTATGTGTTTAGAATCTTAGTAATTAGGATCATCCTTAGAAGAATGGGGAAATGATGGCTCAAGTCATTTTTCTTGTAGGTGAGCAACATTGGTTGAGAAATGCTCAACCAATCTAGGATCTAGGGCTCACAGAAGAAAAATGAGAACCGAGTCATCCAGTGTGACCCCTAATCCTCATAAGCAGTGCCCGTACAGCCTAGACAACTGAGGATTTATCAGGAGGCCAATGAAGCCTACCCATCATGCTCCCTCACTTGCCTGAGGAGGGGAACATAATCCTCAAAGAGAGAGATTATCAATAAAGGCACCGCTGTAACTTCTTTAAGACACTGAATACACATAGAAAATACTTGCAGGTCTTTGTCAATGACCAAGATCTGGCACCTAATCTTATATTTCTAATTGCTATTGAAAGGCATCCCTCTTCTATTCGAGAAGCCTTCAGACATCACCATGTAATAGACTTGACTTACATGAGACATTGCTGATGACATGGGAATGCAGTAATACTGGGAAGTGTTCTCTGCTTTGAGGTAGCATATGCTTTAATGAAAGAAACATGGACAATAAAAACATATGCATATATATGACATTTAAATTCATATCATTTATGTGGTAAGGGAAACACACATTCAGAAAGGGAATGAGAGTAGACCTGAAGGAAACTAGTAAGATTTGAGGGTGAGGATTCTCCAAAGAGAAACATCAAATACAAAAAGCACAGAGTCGGAATGTAACTTTTTTCTTTTTGGAGAGATGATACAAATCCATAAAATTTATGAAACAGTAGTTTGCAGGATATTCACAAATTCAGTTAACCATCACTACCATCCAATCACAGAACACCTTCTTTACCTAAGAGGAAACCTTGTAGCAACATTATTCAGTAGCGACTAATTACATACTCAGCAGATAATGATTGGATAAGTTAAATGTTGCATATCCACATATTGGATGATATTTAGCAATACTAAGAAAGGTAATGTTGATTTTTGGTATGTCATAGGTAAACCTTGAAGATATCATATTTTGAGTACAGGAAACTAGTCAGAAAGAGTCACATGCTGTGTGATGTCATTTATACAAAATATCCAAAAAGTACAAATCTATAGAGGTAGAAGATGTCTTTTATTTTTAACTTACTTACATTACATCCCACTCACTGCTCCCTTCCAGGTCACCCTCCCAATTCTTTCTCCTTCCCCTCTCCTCTTCTCTCCTGAGTAGGTGGGGGCCCCTGGGTCTCTCCCCAACCTGGCATATCAAGTCTCTGCTGGGCTAGGAGCATCCTCTCCCACTGAGGCCAGATAAGACAGCCCAGCTAGAAGAACATATCCCACATACAGGCATTAGCTTTTGGGATAGCTTCTGCTCCAGTTGTTTGAGACCCACATGAAGACCAACCTGGACATCTGCTGCATGTGTGCAAGGAGGTCTAGGTCCAGCCTGTGCATATTCTTTAGTTGGTGGTTCAGTCTCTGAGATCCCCAAGGGTCTGGGTTAGTTGACTCTGTTGGTCTTCCTGTGAGTTCCTATCTCCTTCGGGGCCCATAATCCTTCCCTCTGTTCTTCTAGAAGAGTCAAAAAGTTCCATCTAAAGTTTGGCTGTGGGTTTCTGCATCTGTCTGAGTCAGTCTGGATGGAGCCTCAGCTATGCTAGACTCCTGTCTGCAAGGTCATTATATCAACACTACCTTTAATAGTGTCAGGGATTGGTGCTTGCCCATGGGATGGGTCTCAAGTTGGGCTGGTTATTGGTTGGCCATTCCCTCAGTCTCCATCCTGTACCTACATGATTTGTTGACATTATAAAGTTTGGATTGTGGGTGGGTTGGTGTCCCTATCACTGCACTGGGCTTCCTGCCTAGTTACATACAGTAGGCGGACTCTTATATAGCCAATGTTTTATGTCACAGCTAAGGTCACCCCATTGGTTCTTGAGTGCCTTCCTTATCCCAGGCCTCTGGAGATGCCTCTTTCCCCCCATCAGTTGCATATTTCTATTCATTCTCATGGCCATCTGGTCATCTATCATGTCTCTCCCCACTCCTGATTCTGAACACCCCCATTTCTCTCCCAATTTCCTCTTCTACCCACTTCCCTCCCTCCATCTGCCTCTAAGACTATTTATTCCACAGCAGAAGATATCTTAGTGGTTGTTTAGGACTGTGGTAGAAGAGGGTAAAAAGTTATGACCAAAAGGTATAGGACATTTGCTTAGAATAATTAAAAATGTCCAAAATTATGGTGATTGATTCACAATCCTTTTCGTAAAAAAAAGTTGTTGTATATGTGTGTGTCTGTGTGAAGGTGGGTACATGTGTACAGGTCCCTGCAGAGGTCAGAGGCATTGGATGCCATGGGATTCAGTACAGGTAGTTGTGAGCTACCTGGCATGGTCCTAAGAACCAAAGTTGGGTCCTCTGTGCACAGCTATTTCTCTAGTCATTGGATGCACAATTCTACAAATAGGCTAAAAGCCATTTTGATTTATGTGCACCAAAGGTCAGTTGTATAATAGGTAAATTATCATGACCCCATGAAGCCGTTTGAAACAAAAAGAAGACTCTCCATTCTTCACTAGCCACTTACTTTCCGTTCTCTCACTCCGTGCCAGCCTCTGACAACAACTCCTCTGCTGTCTAAACAGAAGTTTCAGTTTCAATCAAGTCCAGAGTGAACTTTGTAAATAGGGCCAAGTAACCGCAGTCCCCTGGAAGTCAGGTTTTGAAGGAACTATGCTATTGACAGGCACTTTCTGTGATGTCAGGGATAATATTTTAATATATTTTAGTGTGACTTCAGGCTGTTAGTTTTCAAGGTGAGCTTGGAGTTGAAGCATGTGTGACAAGAAAGCTAGGTTAGCCATAGGTTCCCCGTTCTCCCCAAACTCCAGTCTTTTGGGACAAATAAGCACTTCCTGATTGCTGTGAGACTTGGATGCATTTCCAGCATTCTGAGAACGACGACTCCAATCCATACTGCCAGTTTTAACACTGTTTTTAAGGCAGAGGATTTTGTGGTTCTCTACTCTGCCACTCTAGCAGATATCTCTTCTTTCTGTGAGCATCATGGAGGCACTGTGGCTAGGACAGAGTGGAAAGGCTGAGATCAGAATGGCTGTGGGGAGGATATAGCATGTGAGGAGTGCCTCGCAACGTATCTGGCTTTTATTCTGATACAAGGATCTATGGAGAATTTTTAAGTAGGTGGTGAATGTAAAGGCTTTGGTTGAAACAGAGCAACTCTGTTAAACTTCACGGAGGGTGTGGCAGGACAGCCAGGAGGGAGAGAACAGACCCAGATGATCTCAGAGAAATCCAAGTTGTTTCTCTTACCCGCTGGGCCTTTCATGGGACCTCTCTGCCAACTCTGTCTCTGTACTTTATTCCTTTGCAACTCTTTAATTGTGTCCCAGACAACTGGATGCTTGTCTTTGCCCAGATTATGTCCCTGCCTCAGAGACATTAAGCTTCTTGTTTCCTTTGCAGATTTGTGTGGCTCACTGTATAATGATCTGTTCAAACGTCCTTTTACCAAGGGACTGTTTTAATTTTTTTAGTGTGAAATGGCACCTTGCTCCCCACTGCTTGTCATCCCATATCCTACCCAGTGGAGTTCCCATTATCACCTGAACTCCACTTAGTGTCTTCATGTGTGCTTAACATGTATGACATAGCATCTTAATGAAGATGATGAGAGTAAGAGGAGATCAAGGACCTGGGGGGAAGTGGCATTAGGTGACATACCAGATCTGTAGGTTTTACTTCCCCTTGAGCTACAGTGAAGCAGCCTTAGAGCTACAGAATCCGAGGGTCCTTGTGAAGCCAGGGACACTGAAGGTCCTGGCAAGACATTTTGTCCAGGACTCAGGAACAAAAGGTGTCCTATAAGATGACAGGTCATGGATGCTTGCAGCCAACCATTGAACTGAGCATGGGATCTCAATGAAGGAGTTAGTGAAAGAAAGGACTGAAGGAGCTGAAGAGGTTTGTAACCCCACAAGAAGAACAACAACCAGACACCCCAGAGCTCCCAGGGACTAAACCATCAACCAAAGAGTACACATGGAACAACCCATGGCTCCAACTGCATATGTAGCAGAGGATGACATTGTCGGCCATTGATGGGAGGAGAGGCCCTTGGTCCTGTGAAGGTTTGATGCCCCGTGTACGGGAATGGCAGGGTGGGAGGCAGAAGGGAGTGGGTGGGTGGGGAAACACCCTCAAAGAAGCAGGGGTAGGGAGGCTAGGATAATGTGTTTCCGGAGGGGAAACCAGAAAAGGGGATAACATTTGAAATGTAACTAAAGAAAATATTCAATAAAAGAAAAGAAAAAGATGACAGATCACAAAACAATGCTTCATTGTTTGGACTGATACAGACCTGGGCCCAGGGAACACAGCTGGCAGGCAGAAGAGGGCTGCACTCCAGGTCAACAAGCTCCCTTGGCTGAGCACTTTCATGCCACGCATGAACTGCAGGGCCCCAGGTGGGAATCGGGCCACTTTTCAGTTCAACACCAGGTTGTGGTTTAGAGGAGAGTACAAAGGAACCTCCAGGAAGGCACAGCTTCATAACCAATTACACTGTGTTACAGACCCCAAACCCCAGACAACAAGGCAATCAGATATTGGCTCAGCTTCTCAGGACCCAGGATGTATTTGCTGTTTTAGTTGAAGTCATTTCCACCTCTCAGGTAACTGGTCAGGAGTTAAGAATGAAACATTCACAGTTCTGTACTAGAAAGCTTACTTTCTACTCTGAACAGTTTTCATGAACTGGTGATCTTCTTTTGTTATTGTATGTGTATGTATTGATGTGCATTCACGTGTAGGCAGATGACATGTGCTTCATCTCATATTCCGGAGACTGACACTGGGCATCTTCCTCCAGCATGCTCTGCTTTACTTAACTAGGCAGGAGGGTGTATACTTACTTTCCTATTGCTGTTACACACACACACACACACACACACACACACACACACACACACACACCACATACACACACCACATACACACACACACACACACACCACATACACACACACACCACATACACACCACATACACACCACATACACACACACACACCACATACATACACCACATACACACCACACACACACACACCACATACATACACACACACACACCACACACAAACACACACACACACACCACATACACACACACACCACATACACACACACACACACCACATACACCACATACACACCACACACACACACACATACACCACATACACACCACACACACACACACCACATACACACACACACCACATACACACACACACACCACACCCACACACAAACACACACACACACACCACATACACACACACACACCACATACACACACACACCACACACCACACACCACACACAAACACACACCACACACACACCACACACCACACACACACACACACCACATACACACCACACACCACACACACACACACCACATACATACACACACCACACACACACACACCACATACACACACACACACACCACATACACACACACACCACACACCACACACAAACACAAACACACACCACATACATACACACACATACACACCACACACCACACACAAACACACACATACCACATACATACACATACATACACACCACACACCACACACAAACACACACACACCACATACACACACACACCACACACACACACCACACACACACACCACATACACACACACACACACCACACACCACACACAAACACACACACACACCACACGCACAGAGAGAGAGAGAGAGAGAGAGAGAGAGATGCATGCACCCACACCCACACAAACACACACATGCAGTGCACACACAATGCCACTTATAGAAGAATGTGATTAATGTTTAATGTGGACTTACAGTTTCAGGAAGTGAGTCCATCATGGCAGAGAGCATGGCATCAGGAAGGCAAAATGCTGGAGCAGTAGATGAGAGCTTACATCTGATCCACAAGCATGAGGTAGAGAAAAAGAGATAACTGAGAATTGTGAGTACTTGAAACCTCAAAGCTCATCCCCAGTAACACACCCCCTCTAACAAGGCCACACCTCTCAATCCTTCCCAAACAGTTCCATTGACTAGAGGCCAAGCATTTATATATATATATACCTCTAGGGACCATTCTCATTCAAACTAACACATAAGGTCTCTTTCTGGATTTAGGACTCTCTAACTCAGCCAGTCTAGTTAGTCAGCCCATGCTGGACAGCTACCACATCTGTCCAGCTTTCTATGTGCATGCCAAGAATCTGGACTGTGGAGCTTATTCATAGGAGGAGCTCTATCCACAGAGCCAGGCTTTCTGCTTTTATGTTAAAAACAATATTTTAATTAACATACAAAGTCATGGGTTTCACTATGACATTTTTATACAAATATGTCATTGTAACTTGTTCTTACATTGATCTACCTTACCACACTTCTCCACCTTGTGCTGGTCCCCTCCTGACGAAGTAGCCTCCCTTTCTTCTGCCATACATACCACATCTATTTTGTGAACAGGTCACATGTATTTTACCATCTACTTTTCGATGAAAATGCCACGGGACACTCTGGGGAGCAGAACTTTACAACTCAATCCACAAAGCTAGAAACATGATTGACAGGAGCAGGGGAAAGAATCAAAATGTTAAGTAAGCCCCTGAAGACGCCCAGTGTTCTGGAAACAGATCCTATCCAAAGCCAAAGCTGCTTCTAATCAAAGGTGGCTGCCTAGCTGTTGTAATGCTTTCCACATTGGCTGCTTTGATGGAAGCACAGTGAATCGGGGGCCTGTGTGTGCACACACTGTCAAGTTGGGGAGCTGCTTTCTCAAAGGAAAACCTGTGCAAGCACCTATAAAATGATAAGCCTTGAGGAAACACCTCCCATCTCTACCCATAATGACCCAGTATAGATTGTGAGATCTGTTACATTCTGCAGTCTAGAATCCCGAGGAAACGAGGTGTTCAGTCTTTGGAGCTTCACGTTAGCTTTTAGAGGCAGTGTTGACAGGGCTCCAGGCCTGTCATCATTATGGAGAAAATGCTTGCAATGGTGCCCTGGTGGACCCATTGGACTCAGGTGTGAATCTCTTCAGAATTAAGAGAAGATAAGGATGGACAGTTTAGTCGGTAAAATTATTGCCTAACATAATGAGGACCTGAGTTTAATCTCTAGCACCCATGCAAAAAGCCAGCTATATAGTACAAACTTGGAATTTCAGTGCCTGGGAGGGATGGAAAGGTCCCTGGGACTCACTAACCAGACCTAGTTGGTGAGTTATTGAGACACCATGTCTTAAAAGAGGTGGGCAGAGTTACTGAGGATGACATCTGAGTGTCCTGTGACCTCCAAGTGCAAGGGCAGCCATATGCACACACTGGTGAACACCCCCCCCCCACATATGCATTATAAAAAGAGCCATCAAGCCCATATGATAATGTGTGCAAGGAATAAGCCTTGGTTGTGCTGAGCATCTGGGTGTATACATTTTATTGACAAGGTTAAGATTATGCCAGTACGGGGTTGGGGATTTAGCTCAGTGTTAGAGCGCTTGCCTAGCAAGCGCAAGGCTCTGGGTTCGGTCCTCAGCTCCGTAAAAAAAAAAAAAAAAAAGAAAAGAAAAAAAAAAGATTATGCCAGTACAACATCTTTTCCAGACCATGTGACCAAAGCCATCTATCAATTCTTTGCTCTGTTTTTTTTTTCTTTCATTTCACATTTCCTCCTCTCCAGGAATGCCCAGGACTTGGAGACTGATAGCAGTGTGAACAAGTTCTTGCAGGAGGGAGGGCCTTCCTGACATGCAGGCTCTCTGGTAATGGGAAAGACACATTGTGCTTTCTGGGCAATTATTCTTTTGTTCTACTTTATTCCTCCTAGTGTTGACTTCTTCTCTGCTATACAAGGGGAAAAGACCAGAGGTGAAGGAATTTCTCCTCTAAATGTCATTTCTCCCAAATCTTGGACATCCTGTACCTTTTCTCAGTTTCTTCAGCAATAATATTGTTCACGAACATTTAGTATACTCAAATCCTACTAGAATGTATTAGATAGCATGTTATCGTGTTGTGTTAGTAAGTTACATAGAACTTTCTTTTCTTTACAGTTCAAGTTTTCTCCCTACATCTCCAATTGGACAATTTATGCAATCTCCTCAGTCCTCTAGGAAATAAACTGCAAAGCAAGAAACAGAAAAGAGAGTCATTTGGAAATGCATGTCCGACGGATGGTGAGGAGAGTTAGCAGATAGCATGGTGGTCTGATGTCTGGATGTGTAGATCTCCTAATCTGTCCTAATCCAGATACGACATAAAATAAATCCTGTATCCTCAAGAGTCAATGCTACCCCCCCCCATACACACATACAAAGAGTAAGTCCGATCTTCCCAGAGGTCTTAGTCTGAAATTAGGAATGTCCTACCGAGGGGTTTTGTGAGTAGAGAATTGAAGCGCACATGAAATGGGCCATTCTTTAGCAATGGCCACATGGGCATGCTGTCACCTCCCTCCCTCATCCCTTGGCACTATAGTGAGCATTTCAGGCCATAGATACAATCCTTTTGAAGATGCAGGTACGGACAGAGAGTACTTAGGTCTAATCTCCTCCTGTTACAAAGAATGGGATTCAATTGTGAAGTTGAAGAATGTCTTGACAATTTGCATGAACAGTGGCAGATGGGGAATTTAGTTGGAATTATTTCCCTCCACAGGACAAGTATAAAGAACGCTCTTTTTCTTTCTTTTCAGTCTACCTCATTCCTTCGATATACCTCCTTTCAGTGGATCTATCATATGCCTACATTGAGTGAGAAACCAGCAGATGTTGGAAGACTAGTAGAGTAGAGTAAAGGTCTGCGAGGTTGAGTCCAAAGTCGCTGACTATCAAAGTATTTAGAGAAAAAGCACCTTCGAGGTCCAGCCTGACTCAGGCCTTCAATCCCTCTTCCCTCTGTTATCAGAGCTAGATGGATTCTACACAAGGATTTCTTGCCCCTCTCATCTCAGGCCTCTGTGACCCATGGACATCTTGACCCAGCTCTGCAATCTGGACAAAAGATTATCTCTGCTCCTGGAATCCGGGTCACTCCTTTGGCTTCTTAATGACGTTTGCAGTCAGTCCAAGATAGACTTGGTGCCCACAGAGTGGAATGAGCTAAATGTGATTAGATAGGCAGAAGCCAACTGAGATCTCGAGCAGGTCCTGACTCCAGGATCAACTTGCCATGACACTTCCCTTACTTCTCTGAGCTCTGGGACTCCTTGGTTGTTTCTTCTCTTCAATGTTTACAGTTACAACAGTCTCTGACATATTTTTTTTCTTTTCCAAAATATGGGCTATCCCTTATATGTGCCCAATGCTTTCTCTTCACATTAACAATGTTTCTCAGGGCAATAGCTTACAGTTCTGTCTCCACATTGGCCCTTGGGTTTGAGACCTGCCTTCATGGACACTGGATTCCTCTCTCCAATGATTGCCTTTCCATTTCTTTCTTCTGGCTCAGAGATGTTCTCCCCCCATCCCCATCCTCTTTTCTTATTTTCTAAAAAAATAGGTTTTCACTATTTTATCCATGTTAGCCTCAAATTCCTGGGCCCAAGCAACCCTCTACTTCAGCTTCCAAGTTCCTTGGATGATATACAGATATATACGATATTCTCAGCTTATCTAGAAACTGAGTTTTCTCAGGGCCATCTTCTGTTGTCATCCCCCGAACTCCTCAGGGTTTTCTTGTGTATGCACCAGAGACATCTGTAGTGATGAGGAAATGATTTTGACCTCGCTCCAAACTGCACTCCACACCTCCACTCTCATATGAAGAACTACTACTGTTCTGATTACAAATGCCATATACATTCAAACAAAAGGTTGGTGTAATCAAAAGTGTCTTGTAGGTTGGTCAAACACTATTTGAAAAGTAGCCCTGTTGGGGTTTGCAACATGCTCTGTCAAGTTTTCTGCATAGAGATGTGAGATGTTTCTCTCTTTCTTTTTCTCTTCTTCCGTTGCTTCTCCTTCTCTTTCTCCTTCTCCTCCTTCTCCTCCTCCT
The DNA here is from genome assembly GCF_021556685.1 of Rattus norvegicus. Classification (NCBI taxonomy): domain Eukaryota; kingdom Metazoa; phylum Chordata; class Mammalia; order Rodentia; family Muridae; genus Rattus; species Rattus norvegicus. The sequence goes on along the minus strand of NC_141539.1, from coordinate 37,252,759 downwards.
CCTCCTCCTCTTCCTGCTCCTCCTCCCCCTTCTTCATTTAGGCCTAATACCATGTAAGCTTCAGAAGTTAATTTGTTTTTGTTTTTGTACACTCAGTCCAAGTTGGGCAAGAGATTCAGTTCATAGTAAGGCACAGGAGCAAGCGAGCTTAAGATTTACATCTTCTATCTGCCTTTAAGTAGTTTTTAGGTTCTCTGCCTCTCTTCCACTGTCTTCAATTCCTGAAGCAGCTTTATTGGCCCATCAAGCTACATAAGCAGCTCTGTAGGAGCTAGATAGTAGCTCAGCCATGTCTCCAGACAGTGGGAAATTGAAATTTGGTGGCAGTGTGGTAAGAGTAGTAACACATGGAGGGATTCAATATCACACAGAGGTCACGGAGGAAAGGGCCTGGGGAATACAGCTCCCAGGAAGTGGAAGAATGCATGTCTACCTTTGAGAAATGGCAGGGTCTTGGCAGCTCTTCTGCAATCATCAACTCATTCTGCATCCAGGCTGAGCCAGTAACAGCTCAGGAATAGAAAGTAAAGTGTTAGCTGGAGAGCCATCAGAATTCCCTGTGTCTTCTCTCGTCTTGTTGAACTTGATTGTATCAAAGTTCTGGGAATGTCCATGAGGATTGGCATTCATGTGTCTGTGTAGACAGACGGAAGGTAGTCAGGAATGTGGGCATCTTATGCACAAGTGTGCGCCTTTGCTCAAATGATCAGGCCCCTTCATCAAACTGGTGAAGTCTACAAGACAATACTGAGGAGAGGTACTATCAAGAGCCATGGTTGTAGACTGAGGCTACCGTTTGTTAAAAAGAAATGTCTGTAACTTGTGGAATCCCACTCCACCCCAAAGAAAGGATGCAAGGATGCAGCTTTCTTTTTCTTTATGCTGTGGATGATAGCGTCAAATCTAGAATCTCTTGACTCTCACAGATAGTGTTAAGTTGCCATGTATCTCTTGTGTCTCCAGTAGCCTAAAGTAACCGCTAAGTTCCCCTGGTGTTGAACTTGTCACATAGCAACACTTTTTTTCCCTTTTTCTTTATTACTTTTAGTTTTTACAGTCTAGTTATTACTCCCATCCTGGTCTGCCCTCCCACAGTTCCTCACCCCATTCCTCCTCCCCCCTATCTCTAAGAGGATGTCCCCCATCCCCACTGTCAGGTCTCCCTACTCCCTAGGACCTCAAGTCTTTCGAGGGTTAGGTGCATCTTCTCTCACTGAAACCAGACCAGGTAGTCCTCTGCGGCTCCGGCCTTGGACCAGCTACTGTATGCTGCCTGGTTGGTGGCTCAGTGTCTGAGAGCTCTCAGGTTAATTGAGATTGCTGATCTTCCTATGGGGTTGCTCTCCTCCTCAGCTTCTTCCAGCATTTTCCCTAATTCAACTACAGGGAGTCAATCCATTGGTTGGGTGTAAGTATCTGCATCTGTCTCAGGCAGCTGCTTGTCGGGCCTCTCAGAGGACAGCCAACCAAAAGCGACTCACAAATTCAATGCCATCCCCATCAAAATTTCAACACAATTCTTCAAAAACATGGAAAGAACAAGTTTCAATTTCATATGGAAAAATAAAAAACCCAGGATAGCTAAAACAATTCTTAACAATAAAAGAACTGCTAGGGGAAATCACCATCCCTGACCTCAAGCTGTACTAAAGAGGAATAGTGATAAAAACTGCATGGTATTAGTATAGAGACAGACACGTTGATCAATGGACTAGAATTAAAGGCCCAGAAATAAATTCACACACTTATGGACACTTGATATTTGACAAAGAAGCCAAAAATATCCAATAGGAAAAAGAAAGCATCTTCAATAAATAGTGCTGGTCTAATGGGTAGTTGGTATGTAGAAAAATGAAAACGGATCCATGTTTGTCACCTTGCACAAAACTCAAGTCCAAGTGCATCAAGGACTTCAACATAAAACCAGATATGCTCAATCTAATAGAAGAGAAAGTGGGAAAAAGCCTCATTGGCATGGGGTTGGGGGTGGGGGGATTTCCTAAACAGAACTCCAATGGCTCAGGCTCTGAGATCAAGAATTAATAAAAGGAATCTCATGAAACTGAAAAGCTTATGTAGAGACATTTTTAAAGAGTGTAAGTCAGGTACTTTGCATAATGTTTTTCAATTTGAATGTGTCTGATTGTTCTCCTTATTAGATGCATGTATGTATTTTTAGTCAGAACACTTACTCCTCAATGGCATGTTCCTCTCAGGGCATCTCTCCAGCAAGACTGATGGATTGATCTGCAACATGGTTAACGTGGCACACAGATGTATGCTAGAGTGTGCTAAAGAACATGCCATCAGATTTCATCCACATACTCTTCTTACCTGTGCACCTGTATTTGTTGAACACAATTACATTTTTTTTAGTAAGGGGCAAGGCTCAGTCTCCACCCCTAGCTCTTCTGCACATGGCTCTGCCTTCTCTTGCATGTGAAGGCTGAGGAGAGCAGTCAGGTACAAAGAAAACCCAGGTTGTAGAAAGAGGTTGAGTGAGCAAGGCTGGGAACTGTCTACAGTCTTCCTCTGGCTAGTCTGACTCTTGGACAGCAGTCTGCACAACAGGGTTTTTGTAGACTCAAAGAGATAGCATTGGATGTCTCCTGAGGGTGGCAAATGCTGCTTGCCTCACTGAGGGTCTTAACAAGAAGAAGAAGAAGAAGAGGGAGGATGAGGAAGAGGAGGAGGAGGAGGAGGAGAACAACAAGAACAACAAGAACAAGAACAAGAAGAACAAGACCAAGACCAAGACCAAGACCAAGAAGAACAAGAACAAGACCAAGACCAAGACCAAGACCAAGAAGAACAAGAACAAGACCAAGACCAAGACCAAGAAGAACAAGAACAAGACCAAGACCAAGACCAAGACCAAGACCAAGAAGAACAAGAACAAGACCAAGACCAAGACCAAGAAGACCAAGAACAAGAACAAGAACAAGAACAAGAACAAGAACAAGAACAAGAACAAAATAACAAGAACAAGAACAAGAACAAGAACAAAATAACAAGAACAAGAACAAGAACAAGACCAAGAATGGAAGCATAGAAGGAGGTTGGTGTTTTCATGTGGTTCTAACCATTTTTTCCTATCATAGACTTCACCTAAAAATTGCCACTAAGATGAATTTGGGGCACAGGAGGAGTCTTCAACTCTTACCTGCCATGCCTACCTCTGCTCCAGCTATGTGGCAGAGAAATTGTCGCTTTAGGTGATGTCATCTGGCGTAGGAGTAGATCTAGGCTAGACGTTAGCATCTGTTTTCATGATAGAGGCAACTGGGAACTGCCATAGAGCAGGTGTGTAAATATATACGTAGAGGAGAATGTCTTTAGCTGCCTGGCCAGTTCCCCACCCATGTTGTCATTAGGGCATTTGGCCTTGGAGAGCTACCCTTGAGCCCTTACATACCACATGCTTGTATTGTACCAGCATGTGCTCTTAGTATGCATCTGAACTGCACAACACCTGAAGCAGACAGGGTAAAGTTAGGAGGGTAGTGACTCAGTGGTGATAGTGGCCTGCGATCCTATCCCCTATCCACTGTGGGGAATAAGAAGGACAAGTCAAGCAGTTACATCCCTGAGAATGTGAACCACCCCATATTGCCACAGACAAGAGAAGGGTGGCATCAGGATGGAACATGGCTCTTTTTCAAGGTTCAGTGCATTTGCATCTTACCACAACAATGACCCAGGGCTCTGGGACAAGGAATATACCCAAAAGTGGCTTTCGCTGGGTGACAGGTCATCAGGGTTAGTACTGTTTCTGCCTCTTTGTCAAGGTGGTGAACCCATAGGTGCAGCCTGGCGTGTGGAGTCTGTGCTGACTGAGGACCGAATGAGTGTCTGGCTGAGTGTGAGTGTAAGTGTAATTCCCAATCAATCTGTAGGAGTGTTGTATGGTGAACCCCAAGTTCTACATTGTTCTGTAGAGACTTTGTTTAACATCAACAACCCTTCTTCCCTATTTATACTTCCCTGAAGTATTTTTCTGAGGAGGCCACTTAGTTCCTAGCCTTAGTTCACATGCACATATACAGACAGAGTAAGAGACACACACAGAGAGAGAGTTTCTATGTGTTATGCTGTTTTTGTTTTATGATAATCTATCTCTCTCTGTGTTCTCAGCTTTCTAAATCTCTTTCAACTTTACCAAAAACCAAGGCAGCTATTATAACATGGAGTGTAGGACAAGTGTGTGACAAATACCTGGAGAGTGAAGGAACAATGATGTACATTCTACGTATAGAGATGCAGGCGCATATGGTCGTGATGGAGCCATCTTAGAATCCATGAGATGATGTTGATGGCCATTACTTTGTCTGACACACTTGTTCCTGTCTGTCTGTCTGTCTGTCTGTCTGTCTGTCTCTATCTATCTATCTATCTATCTATCTATCTATCTATCTATCTATCTATCTATCTATCTATTTATCTATCTATCTATCTACCAAGAGAACTGACCTTAGAACAGTAATTACATACAAATCCTTTTCTCTTGTCTGGATCAAGCTCAGATCATTCAACTGCCTCTGGATTAGTACCAATTTGTGGGCACCATCAAAAGGTGATGTCATGAACCAAACAGGAACCTGCTTCAAGCTGCTATGAAATCCTGAATTGAACAAAGTTACCTTAAGGATGAAGGAGAGGAAAGGAGGAGGTGGGCAAGCAGGTCTCCTTTACTCTGTGTGCATCCCCTTGATTCGTGCTGTGCAGTGTAGGCGTCTCCTTCCCTTAGGCTCCTGTTTCCAACTTACTCTTGAGAGGACATCCAACCTATGGAGACATTTTGTTCTATTGCTCCAAATCCATGAACAGTGCAGTCTCCATAAAATGCATGCTTTCATATGCCCACCATCAGGCCAAAGGGATCAATCCGTAGGTCTCACAACCATCCTTTGAATTCCAAGGGTCAAGGCAGGCTGAGGGTCATTGACATGCGTTTCATTTGGGTGTTGATCTTCTCCTTTATGGTGGTAGAGAGGTGCTGTGGGTTTATTCTATCCATGAAAAAAAGGTGTGTGGGCCAAGGATGCCATAACCTTAAGGCCTAATATCGCAGACTTGTTGTTGGAAGATCATCAGAATTGATGCTGATGTCCTCTGGCCAGCAGAAGCAGGAGCTTGTCAAGAAAACTCTGGGGCGATAAAATGCCTGGACTTGAAGCCTACCCCGTCTTTCACTAATGTTGTAAACTTTGCCAAGTTCCCTTTGTTGTTGTTCCAGAGTTAAAAAAAAAGAGTGGTAAACATGAAATTTCTTTTGTCATCTGAAGTATACAGTTTAGTGGGTATGAATTACATCTCCAATGTTGTGCAACCTTTACCACTATTTTCAGAAAGTTTCCATCAGAAACTCTTTAATAACTTCTCATGCTTTCCTTTCCCAAGTCCCTAGTAATCTCTAATTTACTTCTTGTCTTTAAGAACTTGCCTATAAGTTTCAAGATCTATTACATGAGAAATAACAGGTAAAGGAACATTATATTCATAATTGCTATATTTGATCCCAGCATGAAAGGAAGGAAGGAAGGAAGGGAGGGAGGGAGGAAGGAAGGAAGGAAGGAAGGAAGGAAGGAAGACAAGATAATATTCTTTTTCTGGAGCAAGGACAGAGATATCAGATGGATGGAGACTAAAGATGGGATAAAATCTCTCTCTCTCTCTCTCTCTCTCTCTCTCTCTGTTTGTGTGTGTGTGTGTGTTGCTATATATGTGTGTGCACACACACAGTGCCTGCTGTTTTCCTTGCTACTCTCTGCCTTATGCTCTTGAGGAAGGGACACTGACTGATCCTGAACCCCACGACCCTGGCTAGGTTAGCTGGCCAGTGAGCTTCTGGGATCTGCCTGGCTCCACCTCCCAATTCTGGAGTTAACCGTAATACAAGACCATGTACGGTGAGTGCTGAGGATTAAAATTTAGGAACTCATGTCTTACGCGTTGAGTCAGCTCCCCAGTTGGGCTTTAACGTTTATATCTTTGAATTCTGGGCCATGTGCATAAATAGTACAAACAACAAAAAGGAATTTGCCTGTTCTAGATATTTCATGTGTGCGGAATCACATGATCCTTATCTCTTGCTGCTGGCTCACTTTCTTAGGTGGCTGATTCACGTTTCACTGTCTGTATATTTCACATTTGGTTTATTTCTCTATTGATGGACAAGTTTCTACGTTTTGACTAGTTGCAAGCTAAATGCCAATGAACCCTGGCATGCATGTATCTTTGAGCAGATTTCTTCATTTCTCCATTCTTCAGTTTCATCAAAGCTTTAGCATGAAAGCTATATGAAGCAACACAAGATAAGCCTTTAGTGATTAGTGGAGATACAAGAAGGATACAGCAGGTGTGGACTGTTACCGAGAGCCATGTGGGTGCTCAAGGGGAGAGAATTTGTTTCTAGTTCCTCTAAGTTTTCAGTCCACCTGACGATAACACTAGAAATATCTCTACATTAATGATTTTCATCGATAAGACAATTTTCCTTCTTTCCTCTCTCTTTCCTTTATTTCTTTCCTCTTCTGTTTAACACGAAGTAGGTCACATGTTGGACCTACTCCGTTTTACTTCCCCTGTGATTAGTGTTCTAAGGTAGGATAGGAGAGAGGCGCCTCATGGAGGAGAGCCTTGTAAGTATGAAAAGTAAGCATGGGGTTGGGTGATGTAGTCAACGGTGGGAACATGGAAATGAAGCCGCCCCTGCAGTGGAGCTGACATGCTTATGTCATGAGTCATAGTTCTCTGCTTTGGCCATAATGGTGATGGTTGTGATAAAGAGCATACATGCCGATTATTTAATACTTAGAGTTATATACCGCAGAGACATTTCCTCCTTATTCAGGAAATGTATGGGCTAGGGTATATTGTGAGGGAAACAAAACCAAAAGACACTGTAGTAACTAAGTCTGTAGTGATTTTAATTATGAAGAGCAGGAGCAGGGCAATCAGTCTACAACCAGAATCCAAGAGTTAGTTTCAATGTAGGATCTGGCACCTTATTAGCAAACTATTTTGTGCTATTATATGAAAAAACCATTGTCCCTTAATGCCCTGTTTATACTCACATATGGGTTTGTGACCCAATACATTGGTCTCTTTGAAAGCAATGGTCTACTGAGTTATGTGGACCATTATATCTCCCAAATTTTGGTTACTAAACAGCTCTGATGTGTTGGCTCACTAAACAGTATGAGACACATGAGACAGTATGCTCATACTGCTGTCCACCCTTACAAGCTCCCAGTGGCAGATACAAATTTTCCAGATTTTTGAATTAAAAATATATATCATCTGCTCTACAATCAACGCAACTGTCACTATATAAAAAGACAGCTGGTAATAGGGGGAGGTTTAAGAGGGGAACACCCATATAGAAGGGGAGGGGGAAGGGTTAGGGAAACCGGGAAAGGGAATAACATTTGAAATGTAAATAAGAAATACCCAATTTAATAAAATGGAAAAAAAAAGACAGCTGGCATTTTTGATTTGTCGTGAAAACAGTCCTTTAAAGGGCTTTGGGAACTCTAAGTCTCAGTGAACTATCCTTTGAGAATCAATGAGACAGAATTAAGGACAAACTCTGATGTGTTGGCTTTAGCCGCTCATGTGAAAGAAGCTCAAAGCTGAAAGAATAGATTTTGAGAAAAACAGACACCTTGATTAATTTTAGATACACTGGAGCTGGAGTTATGGCCATGACCCTGAATCGAAAAGAAAAATGAACAAGGTCCTTTCCAGAGAGTACCCTCAGAGAGCTGATTTCAAAGATGGTTTTGTTTAGTGGCATAGCCACATCCCACCAAAGGAAAACACCACGGAGCTGGTCGAGTGACTCAGGAAACAATTACGAAACCCCACATCAAAGCGAGAGGCGGACAGATGTCCATCAGCGCCACTGCCAGTGAGATCAGCTGATAGCTCATGGGTCAGTGGGAAGTGTCGTCTGTGGGATGTGTGGGCCATGTGGCTGGGACAGAAGGATGGCAGCTGACTGAGCCTGGAGAGCCTGGAGGGGAGCCCAAGATATCCTTTGATCAAAGTGGAGCTAGCCTCTACTTCCTCCAGTCCCAGGAAGCCCTTGCCTCTGTTTCCATGAGAATTCAACACTGGGGATTGTAGCCACAGTTGCTACACGTTCTGCAGTTGTCTGGAACTATTTCTACTTTTCCATCCGTTATCCTGTCAGGTTTTCTACCCGGTTGTGAGAGTCAAGGAAGGCTAGTTGTGTTCTTATCTGTTGGGTAATAGGAGAGAAAGGCCTTTTCTGGGGCTGCAGAATTAGTCTTTTTAGTAATCTGGCAGAGATCACAGGCAGTGCTGGGTGTGGGGCCGGACTTACGACCTCTTCTAGATTCCAGTCTCAAAGGTTTTCCCCATTGTGCCTGGTATGTGTGCTGTCAGGCTTCTTCAGGCCGCTATTGTTGGGGGGAGGAGAGAACAACCTGTTTCTGTTTCACCCGTGATGCACAGAGACACAGAGCGACTGACTCCCCAAGGGCCTTGGAGCCTCTCTAGCTTAGGATCTATCTTGCCATGTCTGCAAAAGGACCATGAAGACCAGGGACTACTGCCTTCTGACTGGGAAACCTGAAGGAAAAGCTCTCTTCGTAGGTGCATCAGGCTCACCTTGGTCTCCTGTTGGGCTTTAGAATGGTGATGTAATTTCTCCACAGGCCCCATCCCCACCCCATAGTACAGGTTAGGGTGAAGTGTTGACATTTGCTCATCACACCCTTATCCCTCTGGAAGTTTCCGGAGAAGTCCTAACATCCAGAGACTTCCTGGTTATTGCTATCTCGTTATGTTTTATTAGGTGGCCCGGTAATAATGTGGTTCTCTATGGACTCCAGTAGGTAACGGTACCATTTTGTTCAGAGACTGTGCCTGTAAGGAGAAAGAAAATGAGTTCTGAGCCGCTCTGCAGGCAGCAGGCTGCCTGATCCAGTTTGCTGGGGCTCCGCTCTCTCACACCAAGCAGGCTGCCTTACCACCCAATCCGCTGAGCTCAGCCATTAAACTCTGTTTGAAGTTTTATTTCCCCCTGTTCTTGCTATCTCAGTGGGCAATCGCTCCCAGGACATTTTGAAACAAATAGCCTTTTCTGTTTTGGAGAACACAGACCCTTGGCTTTCAGCCTGCTAGTCTTTGACAGCCTAGTCCTCCTGAGCCTCATTCTTTCTTTCTTTTTTTCCTCTTTCTTTCTGTTCCTTCAAATTGTTATGATTTACTTCTGAGGACCTCAGGTGCACAGCCCCTGGCCTCAGTTACACTGGCATCAAGACCTATTTTCTGTTTCATTTTTTTTCCAGCTTCTATCCCATTTTCTTCCACCACGGGAGCTCACTTCTTTGGCAAAGTCTGAAATTCCATGTGCCGTGTTTACAACTTTGAGCTTTATAGAGTCCCATAGGCTTAGTACTGAATTAGATTACCCAGGAGACCTTTGGCACAGCAGAGCAGGGCTTGTGCCTGGCTTGCTGGAGCCTGACTGGCCAGTGCAGTTCCTTGGAACTTCCTGTGGAAACACTTCCTAGATGCTGTTCAAGGCAGGTGGCAAGCGCCACTGATTCTGTGCTGGTTGGAGCTTCTGCTCTCTTTTTGCTCACAGATATTTGTTATTAAACTGATTCCCTGCATAGTCTTCCTTTTTCAAACACAGATCCAAGCTCATCTCCCAAATGTCTAAGCTGTTGTGAAGCTCCTCACTGCTCATTCCATTAGTTCCCAGTGGCCAGGAGTTTCTCTCCTAAGGCTCCAAACTTCATTCCTGTTCTAAATCCCCTCCCGGGTGGTTCACCCACCCACTTCTATCTCTCCTTTGAATTTCAGTAGTGCTTGTGCATCTCCAGCCCTTGTTTTTTGGGCCTGGGTCAATTCCACACTTCTTCCTAGGCAACTCTTGTGCATGCTGTGACTTCTGCCTATGACGTCTTCTGTCAGCTTACCTGACTTCCAGTACACCAAACGAATGGCCCCCTCCACTTGGGCTGTCTGAGTAGGTGAGCCTGAGAGCAAACTTAAGTAATTAGCTAGGAGGAGAAAAAGGAGCAGAGAATGCTGGGGAAGACCTGGAAAATTTTGAACTCAGGATGCTTTTCTGGAAAGCTGGGCAGTAAGGCTGTGTGTGGTGTGTACAAGTTGAAGGATAGGGTGGAGGTGACCAGAAATGAAATCTGAGACAGGTAGGGGCCTTGGGGGCGGGGAGGGCAGCCTGTCCTCTACTGAGGGGAACCTGGATTTAGCAGGAGGTAGCATTGGCTGCTCCTAGTTGGGTTCATCAGTCTCAGCATGGTGGTGGTGGTGGTGGTGGTGTGGTTCTCTCTATGGCAACAATGCCTTCTTCCAGAATCTTCTTGTCATGTGAGTTCCTTTTTATACTAGGCAGAGGGAGTTTCTTCCCTTAGCTTATGGAAACTGACCTCCTTGGTAATAGTTTTGCCTCAAGGGTCCTGAGACTTGTGGTTCGAGGGTAGCTGCAGACCGATGGGTCCAGGATACACTGCCGAGGCTCCGTCCTATTTTTCTATTGTCCTTGTCTAATCTGAGCAGCCTCTGAATTCGAGCAGGAGGCACTAAGTCCCAAGGGCAAGAGGAAGGAGGTGCCAGCCATCTAGGAGAGAAGGACAGTACCCCAGAGGGAAGAGCTGATGCCAGGGGCCCCACAGAAGCCTGTGTTTTCATTACTAAGCAACTTTAGGAGCAGTGTGTTTGGAGGAAAGAGACGGTGGGGTAATAAGTCTGTAATAATGGGTGCCATGTGGAGGGGAGGCAGTGTTACCCAGCGTAGAAACCGAAAACATGGTTTATATTTTCAACAGTTGGAGAAAGAAATGAAAACTGAATATTTGCCGCACCTGTGAAAACACATTTGATCATGATGGCAAGTCGAGCATTCTTAATGCAGGATTCATATTTCATAACTCGTGTTCAAACAAGAAAAATGATTATAATGTTAAGTATTTCCTGAGTTTATTTTGATGGATGACAGAATAAGTACTGTATCTTTCACTCATTAAAATACAGATTGGTGTAATTTAATAAATGAACTTAATACACAGATGTTCCAGGCTGTTTTAGCAGGGTGTATATTAATCAACTTCTTTATATATGATCCTCTTTTATATTTTTTAAAGAAACTTGCAGGAGCCAAGAATTTATTAGATTTGCATGCTCTAGGACGAGTATCAGATATCAGGTCCATGCAGGAGTGTATTAAGATGAAACGAAGCCAGTGTCTGCAGAAGGGACAGACCCCCGCCAGGGTTGTCCCTGGACTCCTGGCTAGCTCTTGGGGTCGACTCTCAGAGCACCAATACTGCACCAGGTCTCAGGTCCCTGCTGGGTGTGCATGCTGCTGTAAATTCACTCAGAGGTATTTCTGGAGAACCACATGGGAGGTGGTAGCTTTGGTGGCACAGACTGTAGGTTGCTCTGCTCTGGGAAGATGGCTGTAGTCTCTTAGGGGGATGGGGCGTCTTCTCTGGTACCTGGTTTCCCCTCCCCCTAAATTGTCAGTCCACGGCCATGGTCCTTTCCCTTCATCCCTCTCAGTAGCACATTTGGAGTGAATACTTTGTTCTGTCTGAGCTTGTTTTCCTGTGTGGCAAGCTTGTCTTGCTAACCAGACCAGAGATCTCTGAAAGCTGGGCAGCACCTTCTCCATCCCCCCACAACTCCTGCTTCATGGATTTGCTGGTCTGTACTTAATCCATGCATCAGAGAGCTGAAAACAGCCTCTCATAGGACCTGATTCTGGGAGGTAAGAAAAACCAAACAGCAACAGCAACAGCAACAAAAGACTCTGGAGGGTGCAGAATAGGGGAGGGGAAAGCAGTAGTATAAAAATGCAGCGTAGCTGCCTTGCCTATGTTCTGGCTGTGGGAAGGAAAGAAAAAGCACAGGAGTGGACACTTGGCTTCCGCCACCTCCTTTTCTTGTTTTTCACACCTTGTTGAAACAAGATGTATAGTCTGTATGAGACTGACTCTGGCTGGCAGAAGTGGTGGGGAGGGCTGGAAGACTGTCCCACTCTGGGTTAACACATTTCTGGAAGCCGCTCTCTCCACACAGATGATTTAGTCTGTCCTTTAGAGGACCTTGCATGCTCCCTGTAATCCCAGGATGTAGATCCACCCTGAGTGCACCCCACCGGACCCCTGCAGGGCTCACCTCATCTGGGCCAGCACCTTGGTGCTTATGAAGTCCCTTTGCCTTCCTCCCAGTCTTCTCAGTGTAAGCCGACTTACATGACATTTGCGACACAGCTGTGACCCAGAACGCAGGCACGAGTGTCTCCCCTTCCCCCCCACCCCAAGAATGAGTGTTCACTGATGGCTACAGCCTGCGCTGGTCCCTTTTCCCTGCAGACCCTCTGCATCCCTCGATGGCTCATCAATCACACAGGCAGGTCCTGAGAGTGGGCAGTGGCTCTGTTGTCACATGCCTGTTTGCAATAAGCTCTGGCCAGAATCATTAATCATTCATTGTGGGGTGAGGGGGACTGTGGTTAGCAGCCCTCCGTCAAGTGCATGGTTTCAAGTTTTCCAGACTAAGTAGCTCTCCAGCGGGCATCCTCCTCAGCCCTTTCATGTCATTTGATGTTCAGTACACACCAAGCTGGCCACCGCAGAGTAGCTTTGTTCTAAAAGGGTGCTCGGAATGCCGCCCTCGGGGGCCAGTGGAAGAGAGTTCTGGGCCCCAGTCTTACATCTGCACAGGAGGTAGAGGGAGCTTGGGGCCAAGTCACTCTGCTCTTGAGTACTTCCTGAGTGCTCACTGTGCTGCCTGGCCATGAGGATCTGGGAAGAGACTCAGCCATTGGCTCCTGTTTAGGGGCAGTGCTCCTACAAAACAGGTGGCCAGCAAGGCTGTACTTATTGGAGTTAAAAGAGCTGGAAGAGTCCCTTCGATCTGTAGTGTTGTATAGGAATAAAGACATGGAGGTTGTGTTGTAGAGGAGAGCCCCAAGGAATCATGGGAACAGAGGACTGAGGATGCTGAGGGACCAGGGCTGCTGTGTGAACCTACTGTGTAGTCCGAGCTAAACCTTGAAAGCAGAATGAAGCCACTAGGTAATGACTGGGAAACACGAGTGGCTGTGAGGGAATCTGAGAAAAGCTCAGTTTAAATTCCATCTGCTGATGGTTTTTCTGTAAATGGTGGGCATGGCTATTGTAGGGAGAATGTTTAGACACCACACCTCTTTGCAGTCTTCCAGGACTGCCACATCCTGTATGACTCAGCCCTCCCTATAGGCCCCACACTGGAAGGCTTCTGATGTTGCTGGTACGGTTTATTTTGCAAAGGCACAGGATGAAAACTTGAGATTATCTTCAGCCACTCTTTCTCTGCATAACCACCATCCACCTCTTCTATAAGAGGAAAAATACCGTAAGATGGGGCTTTGACACTGCAGAGCCTGGCAGAGTCCATGCTCAGAGTCCTGGCAAAGATAGTGCCGTTCTCTAACCACATCCTGCCTCCTTCACTGTTAGCCACGGACTGATACAGTCCCATCATCCCGGAAGGGCTCATGTGAGGAGTCTATTATTGAAGTCCTCTTAACATTGAGCATGCTAAGTGGCACAGGGGATGCCCTCTGACCACCTGGTCTACTGTAAAACCTGTCCCCACAGCACCTTTTTACCAAGGAGAAAGTCTCAAGCTGTCTAGGGTGATTTGAGATGTGGGAATCAAGTTTATTTACTTGCTTTTTCTCATGAATGTTCTGCTTCCTGAAGTTATACAAGTCTTCTATCCCCAGAGAAGGATTTGAATATAATATCCTCTTGGTGGAAGGAAAATTAGAGATAATTAGTGTAAGGAACTGGAGTTGTTTTCCAAATGAAAGTTTATATGGAGGCTTACACAGCAAAAGCAGTCTGAGAATTCTTTTAGGAATAGATGCATATTTATCATTGGTTAATAATAAATTAACGAAATGCTGTTGACAAAGGTACTTTATAACCTCAAGCTTGCAACAAATAAATAAAATTAATCACCCTAACAAATGTATATTTATAGCCTAAAGATTCTTAATGTATTTGTTTATGATCTCAAGATAATAACATATTTTTAAAAAGACAAAGGTAGTTTGATCGGCACAGAAATGTGGAAAAGTTGATATCATGGTGACCCTTGTCCTATTTCAGTTTCAAAATTCAGTTCATTTTTGTGTTTTATTTCTTATTCTCCATCTAGAGAATGTCATCAACCATGTGATTTCCTTTGTGTCCCTCCAAGTTGCACAAAGGTGGGCGGTTTGGGATATAATTAGGAAAGACCATGATGATGGGGCTACTCTTATGCAATTACTTAACTTTTTAAGAGGAGGGACAGACCAGGGCTAGCACATATGTCCTGTCTGGCCACATAATGCCTTTTGCTATGTTGTGACATAACTTGGGGCCCCACCAGATGCCAAGCCGATCTTGGTGCCAAGCTCTTGAACGTCATAGTCCCCCAAATCCTGAGGTGAATAAGCTCCTCTTCTTTCTGGTCTCAGATATTGTTATAGGAATGGAAAATAGACTTGGACATTAGCTCCTAATCCTCAGTAGATAGAAGTGATTGGCTGGGCATATTACTGTCTCTCTGCCTTTTAACTAATGGAACAACTAGCAACAGGAGTTCTTGGAGGAGATAATTAAAGTTAATAAACTTGGGTATGTAAACTACTAGTTGTTCCAGTTTGAGGATGGGGTGACGGTAGTGTTAACTGTCAACATGATGGGACCACCTGGGAGCTGGGCCTCTAGGTGATTATCTTGATTGATTTTTTTCTTTTGGAAAATTAATTAATCTGTAGAAGAGACTATAGGAAGGCAAAGGGCAGTGCTTTTTCTCTTCATTCCTGTTTATCTCTTTGCATACAAGCAAAGAGAAAGTGGGAAGGGGCCGGCCATTCCCTGGCTGTGACCCTGCACTGTGTAAGTCGGTAGAGAGGACCAGGCAGCTACATTCATTTGCTTTTCTCTTTCCTGTGACTTGCTGCTTCAGGCCTCCGCTTTCCTGCCATGATGGGATTACGTACCTTGAATTGTGAGCTAAACTCAACCTTTCCTCCCTCAAAATGCCTCTGTCAGTGTTTAACACAGCAATGGGAAACTTAGACGGCGAGCCCATCTACCATGCTTTCAAACCACAATATTACCGATAACTTAAATACTTTCACAGAGACAATATTGAGCTCTGTAACATCTGAAATGCATAACGCAATTTCTTAGGTCCACAGAGTTTGGAGCACGTGGTGTCAAACCACAGATTGAACCTGGCCGTGTAGCTCATGTGTGAGTGAACTGGAGCCAGGTATGTGACAAGGACATCTCAAAGCCATGCAGAGAATGGATCAGCTGTATGAGAGTTTAGGCTTTGTCATTCTGTGGCCTACTCTTGTCCCCTCTCCCCTGTATTTTCTCCACGTTTCTTTCTCATTTTGCATTAGAAAAAATGTAGTTTGAGGATTTTGCCTGTGTTTTATTTTTTAGTGGTAGACACCGCAGCCCCACAGTTTGGTTTAAGTACTGAGCCTTTCATTCCAGCAAGAGACATGAAATGGACTCACCAGAATTTCAAGTATAACCTGGAAACCAGTGTCTTTCTATCCCACCAAGAGAATTCTGCTCTCCAGATAGACAACAGAGATGGCTTTGGCCAGCAGGATTTATGTAGTAATGCTGACTCCATGTTTGTTCATCTGCGAGCAATGTAAAAGGCAGAGCTGGTGATTTGTGTTAACTAAGCACCTTCATTAAAAGAACTCAAGGGAGAGGGTGGGGAGCGGAACGTTTCTCCATGCAGCTGTCTCGGGTCCTTGGGATGATGTGTACTGTTAGGAGGCATTCGAATCATGCTGGGCGTATGGAAAAGTTTAAGGCGAAGATGACGGGTCACTTTCCAAGCGCTCAGGCTGAATTTTAAGAGCCACATAGTGTTCCTCTCCAACTCCCACTTTCCCAGCTGGCCTCACTTCCTGTGCGTCCCACAGGCTGCTCGAGCAAATGCCATAGGTTCCCAGCTCAGAGGATGGCACCTCTCTAGTGAGCCATTACCAGGGGTGTGCCACACAGGCATCCACCCTCAACCCTTACTAAAGATGATGGATGCCTTTCCAACTTGCACTCAGCCACTCTTCCCCCAAGAAGGCAACAGAGCACCTTGTTCTTGATCCTGCTGGGTGCTCATCATGGTTTTTAACCTCCCACCCTTGGTTGTCAGGAGCCCCGCACTTGAATCCAGGTAGTATTTAGGGGTGATCCCTTTTGTTTTAAGGCAGACCCAAGCAGTATTTTAGGGGTGACATCTTTTGTCTTAAAGCAGGTTGTTCTTATTTTAAGGGGAGCTGAAGAATGTGCCCCGCTTAAAATTCTCCAGACTCAGGCACCTTTTCTCCCAGTTCCCCTGAGAAATTTCGAAGCTGCCTGTTCTATCCTTCTGGGGCTCAGTGTAAGGTGCTGATACCAGCGATTCCCATCTCTTCCTTGAAAACAGTTGTTTCTCCTAGGCACAGAGACCGAACCTACAGGAAAGAAGCTCGAGAGGAGAGGAGAGACTCAGAAGAACTGCCTGACTTAGGCACCCTGCAAGTAGGAAGGCAGAGAGAGAGAGAGAGAGAGAGAGAGAGAGAGAGAGAGAGAGAGAGAGAGAGCCCCTGTACACCAGGTATTTTGCAACAAGGCTGTTTGCTACATCTCAAGACAAGAAAAGCCTTGCCTGACAGTCCCTGAGAGGATGATGGATGACTCCCCAACTTGCAACAGAGGTTTAGGAAATCTCTTCATAAAACCTGGGGAGCTGAGCTTTCTAAACAAGCCAATTTCAAACAGGATTTGACTCCTATCACCGAAAATCCTCGCACCTCCAAGAACACATCCATTGTACAAAGTAGTGTTCTAATTGGGTCTCAAAGGCACTGAGACGGACAAAAACAAAACCCAAGGAGATTATTTGCTCCCTTTGGTGAATAAGGTGTTCCTGCCAAACAAATGATCTTTTCTAGCTTAGCTCGATGTGTTTCACTCTTCACAGAGGTAAGGACCTGCACAGGAGGAGGGAGAGATGCATATGAGCTCTCACTTTTGAGTTCCGGGTACTGCATGTGGCCCCGAGTGGAGCTGGTTCACCATGGCTAAAGTTACATTGCTGAATGGTGTCCTGTAACCAAGCTTAAAATTGTCATCTTTTGGGACCAGCACGTGCACCCTTGCAGCTGCTCCTGAACACAGCTGTGGACGATGAGCTTATCCCCCACCCTGCCGCAATTTTCATGGCTGATTACGACCATCTTCCCCGTATGGCCACGTCTCTTGGGCACAGCTGAGTGGCTCTCCCTTTATGAGATGCAGAAGCTTCTCTCTGAGGACTCTGGATGTGGAGAGATAAATGCAAGCCTGACCAAACAAACTTGGGTCCAAACCTTTACCGTTAAGTCTTTTTTTTTTCCTTCTTTTTTTAGAACACTCTTTATTTGGGAGCCTTGGTCGACCTTTATGTGTGAGGAGGTGGAAATGTCCCCAGGAAATCTTACAAACCTCAGAGGAAGCTGTTGACAAAATTCCAGAGAACTGAATTTTTGTTTGTATTCTGCAAGCAGAGAATAGCAGATGGCTTTCCACATACTTCAGATGAGCGTAATCATGAAATTTTTATTACATTACTTGTTTGTCGTGTATGTGTGTGCACATGTCCCAGTGTGCAGGTGGAGGTCAGAGCAGAGGATATCTTGGAAGAGTCTGTTCTCTCTATGACATGGATCTGGGGATTGAACTCAGGTCATCATGTGTGGCTGAAGGTACCTTTCCCTACCAGCAACTTTGGCTGCCCAAGATGATTGTAATCTTGAAAAGATTGATTTCTTAAGTTTTTAGTGGGGATTTTTCACTGATGGGTGCTACCAAAACAGATTACAAAGTTTCAGCACATTACATTGGTATCCCGATTCATTTCAGTGTGTGTGTGTGTTTCTTGAGGTACGTGGGTACGTGTGTGTGTGTGCATGTAGAAGCCAGAGTACTACATACTCTTGCTCCTCAGGTCATATCCACCTTGTGTTTTTTGAGACATGGTTTCTCACTGATTTGGAACTCACCAAGGAAGGTAGATCGGCTGCTCAGTGATTACCAGGGATCTGCCTGGCTCTGTCTCTCCAGCATTGGGATTACAAGTATGGGACTAAAATATACTGGGCTTATTTTATATGTGTTATGAGGATTAAATTCAGGTCCTTGTACTTGTAAAGCACTTAAATTACTTATTTGTCACCCCAACTTTTGGATGGCAGTTTTGAGGAAATTATTTGAAAGAGTCACCTGCAGCAGAAGTTCTATGTATCTAGGCAAACCTCATAGGGTCTTGTGCATAGCTCTCTCATTTTTAACTTGTGACCATGAAAAATCCCTAATTACACCTCCATGTGAGAACTAGAGAGGGCAATGGGAACTGTGCAATGCTCTTTAATCAATCAGACCATGACCCCTCAGCAGCAGGGATGCAGTAGGGCAGAATCAGGAGGAGTCTAAGGGGTACAGGGTACTCAGGAGGAGTGATATTGAGTACAAGAGGGTATGAGTTAATGTCTGAGCAAAAGACATACACAATCTTTACTTGGAGACTTGGAACTTCAGGCCATAAGGCTATTCCGACACTGGGACTTTGGTCCAACAGGAATGAAAACAGTTGCTGAAAAGGACTCAATATCTTCATCTTATTAGAAGTCCCTGGTCATATGACCACATGCTGGCATATGTTCAAAGGCAAAGTGATGAAAGTCTAGAAGTTGGTTTCAGCATCATGTTCCTGGAATTCTTGCTTCCCTATTCTTTCCATGGGATAGTCAGAATAAGGTTGAGTATTCACAAGTAGTGTAGTAAAAATGAGGCTCTCAACCTCACAGACAACAGAAGTCAGGACAGCTGGGACATGTTCTGCAGGTGGATGAGATCATGAAAACTGATGAACCTTTGTGAGGTCTGGACTCAGCATCCTTGGGAGTGCTAGTCCCTGGTGTTAAGCTGGTTTGGCCCTGACTCAGGACCACCTAAGCAGAGGCTGTGCTGACATGGGCCACGTAGAGCTTTGAGGTTTTGAAATGATTGGTTTGGGTATTTGGCTAATGATGGGGTCTCAATGTCAACTGGCTTCTCTTTTCATTCCTTCTACTCTCAGAAGAATCCAGGACACTGGTCAACTCCCCAGCAGAGGTCAGAGCTGGAGCTCTCCAAGGTGCTGATGTCCTAGGCCAACTTCCCCAGAGGGCACAATACTCTGCTAATGTCCCTTGAAGCTCACCTAGGCCAACTGGGGAACCTTTCCCACAACTCCCAGTCCCTGGGGTTCTGGAACCATATTGACCATAAGAGGCACATTAGAAGGACATCGGGATAATTGAATTAGAAGGATAGATAGATGATAGATAGATAAGGAGAGGAGACAAACACACAGAGATATCAGTCACCTTTGGCTTTTAATAGCCTGGGGAATCAGATAGATAGCAATATTACTCAACAGGAGAATTGCCAGGTAGGGGTGTGTGTGTGTGTGTGTGTGTGTGTGTGTGAAATTTAGTTTTAGTTTATACAAGTTGAATGTAAGGTACTAGGATACTTCTAGACTTAGAGCTAAGATGGTACTGGCAAGAACCCCTGTCTCCACTCCCCTACAGCAATGGGGTAATAGTTAGACAAGGTCATGCCTAACATGGCTTGTTAGCATTGACAATCAGGTCTTTATTCTTGCCCAGTGTCTTAGTTTCACTCCTGATCAAAAGCAACTTTGGGGAGGGAAGGGTTTATATAGACACAATTACATACAGGTCACAGACCATCATATTGTAGACATCAAGGCAGAAACTCAAGCCACTTGTCACACCACACCCATAGTCAGGGGCAAATGGAGAATATTGACCTCTTGGCCAGCTTGCTTGTTTGCTTTTGCTCAGCTAGTTTTCTTCACTCTCACACATTTCAGGGTCCAGCACATGGAATGGTGTCATCCAAATGGTCTTTCCACACCAAGTAACAATCAAGACAATCCCCCACAGGCATATCAATCTGATCTAGATAATTCTTTATTTGTGACTCTTTCCCCAGAGGATTCTAGGTTAGATCAAGTTGACAGTTACAACTTGGTACACACAGCAGGCGTTCTTACCCAATCAGTCACCTCCCAACCTCTGTACTGCTTTCTTTTTCACTGTCCTTTGGCCACAGAAACCTTTCTCTTCTAAGTTTCTCACTCAAGGCCTTTTTTGGATGCCCTTTCCTCTGCCAGGAAGCCTCCTATTGCTGCTCCATGAATGACATGCGTTATTCATGTGCCTGCTGAAATACAATCCTTTCAAGAGAAGTCTTCCCTCATGTGATAGTCATTGCAGATATCTCTCCACCACATCGACCTCACTTTACCTTCTGTTAGCATTTATTATCACTGAAAATTTACATTCTGCCTTCAGTATTTTTTGCTCCTGAGCTTCATTAAGTGCTTTGAGGGCTAGAAGTTTCATCTGTCTTACTCGTTTCATTTTCTTGGACAATTCTTCATACACAGAATGAATGTAGAAGATGTAGGAAGGAGAAAAGTGTAAGGTTTAGTTTAATGAACACTTACTGACCATGTATTCTGTCCTAGGAGTTAGAATCTTTAACAGATACATGAACAAATAAAAGGCATACTTAGAATCTTGGAGTTTGTAATATCAGAGAGGAGGAAAACATTTACTTTTAAAAGGATAGGTCTATGGGTGAGATAAACATCAGAAGCTATGAGGCATCATGGGAGAGGAGTTCCATAGAATCTGAAGATTTTAGAAGGCTCCACGTAGAAAGCAGAGCCCTGAGATCACAGTCAGAGTCAGGCAAGTGGGGGTGATATGGATGGGGAATATGAAGAAAGCAAAAGAGTTTAGTCCTGAATAGGAAAGGAATGACTGGATTAGGAGTACTGAGATGTGTAAGTCACTGGAGAGGAGTGAGTCCATTTCTTTGGAGATTAAAAGGAAGAAGAGGCATAGTTGCATACATATAGGTAAATTTCAGGTAGATAGATGGACATGTGAGAAGGCTGGTGGCAGAATTCCTTTCTGGTAGCCAGGATTTTGTGGACAATAGCCTAATGTCAAAACTTGTTTGTCTATGAATTTTGATTTGGGTCCAATAGAACAAAGGATGGTTGTAGTTGTTCAAAAGTGAAAAGGTCTGTCTTGGAGCCAGTGAGCTCTTTGCCCCTTACTGAGTGAGTAGAGTCCTTGCTGAGGGCCTTGATCTTTGGATGGGGCATTGTAATTTATTGTCTTGAAGTTCTTTTTAGCTAGGCTGTTTCTTTGTCTTCGGATAAAAGAGGCATATCCCAGTGAGGTAGATATGTAGAAGCCAAAGTCCTTCAGGAGGAAGAAACAAATCAATAAAAAGAGCCCTCTACCTCTTTCTCTGTTTCCATATAGATCTGGACATTTACTAATTTTGATGAATGTGTTTGTGGAATATGGCAGTTCCAAATGGCAGGGTTAGCCAGTAGGCTGGAGGCCAAGAGAAGAGCCGATAGAGTAGCTAGAGCTCAAAGACATTTTGGAGGCGCAATGTTCTCTTCATTGGGGATGACCAGTCTTCGTTATCTCAAGGCTTTTAATTGAGTGGATGTTTATCACCCACATTAAAAACGATTATCAACTCTGCTGATTAAGGCTGACTATATTTATAAGACACTCTCCCATGTACATGTAGGCAAGTGTATGACCAGTTATCTGAATACTATGGTCTGACCATTTGACACAGAAAGTTAACCATCCTGTTGGAAACCTGCTCATATCCAGGTCAGTCATGGGTAAGTGGATACTGTTCTTCCTTTAGTGGTCCAGGTGTCCTTCTTTTGCATCTGCTTCCTATGTACACGTAATTGAGGATGAAGAGTCAGAGAATGTTGGCACACCTTCAGGAATTTGTCCGTGTTCCTGTTCAACTGTATGTACTCACCCCAACCTTGTCTTTTCAAATTCAGGAGATGAATTCTTGCTTCAGGCTTCTTTCCTGTGGTACCCCATTATGGACACTGCTTGGTCTCTGCCTGGGGATTCTCTCTCACACTTGACTATGCTGCTGATCACTTTATCCTTTCCCTCGAGAAGCTAAGGCTTCAGATCCCTCTCTGTGTCTTTAGTCTCATAGGGATGGGGAAAGTTGTGATAGAATAAAAAAAAATCCTCACTTCTGTTTCTAAGTTAGAGAATGTCAGAAGGAGGGTAGTTACATTGCTTGTCTGAAGGGTCTTTTGGAGAGAACACCACCACACCATTCTCCATCTGTGTCAGAATTCTTCGTGCATTTTTCAAGCTTAGTGTCCAAGGCATCTCCAACCTAATAAGAATAAGGTGCCCTGGCTGGGAACTAGCCGGGAGGGAATGAACAGATCCACATTCCTTTGAAGCCAGTTTCAGATTCTGGAATGCTTTATTGGAAACCACACCATCTCTGGAGAGATTCATCACCTCTTAAGGCTGTGTTTAGACTAGGTCAGGACAGGGGCTCTGGACTGCTAAATGCCATAGCGTGTGCCCTGATTAGTGGCTTCCTTTGTGGTGGTTCTGGGTTGATTCAGAGTCAGCCTGGCATATCCTGTTGCAATCCAGAATGCCCCATTTGTATTAGCCACTTTTCTCTACATGATGGAAACAACTTAGGAAAGAAGGGATTTAGGAATTTCCCTAATTTCATGGCAGGGAAGGGATAGTGGTGTTCTGAGGGTGAGAGTGGACCTTGTATGTGGGTGTGTGAGAGGGAAAATGTAAAGGTCAGTGGAAGAGGAACTTTGCTTAAAACACCAAGCCCCGTCCCTACAGCCCAATATTCAGCAGCTCGGTCCTATGTCCAAATGATTCTACAGCCTCCTCAAACAATACCAATAGTTGGGAACCAAGTGTTCAAGCAAACAAGCTCATGGGAGATATACAGGCTGGTTTTATAACAGCTCGACACAAGCCAGAGTTGTTTGGGAAGAGGATACTTCATTTGAAAAAATGTTCCCAACATTGGCCTGTGGGCAAGTCTGTGGTGCATTTTATTGATTTATAATTTGTGTGGGAAGATCCAACTCACTATGGGTAGTGCCATCTGTGGGCTGTTGGTCCTGGAAACTATATGAAAGCAGCCTGAGCAAGCTGTGAGGAACAAGACAGTAGGCAGCATTCTTCCATTGTCTCTGCTATAGTTCTTGCCTCCAGCTTCCTACCCTGATTTCTGTGGATGGTGAACTGTAATCTGTGAGTTGAAATAAACCCTTTCCTCCCTTAATTGTACACCCACTTCAGAACCAGCTTTCCTGGGCTGCCCACTGGGAGAGAGAGGAAGCCCACTCTCCCATGTGCTGCAGCTGGTGAGAGCCAGGGCTGGTTCGCCAGCTCTCATGACATCAGGGCTGCCAGCTCTCACAACTACCATGGAAGGTATCACCTTCTCCCCTGCCCTGCCCATCTCATGGCCAGTGAATTGTGCTGAGCCAGCTCTATCTTGCCTATGACCACAGGGAAGGGGGGCAGACTCACCTGTGCCCCCTCCATCAGGGCCAGCTTTACTATGCTGCGCAGGCGAGGTAGAGGATTCGCTTTCCCAAGTGCCATAGCTGTCAAGGGGCAAGGCCAGCTCTCTCACTCTCAAGACCAGTGGCCAGCTCTCTTAATTGCCTCAGGTGGTGCAGGGTAGGGGACAGGGTGAATCACCTCTGTGACCAGGCATCTCACGTCAGAGTAGTGGTGGGGCCAACTCTCCCAATCTCATGCTGCCGTGGCGAGCTTTCCCAACCGCTGGAGGACCTCCACCACTTTTTGAAGACTCTGGACTTCAGATTTCCCCCACGTTTAAAGGCTAGTAGCACCTACTCTTCAATATCATTGTAAAAGTCAAATGCAATTAGGACCAGAAGAGGGTACCAAAATAGAGAAAGTATTGAGTGTTAGTGAGGCTCATACATTCTAGGAGTGGCACCTTGTAGAACGGCCTGGGACTAGTTGCAGGTTGCTCTTTCACATGTGACATAACCCCGCAAATATGAGGTATGAATTTAAGGGTGTGTGTGTGTGTGTGTGTGTGTGTGTGTGTGTGTGTGTGTAGAAGTGGGGCCTAGACAATGATCATGCCCAGCTGGTTACTATGAGTACATGTGTAACTGTTGCTAAAATACTGAAATACTGGCTGCATGTTCTCTGAGTATCTTCTGCTAACTTGGCTTCCCTCCTAGCAATTGCAGGATCTCTTTACAGTGGATAGATTAGAAGATGAACATCTGGCATATGAAGTGGTCCCTGAGACTGCTACTTCAATCCCACAGTCAGGCAAGACTCATTCTTTTTTTTTTTTTTTTTTTTTTTGGTTCTTTTTTTTTTTTTTCGGAGCTGGGGACCGAACCCAGGGCCTGGCGCTTCCTAGGTAAGCGCTCTACCACTGAGCTAAATCCCCAGCCCCGGCAAGACTCATTCTTGTTAGTCAATGTCCTACATCATACCCTACATTTTGAATATCATCAACTTAGTTATCTTTTTATATGCAGAAAATCACACTGAGGCAGTATGTTTATTTTCCTAAGCTTTGGGAGTTGAGCAGGTTTAGCCAGATATTTCCCTTCTGGGGGCTGATATACTTGGGGACTGAAGTCACCTGCAGGCTTTAGGATAGCTCATTGGCTGACCGTCACCTGGGAGTTTAGTAGAGATGCTGATGAAAGTACCCATACTGGTAACCAGGCTTTTCACAATGATAATTGATTTTTCCACTGAGAATACCCTAAGAACCCCAATGCCAAAAGCTGTAAAGGAATTGGGCTTACGCCAACTCGGCTCTACTCTCTGCTCATCAAAGAGATAAAGGTCTTTCTAGATTCAAAGTTGTAGGAAAATCTGAACTTTATATTGAAGAAGAACAGGTGGGATAGAAGACATTTCTTTTTTAGAGAGAACAGTTTGTTCTAGTCAGTGTGGATAAGGCTCTGTCTGAAATCCCTTCTGCTTGTGTCTCTTTTCCCCTTCACAGATGGGCCTCATCTGCTAGGATGGGTCAATCTCTGCTTCTCCCCAGGGTTCTCTCTTCTATTTCCTCACCTCTTTATTGTTAAAAGGAACTGACAACAGTATATACTTGCACATGTACAACAGGGACCTGAGAACAATTCACTTTTTAGGATCCATAATTTGTAGTCTTGGGTATACAAGAGAGACCAGTGGGAAATTTCTTCCTTGTGTGTGCTGGCAAGTGGGGAGTGGTCCTAATTAGTGGGGCACTAATGTCAGAGGTCGTCTTACTACTTTTCTGTTGCTGTGGTGAAACACCAGGACCAAAGCAACTTATGAAAGAAAGCATTCAATTGGGCTTACAGTTACAGAGGGTTAGAGTCTATCATGGCTGAGCAAAGAAAGGCAAGACAGCACAAACAGATGAAAGCTCAAACCTTGATCCACAGGCAGAGAGGGTAGCCACACAACAGAGTCAATATTAATAGCCTTGAAATCTCCAGTGAAGAAATTACTCCATTATTCTAAAAATTTAACCCCAGGCAAATTCTTAAGACAAGGGCAGAAGGCAGCCAAAATATCACAGTTACGGTCTCCAGCCCAGTTCATAATACTGTGTTCTCCACGCCTCCCCCTCCCCCCACAAGATCTCTTGAGCTGGGACTCTGTAGTTCACGTTGATCTTAGTTTTGCTGTCTTTCAATATTCCACTTACTTTTCTATTGCGGTGATAAAGCAATTGACCAAGTATTTAATTGTCTTATGCTTTGAGAGGATTGGAGTCTGTGATGGTGGAGCAAAGGCACGGCAGCAGAGACAGGTAGACCTCACATCTTGGTCTCTGTAGCGAGCCTTGAGCAAACTTTGCGCTCTGCCAGAGGAGTTAAGTTTTGAGATGATGGTTACGTGCAATGCGTGTCTCCAACGGGCTCCACTTTTCCTAGACAAGTAAGAGTTACACCTGTGACATTGTAGACTCAATTTTGCGTGTATTCTCCTGAGCTGGTCTGGTTCTGGCTGATATCTGGGCAGCTTTCATTTTTGCTCAGGAAGGCCTAAGCCTTATATTCCGTTGCCAGGGGTTGAGGTCCTCTACAAGTCACTGACTTCTAGAACTACTGTCTGCCTCATTCCCTCTTCTGGTGTGCTGTGACTATGTTTGCCATCTATGATTTGCCATGCACATTCTCAGTACCTGCCCTGCATCCTGCCTCTAACCTTGGCCAAGCTCCAGAGGGAGAAGAATTTATATGCCCTTCTGTTCAACTGAAGAAAAAGTACATGACTCTTGGTCTCTCGCCCATCCATCCACTCCTCTCATGCGTTTTTTGAACTGAGGGGAAAAAATCTGTTATTCATAAAGAAAAACAAAGGATGATAAATTATATGAGCTTGTAAAATATATTCACATGAATCACACTTTCTTCTGGATAATTGAATTTAGAGTGACATTGTCCAGCATCTGCTACTGACACAGGAATGCCAGCCTCCCTCGGTTGTCTTTTATATTTTAAGTGTGCTCCCACAAGGGCTCAGCTAAACTCAGGGCCTTGGCTGCCTCCAGGCCAGCACGTGTGTTGGGATCTTTGCACAATTTCGTTCCTCAGCCTGCATGAGGAGCTTCATTAAAATGATACGTCTCTGTCAGAGTTGTAAATGACATGTGACCTTCCAGCAAAATGTGGTCTCAGTAGATGACAGGGAGAAATGTCAGAGTGTGGGATGGTAAGGTTTTGATATTTATGAAGGTCAGGGCAAAGGTGAATCATGTAACAGAACATCCTACTTAGCATCAGACCAGCGTTCCTGGGTCCTACTGTGGCTGCTGCGGCTTGGTGCATCGAGAAGTGCACTATCCATCAAGTTTGCTTGTAATGCAAGGTTATGGACTGTTTATGGTTTGTATGAAACCACCACCATATTTTAATTATAATTGGATGGCTGGTTATGGGGAAAAAAACTGAAAAATGTCCAGAAATAACTGTTCTTTTTTTTCATCTTCCCCTCCAACTAATTATTCATTGGTTAATAGGCATATTGCCCAAAAGAGAAGGCCCCAGGAGACAGACGGTTTTTCTCATCTCAGAAGCACTGGAATTTGGCTTCTCTCTGGATCTGCTGTCTTCACAAACCTTCTCCTTATCTCTCAAGTAACAGAGGGAGTGTGGCTTTCCAACTTGGGCTCAGTGCAGTTTATAAGTTTGGACTTAGTCAGTGGCATGGGAGATGGCTTTCAGTTTGCAGGACTGGCCTTCTGATTGCACAACTCCAGGACTGGAGATTCGTAATGGATAAAGGCTGCTGAGGATTGCTGGGATCACTTTATCCTCTTTAGTCATTGGTACTTCGGGTGTTTGAAGGCAGGGCCTCCACTATAGGGCTGTGTGATCAGTCTAGGGGTAAGCAAGGATGAGCCTGTGTTCCATGTGCCAGCCCTGGCTGTGAACTGCATCTTTTCAAAGCAGGGGCTGATAATCTATGATCCATGAGTCAAATAAGGTCTACTATCTCTTAGAGATTAAAGTCATTTTGGAGCATGGTATGCCCTTTTCTTGTTTGTGGCTGCCTTTGTGTTGTGTTAGGATACAAAGTCGAGTTGCTGCGACAAGGCTCTCACTGTCTGCAAAGCACAAACCATTGACTATTTGACCCTTGACAGATGAGGTTTGGAGATAAATGATCTGGAGGTACGGGCACCTTTTTCTAATTTTCAGGAGGCTTTGCCTTCCTGCCAACGTGCAGTTGCACCCTAGTGATGACAAGACTGCCCTTTTCTCATTTCACAGAGGTGCCTTCTTAGCTGACTACATTCTGAAGAGGCAACCCTAGTAGTCCTGCCTCTATGAACTCTCCTGAGAAGTCTTAGGGGAGCCAGGACTCTTGGGTCTTTACCCCAGCCTACTGCGGGCAATGGCTGGACTCCAGAGCCAGCTCTAAGATGCCCAGCCATAGGTTGATTCCCAGCTCGGCTATTCAGGGAGCCAGGGACTGGCTGTTGCAGCTTCTAGAGGGGACACAAAAGCTTTCCTTGTTCTTTTTTCCAAATAACCGTGAAAGAGAAGGTTTGGCTTTAGAGAATTGTCACTGACCACCACTCCATAAAAAATGCGAACTGTCTCTTATCATTAACCACTTGTTTACACAGCAGGGATGATTGACACGGTTTATTTTCCTGTGGGTTTTCTTCCAAACTAAAGTGAAATATGAACTGTAGAATTTGTACAGTTCTCTTCACCTTTTGCAACCCAGAACCTGTGAGGGAAGTGCTGTTGGTCCTTTTGGTTGCCCACCCTGTGATGGATTGTGTGAACTTGGATGAATGCTCATGTCCTAGTCAGGCCCCAAGGAACCCACTTAAAAGGACTGTGGAGTTGTATTTGAAAACCCCAAGTATCCCTTGTGTTCCCCAGGGAATCACTGGATACAGCAAGACCAAGGCCAGAAGGCAATCAGAGGTGTCCTGCCTCTTGCCAGCTCTGGACTCCTCCAGTGAACAGTTGGGAAACAGCTCCAGTAAGAGCTGTGTAGCAGTTTTCACAGGGAATTCCATCGAATTGATGCTTCCTTCTCCCATCAGCCTCCCGTGGGCAGGGTTTGTATGTCAACGACCGGTTCCACGCCTTGTGATTCAGATCACAGAGACTGGGGGCCTGGTAAGAGTCACCATGTCCCTTTCAGCTTGCCCAACGTGGGACTTTACAAAGTTCTTCTCATTAATGATCTTGTTGTGGCCCCACTGTCCTCCAAGATAACACTATGCTCTCCACTCCATTTGGATGGAAGGATAAATCTGACAGTAAGAACATCCTCAAAGAGATAGTATAATGGGCGCTTTGGCATTTTTGGAAAAAAGAGAGTAACGACGCTAAAATCTCATAGTCTTGTTAAATTGTGCCGCAAAGTGCCTTTGCGAAGCTGACTACACACAGAATCTGAGCAAGAGGGAGCGGAGCAGAGAAATGTTTATGAGCACACACTCTGGTGTCTGAGGCAGGGGAAGCTATATCTGGGATGGGGAACTGCTGTTAGGCGACAGGGATGTTATGGTCACTGGGCTTTCTAGAGGACAGGGACTGTAGGACAAAGCATTGCTAGGTCACTTCTAAGGAGTTCAGGGCATTGTCAAGCTCTAGGAGGACACACTTCTTTCCTTGTTCTTGGTTTTAGGCCCTCACTATGCTTAGAACCCCTGGGGGATTGTGGGAGCTCTAGGACTTGGCCTGAATGAATCACACAGAATGTATCTGACCTTGAGATCTGTCTGAAGCCTGCTTTCTTTGAGAGTTCCTGTCATAATGCCTATTCTTTATGCCCCCCTCCCAAATAAATATTTATCTTATCACTCATGAAGAACCTGCATTGGCTATTGGATTCTTTGTGGGAAAGTAACTAGCCATACTCAGCAAGAAAATCAGTTCTCCTGGAGAAGTTAGGGGAATATAACTGCTATTAGGACACACTTAAGGGAATGGTGTGTGTGTGTGTGTGTGTGTGTGTGTGTGTGTGTGTGTGTGTGTGTGTGTATCCTCCTCTTCTGAACCTCTGTGTCTTCACTAGTGGATGCACATGCAGTCAACAACATAAGATGTAGCAATTGAAACAAAGGAAGTTTGTAGTCTTGGGAGGGAGGGCATTCTTCTTCTAGGAAGCCTTTCTTACTCTGAGTACCAGTGTATTAGGGACTTCTGTTGCTCTGATAGATGCTGCCATGAACAACTTAAAGGAGAAGAGATTGTATCACAATTTCAGAAGTTAAAATCCATCACAGTGGGCTGAATAGGCTCCCTCCTTTTCCCACTTTAATTCCACCTGGATTCTTAGCCCCTGAGATGACCCACCCACATCCCATTCAGGGTGTGTCCTCCTTCCTTACTAAATCCTTTCTGGAAACAGACACACCCAGAAGTGTGCCTCACTAATCTCCTAGGCTACTAAATGTAAATAAATGGGCAAACGAGGTTAACCAGGACACCCTTGAAGAAGCCTAGTCCTTATCTGAGAAGGGAGGGTTGGATTTTTGCTCACCGCAAAGATCTATTCTTGTTCTGTAGGTTATGATTTGAAGCCAGGTAGAAGACAGTGAAACTTTGTTACATTAGAGGTAGGTGTGGTAGGAGGTGAGGGGTGGTGTCTTAGGATTTCTATTGCTATGAAGAGCATGGGTCACAGCAACTCTATAAGGGAAAGCATTTAACTGGGGCTGACAATTCAAACGTAGGGCACGTTCTTCTTAGCGGAGGAGCCAGGCTTTGGGTTGTGCAT